>NC_138242.1:4372500-4837500 GCF_964197995.2 Scardinius erythrophthalmus
ATAAAACTAACTTTCTGTCAGTGGCTATAGGGCGACTCTTCTACCTCAGTTGTTGTTTTTTACACGTAATAAGTGATCATATTAGTGCCCCTGCTGTTGGCTGTTAGGCCTACTGCTTTTATAAGACTTTTTTTTTTTTTTTTTTTTTTGTGCCGACGGCCCTCGGTTGGACGGCCGTTCTGGACTTTTCCAGAACGCACAGATTGTCAATCCGTCCCTGCCCACCATTGAGGTCCCCGAGGTCCGGACCTCAGTAATTGTTTTTAGTTTAGCCTATATAATGAAAGTTGTGAAATAATTGCCTACTATTAACTCTAATTTGGTGCTGCAATGATTTGCCCATCGCGACGATAACCGACCTTCTCATCTGAGCTGCTTCAGCACTCAAATATGGAAGGCATTTTCTGCCAAATTTAAATAAATAAATAAAATTATTAAAATGAAAATTAAAACCATTAACAATTTCATTACAGAAAACAGTACGCAAAAAATGTGACAAAATTGAGAATGAAATTAAATGATTTCATTTTCACAGCATAATCCCTGTCAAATTGAAAAATAAAATGCAATTGGTGATTTCACATTTCATTTCCACTACAGTCTCGAGGCAAGACTGCCAATATTAAAATGAAAAGCCAAACGTGAAAAAGAAACTACAAATAGGCTACAATGTTCTTTAGTAACGCTCACGCAATAATAGTGGCACAATTCAAATACAAATGTAAATTTTCGTTTTTATTTTAATTCCTCTTTTATTTCAGTTTTCATTTTCATTTTCAAAGACAACTACCATGCAAATTATATGTTAATGCGTGGGTGTGGCTTATTCTAGTAACGGCGCTGAGACACGCCTTCTGTAAAGCTAAGTCATCGTCCCGTGTGCATGAGTTGAATGTGTGAAACAAAATTATTTAAATATGATTATATTGTAATCGAGACGACGAGATATATCGAAATCTGTTAGTGAGCGTTTGCGGGAAGCTGCCGCAGCATTAGAACATGGAAACAACCAGCCTGACCATATTATGATGTTAGACTACAGATACAGCACTAGCCTAGAGTACCGTCCTTATTGCTTTTATAAAACGGTTACCACGCAATACAAATATTAATCCCGAAACATATGTATCTATGCAACTTTCATGAAGTAAAATGAATCACTAAAAGCCAATTCCTTCCGCTGGAGAAAATAAATAGTCCCTGACCATAAAGCAACAGAAGAAGTTACATTATTTCTCCATTAGATGGAGACAAAGGGGCCGCTCACATATCACGTCTTTTGCGCGCGCAAGTTCGTTATTTCAAATGTAGCCGCGCGGTATGCGCGCTCATAATGGAAGCGACGCGGTCACGGTGCGACGCGCTCGTTTTTTCCAAGCGCGTCCGCGCCGCATCGAGATAAAAACATCTCAACTTTTCAGAATGCCGCAAGCGCACCGCAGGTCACGTGACAAGAACCAAGCTTAGCAACGACAGACAGTCAGAGAAGACTTTTGAAATGACTCAAACTTGTGATCACGGAGAAGAAAGACGCAACTGACACATATAGAACTGACATGACTAGGCACGGACAACCCCTATTAACTGTTAAAAGTACAAGATTTTTTTTATGAATATAGCATATAGGACTGACCTGAAGCAATATAGCCTATGTCTAGCCTACTGTAAATGCAGGTACACTCGCTTTCTCGATCTCATCCAGAAGTTGTTGTTGGAAATGAAAGTCAGCATTGTGATTATTTTTGTACACAAACGTAAAATAACCAAAAGACACGTAACAGTTAAACAGCGGACAGATACAGGCTGTCCTGATACTGTATCTATTGGTTGTTATAGGCACGACGCGAATATGAAACATTGGCCGAGGTTCTCGGTTAAATCCATGGGTATTAATGTCTGGCTATAATTGTTGTAGAAATTGTGTTACTAAGACTTCTGTACACTCAAATAGTTGAATTTCAAAAACAGCCTAATACATGAATGAACCTTGTAACCACCCCAATAGAATAGAGTGAACTACAGGTTCTCTACTGGACCAATGATTTTCTGTGGCTCAACAACCAAGGAAAACACTCAAGTACACAATTTCTTAGATATAAATATAACAATTTTATTTTTGGACAAGCATAATAGTAAAACCCAGGGGGGGACAGCAGGTTGATGCAATGACAGGTACGATTATAATCATGTATTTGTAATTAATGATAACATTTAATCAATAAACTTAAAGAGAAATAAAGCATTAATCAAACAGGACAATATATTCAGCACGAGGTTACCAAGGTTGTTAAATACATGCATTAAATCAATTCATGTGATCACCCATGACACGCATAATTTCATTGCACTGCAAACCTCATATAAAGTCGTATAAATCACTTAAATACCACACCAATAAATACACACCAAATATCAGGACATACCATCAATACCACTCACGCTAAATACATAGACGTCGTCAATAGCTGTACAGTATAAGAGTCATATGGGAGGTAACCTGCTCTCCTACCCCCTTACGCACACGCACTCACTTTACACACAAATGGCACTGGGGGACCGGTAATCACACACATAAATAAGGCCTCCCCAGCGAACATAGCACTACCAAGACACACATCAATAACCTTAAAGATGAGAGTGTACTGCTGGCTTCCTTACCCGCTACCGGACGTGGGTTCACGCATTCAAGGAAATCGATGGCGGCCGCCAAACTTTACGGGGAAAAGCCCCAACAAAATATCCCTCCCAGTCACACGCGTCTATCTCCAACCCACGTCCCGGCACGGCAGCCTCGGCAAAGAACTCAGCAGCACGCACAAAAACCCTCCCAAACAACAAATTCATCATACCTTTATGGCTTTGATCCCTGATTGATAATGAAACACAGGTGTTTCTCTTCCCCGACACATCATGAGGAAAACACTGTGGACACTACTAGCGTTGCCACTCCCCTTATTTGGGGACGAGCAGCTTACATCCGCCCCCCCCTACTCTAAATGTGTCCGCACATTCCCACTCGAATACTTCACATTCTATAACGTTGAGGCAACAGGCCCTTCGTGGCCCGAGTGGACCGTCTTGAACATTCGACCTGTGAAGCAGGTGAACATGAGGGATTTTCCCCCTGTGCAGTCTGTAATGTTACTTCATCAGTGTCCATATTACGGGTTGCTTCATCAATGTCCATATTACGGGCAGTCTCTCCGTCCTTTTGTGTGGGTACTGGCAGACCTGTAAGACCGCCCCCCACCCAAGGATACATACACCAATTACTGTTCATAGGATTGACATCAGAATTAGAATGCAATACCTCTACTTCTTCCTCCTCTGAGGGCAAGGAAATTTCAAACTTACATGGGCTTAACATATTGCGATGCAACACTCTCTCGCCACCATCACCCCTTTCCTTCTTAACCACATAAACAGGTATATCTTGATTAGGTTGTGACGCCACTTTGTATATATTACGTTCCCATTTATCATCCAATTTACCCTGTCCCCTGGCCCTCTTATTCAATACCATAACTCTCTGACCCACCAACAAAGGTTCCCACTTGACCCTACGGTCAAACCCCTTCTTTTGATGCACTTGAGCCTTCTGAATGTGTTTTCTGGCTTGATTATAGGCAGTCACTAGTCTTTCATGGTGGTGGTGCACCCAGCTACCTGTTGTGCCTGAGAATTCATCTCCCCGGCCCAGCATCACATCAATGGGCAATTTCGCATGACGGCCAAACATTAGAAAATAAGGGGTATACCCTGTAGAGGAATGGGGTGAATTATTGTATGCCTGTACCAACTCTGCCACATACTGATCCCAGTTCTCCTTCTGGTCGTCCCTTAATGTCCCCAGCATACTCAGCAGTGTCCGATTAAAACGCTCACATTGTCCATTTCCTGCTGGGTGATAGGGCGTTGTGTGAGACTTACTGATGTTGTACAACGAACATAATTCTTTGATGACTTTTGATTCAAAATTGGGGCCCTGGTCAGAGTGCAGCTGATCAAACCCCCCAAAAGGCTGTATCAAATGTCCCCACAACACCCTTGCGGTAGTCACTGTTGTTTGGTCCAAAGTTGGCACTGCAACTGCATAACGAGTGAAGTGATCCATCATTACTAGAATATTGCACATTCCACTGCGTGAAGTCTCCAGTGACAGGAAGTCGACAGAAACAATCTGCAGAGGATATTCTGATTGTATAGATACAAGGGGAGCACTCACTTTATTAACTGGAGTCTTATGCAGATTGCAACGAGCACATTGGAGGCACCACTTCTCCACTCCTCGCGCCAGTCCTGGCCAAAAGAAACGTCGGCGTGCCAAGCCCAGGGTCTTTTCCATTCCAAGGTGTCCTGCGTGGTCATGCACCCATCCCAGGACTTGATTCTGCAGACACTGAGGTACAATCACTTGTTTCCATGTGTCAAATGTCTTTGGATCACATACCTCCCTGCACAACAGCCCCTGATCCACACAGAGGCGGGCCCACTGTCGCAGCAGCACTTGAGTGGGCCGGTCTTCAGCTGCTCGCTCTTTTGGAACTGGCCCTCTTCCTCTGTCCATATAGACCCACAGTCGTGACACCACTGGACAATTTCGCTGTGCCCTCACCCACTCGGCCAGTAAGCTGGGGCCAACTCTGTCTTTATTTATTTGTGTCCCTGCCTCCATCTTCTGACCCTCCTCCAGTACGACATCTTCAACCACTGGAACAAAAGCATGGACACAGGCACGAACCACTTCAGATGCTACATATCCAGCCTCACCACATGGGGCCATCCCATCCTCTGTCGTCCTGACAGTAGTCTCATTCACAGGCCACCTGGAGAGGGCATCAGCATTTCCATTTGTCCGCCCCGGTCTATATCGCACCTCAAACTGAAATCCTGCGAGCTGGGCCGCCCATCGCTGCTCCACTGCACCCAAATTTGCTGTATTCAAATGAGCCAGTGGGTTGTTATCTGTGAACACAGTAAAGGGAGACACAGCAAGATATTCCCGAAACTTTTCTACTATAGCCCATTTCAACGCCAACAGTTCTAATTTAAATGAGCTATAGTTTTTATCGTTTCTTTCAGTTGGACGGAGACTTCTGCTTGCATAGGAGATCACTCTCTCCCTTCCGTCTTGTATCTGTGCCAGTACTGCCCCCAAGCCTGTCTGACTGGCATCAGTATACAACAAAAATGGCAACTGAAAGTCTGCATAAGCCAGTATGGGTGCTTGTAGAAGAGAGTCCTTTAATTTCTTAAATGCCAGGTCCTGTTCCTCACCCCATGCCCAGCAGTTTTGTTTACCTATGGCCGGTCGGATGCGTCGTTTTGATGTACCCCACATCATAGAATTCAGGGGTGCTGCGATATGGGCAAAGTTTTTTATAAAGCGTCTATAGTACCCTGCTAAGCCCAGGAAAGCACGCAGCTGGGTAATATTCTGAGGAGTTGCCCAGGCCTCCACTGCTCGCAACTTCTCAGGGTCTGGTGACACCCCTCCTTCTGCAATCACATGGCCTAAGTAATGCACTTCAGGCTGGAAAAGAAAGCACTTAGTAGGTTTAACTTTCAGGCCAAAGTTCTCCAGGCGGCTGAAAACCAAATCCAGATGGGCAATGTGGGCCTCAAAAGAAGGGGAAAAGACAATTATATCATCCAAATAGAGCAACAATGTTTCGAAATTTTGGTCACCCAGGCAACTTTCAACCAGTCTCTGAAATGTTCCTGGAGCGTTGCATAGCCCCATCGGCATCCGATTAAATTCATATAACCCCATAGGTGTCACAAAGGCGGTCTTCTCCTTATCAGCTGGATGCACCCCCACCTGCCAGTACCCATGTGCTAGATCTAATGTTGAAAAAACTCTAGATTGCTTCAATGAAGCCAATGATTCTTCAATTCTGGGGAGGGGGTACGAGTCTTTATGTGTAACACCATTCAACCTCCTGTAGTCTACACAGAAACGAAGGGTGCCGTCCTTCTTTCTGACGAGCACTACAGGCGCTGCCCAGGGGCTATAACTCTCCCTAATAATACCATTTTCCAGCATGTTACTCAAAAGTCCCCTCACTTCTTGATACAATTTTGGTGGAATCCTATTATACCGTTCTCTAATTGGAGCTGCATCGCCTGTTGGTATCACATGCAACACCCTATCAGTGTACCCATAATCCTCCTCATGTTCTGAGAAGACCTTCTGATGCTTGGATAACAATTTGGAAATCATCTCTTGTTGTTCAGTACTAAATTGTAGTGGGTCTAATGGGACAGTCACCGACCGAAACACCTGTTCTTGTTCTACATCCTGCACTCTATTCTGCCTTACCCCCACCTCCACTGTCTCATCATCCAACGATCTTAACTCTACATCTCCTTGCCGACTTCGACACAACTCAACCTCAAAAATCTGCCCTATTCGACAGCGCTGAAAAAGAGTCACTGGGGCTGTAGAAAGATTTAAAATTCGGACCATAACTTTACCCTTTGAAACTGTGCTCAGTGATCTAGCTACCAATAACTGACCCGGCAATACATCTTGACAAGGTTCTACTAAATCCACATAATCCTTCCTATCAGGTCGTAAACGTGCACATGCCTCTATCACTACCTCTGACTGTGCTGGTATTGTCTTTCGTTTTCCCTGCGACCAGTAAATTGAACTTATCTGTCCTGACTCATCAGCAAACTTTAACAGATCTTCACACACCGAAAACATCTGATGCCACACCTTAACCTGCACTTCACCTTCTGCCCCTACACAACCATCCCCAGTCTTTGTCATCAGAAAATCTCTACACTCCTTAATCACATTCATGCCAATTAGTCCTGGGTACAATGATCCATTTGAGTCTTTAACAATCAGCACTCCCCTTTTTGGTATAACTTTCCCACATATATTCAAATCCACCTCAATATATCCAATATACGGAATCGTTAACCCATTAGCAGCTACCATATTGAACTTTTGAATTGGTGGGTACATTGTTGATCCTCTAGTCTCAAAATATTTTTTAAAATAGCTTTCGGTCAATGTAGTCACTTGTGAACCTGTATCAATCAAGCAAGGCGTTTTAACCCCCTGTATCACCACTTCCACAACTGGACATTGTCCTATTAAATGATCTTTCTTTTCTAATTGGCCACTACCCAATGTACCCACTGATTGGGCCTGTACAGTGGGTTCTAAAAGTTTAAAGGCCTCTGTGCTCCCTCTGCAACTCCACAACGTCTTTCAATATGCCCAACTTGTTTACAACGTCGGCAGATAGGTCTTCCCTGATGGTCAAATTGATCTGAACTTCTTCGACCCCTCCTTACCTCATACCTAGATCTTGCATTATCACTACTTGGCAATAAGTGCTGAACTCCTTCACGAACTTCCTTAATCATTCCAGCAACCATTTCCTTTATTTCTCCTTTTAACTACAAAAAGACCTCCTGTTTAATCTCCTCTACCAATTTTGTTGTATCGGGGGCTGGTTTTAACTGTACTGTTGCAGCTACTGCTTGCCTTACCTCCCCAAACTCCTCTGCTCGTAGAATTGCTTCTTGTTTAACTTCTACAAAAGAACTATCAGGAGCTGCCCTAACCATACCCCGAAGTTCCCTACGCAATCCTGCATCACAGAGTCCCAAAATAAATTGGTCACGTAAAACATTACCCATAATGGTGCCATCGCCCCTATTCTCCAACCGATTACTCAATTGTTGAAGTGCCAAGGCAAACTGCCTAACATTCTCAGCTGTCCTTTGTTTACGAGTAAAAAATTGGGCACGAAGGGTTGCAAGGGGGACAATATCTCCATAAATGCTTTTCAAAAATGACAATATCTGATCAGCTGTCGTACGCTGTGCTGTTGGCAAAGCTAACACTTCCCTCTTTGCTTCCCCATCAAGATTACTTATTAAAGCAGAAACCTTTTGCACCTCAGAAAAAGGGTATATATTAAACGTTGATGTCTGCATATTATACCAATCCTGAAAATTATTCCCCTGTACCATTTGATCTCCATTAAATTTGACACCAAGGTGTCCCCATCATCATTGGAAACATAAACATATTTGCATTTGTTGCTTGATTCTGAGCCGTATCAGGTGAACCCTCTACTCTCTGCTGCCCCTCACTAGATGTAAAAGGTAACTGTACTGATGGTTGTGCAGTTGACATTTTCCTGGTTATTGCCCACAGTCCAGACTGCCAAAACTACGCCAAGTTGTAACCACCCCAATAGAATAGAGTGAACTACAGGTTCTCTACTGGACCAATGATTTTCTGTGGCTCAACAACCAAGGAAAACACTCAAGTACACAATTTCTTAGATATAAATATAACAATTTTATTTTTGGACAAGCATAATAGTAAAACCCAGGGGGGGACAGCAGGTTGATGCAATGACAGGTACGATTATAATCATGTATTTGTAATTAACGATAACATTTAATCAATAAACTTAAAGAGAAATAAAGCATTAATCAAACAGGACAATATATTCAGCACGAGGTTACCAAGGTTGTTAAATACATGCATTAAATCAATTCATGTGATCACCCATGACACGCATAATTTCATTGCACTGCAAACCTCATATAAAGTCGTATAAATCACTTAAATACCACACCAATAAATACACACCAAATATCAGGACATACCATCAATACCACTCACGCTAAATACATAGACGTCGTCAATAGCTGTACAGTATAAGAGTCATATGGGAGGTAACCTGCTCTCCTACCCCCTTACGCACACGCACTCACTTTACACACAAATGGCACTGGGGGACCGGTAATCACACACATAAATAAGGCCTCCCCAGCGAACATAGCACTACCAAGACACACATCAATAACCTTAAAGATGAGAGTGTACTGCTGGCTTCCTTACCCGCTACCGGACGTGGGTTCACGCATTCAAGGAAATCGATGGCGACCGCCAAACTTTACGGGGAAAAGCCCCAACAAAATATCCCTCCCAGTCACACGCGTCTATCTCCAACCCACGTCCCGGCACGGCAGCCTCGGCAAAGAACTCAGCAGCACGCACAAAAACCCTCCCAAACAACAAATTCATCATACCTTTATGGCTTTGATCCCTGATTGATAATGAAACACAGGTGTTTCTCTTCCCCGACACATCATGAGGAAAACACTGTGGACGCCAGGCGCGGATTTATGGGTGGGCCTGGGTGGGCACGTGCCCACCCAGATTGACCGGTGGCCCACCCAATCAGATTAATAAAAACAATTTAAATTTTTAATCTTAATAATAATAATAATAATGAATTAATAAATAATTTTATTTTAATAGTTTCCTGAGGACATTTATGTACAATAGCTACGAAAAAAAGCTACAAAAGAAAAATATTATGTCGGCATATCACGTGTCAGTCCAGTGATGCTATCACGCAACACCACTCTCTACTTGCGACTCGCGTGACAGACAGATGAACTTCAGGTTTAAAGCAGCCGCGGAGGGCTGACTGACATGAGTACAAGGTAGTTAAATTCACTACCTACGTGTACCGATCTGCTATAGTTGACATATTTATCAGGCGTGCGTGTTACATAGGCGTAATTTGCGAGTGGGGCGGGTGGGACATGTCCCCACCACTTTTTAAAACATTTCGCGGCACGAATGTACCAATTCTACAAATAAACATCTCCAGTTAACCAGCAGAGCATTCATTTCGTTCGTTTGTTAAATAAGAGACGATCTAGCGCTGAAATGTGTTTTTTAAATCAAGTGATGAAAGTGCTTATTGCCGCTGCGATCAGTGGCGCTGATACAGTGTTCTCTCGGGTGGCTCGCGCACACACCGCACTGTCTTGACTCGACGCGCGCTTCAATCCGTTGCGGATACTCTCTATTCGTTCTGGTGAAATCACACATCATAATGCACACGTGTCCCTCCTTGATATACAACCACTATTGAACATAATCAGTTTTGATGAAAAAAAAAAAAAAAAAACTATGCTGGTGCGGACTAGATCCCACAACCTCTGACACTGTTGGCGAAAGTTCTACCACTGGACCATTTAGGTGTACGCTGTTTAAATAAGCGAATCTATGTATTTTACTCACACAACAAATCTATTATACAGCATATATTTGGCTACATCTCATTAAACGACAAATGTAGCATACTATTTAAATCGATGGACATCGTAATGTTATTGTACAATGTACATATATCTAATTTAGCAAAGTTACACCACTGGGCGTGTATATAAGCTTAAAAAACCGAGGCCCCCCCGTATATTCACCAGGCCCCCCTATTAATGACATTCTGTATCCGCCACTGGTGGACGCTACTAGCGTTGCCACTCCCCTTATTTGGGGACGAGCAGCTTACATCTCATCGTCGATATATGTATCATTTTCTTTAGATTTTCTGTCTAAAATTGACCAAAAAGACATTTAACTCCAGCTCAACATCAGTGTTGCCAAACTGCTCCATCTCCAAAACGTTCGTACGCATGGGTCATAATTTGCGTGCAGGTGCGCAAATTTTCCTGTCAAGTTTGTTTTTATAAATATGCGTTGGGAGTGGCGTACGCAACGGTTATAAATGAGGCCCCAGATCTGCATCATCTATAATGTACATGGAGCACTAGTTTTGGGGCCAAAGCTCTGTTTTAGGGTGTTACCTTTACTTCATTTCAAATGCGTGAGTAAAAAAAGGCAGCATGTCTGCATGCGTTTGTAAATAAAATAATAAATTCGTGCTAAATAAAATTAGTGGTTTAAAAAAACACCTTAGGATCGACATTTTTTTTATGTGAGGATCGATACTTTAGAATAGATACAGACAGTATATGAATAGATACAACATCAGAATCGATATTTCAAGATCGACCCCCCTCCCCTACCGCGCATAGGCCTGCATCATCATCATCATCATCATCAACAACAACAACAAGCAGCAGGGTTTTTCTAAAGTTACTTCTCATCGACTAGAACAACTTTCTTTATTATATAACATAATAATACAGTCACTGCAGATTAATTAATTAGCCAATTAAGATCATTTTCCATTAACGTTATTGACCACAGTAACGTTAACAGCACCATAGATTAAAAAGCTCCACAGTCCACACACACACACACACACACACAAATATAACGTTAGGATTTCTTAAATGACAGCACCAGTCAGTGTCGGTCACGGCGCTTTTTGATTGCTGTTTATGATTGCTGTTTATGATCCGGCAATTATTTATTTATAAATAAATGAAGAACCCTGTGTATTGTATTTTTTTTTTTTTTTTTTTTTTTTTGTAGACACAAAATATTAATAGGCATTATTAGGCTTACAACAAGTAATCTAATCTACATTTCCACCCATGGACTTCATATAAACAGGTCATTCTCTCTTTTAAATTTTTAAATCAAAACAATAATCCTATTCTTGCATTTCTGCGGCACCGAAGCGCTGCTGTGTGACGTCATCGGAATGCTTTCTATTCGACACGTCACAGAGCTGCACTCTTAAACTCGTACTTGACTAGTTGCTTTAATATATCGCCATTCAGTGTCGATTTGCGATGTTTGCATCAGTCTACAGCTTTTGATCAGTGTGCAATTTTGAATCAGCTAAGTGTGCAGTCTTATATCCGTTTTAATCTGTCTGTTTCCAGATCTGTGTACAAGTACAGTTGAATTGCACTTTTGCATTGATTTTACTAGTAGGATTTTTTTACATATAGTAATACATTGCGCAAGCTCAGGCCCCAGACACGTGTCAGTCCTGCTCAGATGACGGTAAGAAAGCTATCATAGTATTGACTGTGTTTTTTCAACCATCATCAGTCACGGTCGTTATTAACATTAAGCCTGCGTTCATATGTTGAGCATTGTATTAAGGTCTTTTCTTATTCTTATGTATCGTCAACAGGAAAGGTCCACGATCTCCAGCCGACCGCAGTCTGTCAGGCTTCCTCCGATCCATGTCTCTGCCAGAGGTGAGCTAGTCCAGCAATCTGAAACTGGTTTCCTACATTTTAATTCAAAACATATCACTTGAATATGAAGTAAACATAAGTTCCTTCATGAGAAGCATATTAACATGTGATGTTTTATACAGATCAGCTACAAGCTCAGAGGATGGCGAATATATTTGGCATCAGGGCTGATCAACACAGGGCTGAGCTCATACGAAACATTCGCTATGAAGTAAGTGAATTTTGTATCTTCTGATTATATCAGTTCAAATGAATATGACATTTTGAAATATGAAATATCTAGTGCTTGTATATTGTGTGGACTAAGTTTTTATTTTGTGTGTTCTCTCTTTCTTTATCAGGCTGCTTTAGCGAACTGGATAGAGGAAGATCATATGCGTCAGACGGAAAGTGCCACATCTGAAAGAGAGCTGAAGGCAGAAAATAATCGGGACAACTTTAAGGCCAATCTTAAACCCGGTTTAAAAGTGCCGAATGCACCAGGGGCCAAAAAAGCGTAATAACTTTTACTTCATTGTTAAATGATTTGTAAATAATCCAGTTTCAGTTTATAGATCTGATTGCCAGACACTGATTTTTTTCCTGTCATGTTTCAGGGATCGGGATGCGAACAGGGCACAGCGAAAAACAGAAGAACGTGAAGATCTTGAAAGGTCAGCACAATAGTACTGTCATGCCAATGTGCACAATTTATGTTTTTCTATTTTTGTATATGTTGCATATGCACACTGACGATACTGCTTATGATAACATTATTCATAGCCATCGCTGTTACTGTAATCCGTTTCAGAAAAGTCTGTGAACCTAAAGAAGAAAGTGAAGAGCTGGTTTTGACAGAACCTGAAGAGTCCGAGGAAGAGTCAAAAGAAGATGTAACGCTGGAATTTCTGGACATCATGGACCAACAGGAACAGAACGACATTCGCCATCAGTACAGAATGGAAAAGATGTAAGTTTCTTGTGCACAACCATAGGTTTGATTTCTTCACACTCTTATCTAATCTGTGGGAAGTCTGGGAACTGAAGACAGTAACAGTGTTTGACCCTCTTTTTATTTTTGTGCAGGAAAGAGAAGATAGACGGCTTTAAACATCAGAGAGACCGCTTGAGAGAAAAACCGTTGATGAACAGTAACATCACAGAACAAAAGCAAGAGCAACTAAAATACACCGTGGAGAGCTCCAAATCTGGCAAAATCTCTATAAGAGAGAAAGTAAGTGCACAGCGTGTCCCATCTAAAGCCATCGCAGCATCACACACATCCAAATGTAATAAAGACTACGGCTGATCTGTCACATGTGATCTCATCATTCTGCTTTTGTCTCACAGGTCAGACCGTTGTTGGAGAAGATGGCGGAGATTTGCTCGGACAACTTTGGTAATGTCTGGAGCCCTGACTTTCCATTGTTATTGGCGCCATGTATAGAAGAACTGAGTTCAGACGTGTTGGAAGACATGACACCTGAGGCACTCCTCAAAAAACAAAAGCAGCTTTTGAAAAGCTATGATTCATTGTAAGATATAAAAATACATGTCTTTATGACACAAAGCGATAAAGCTACTGTGATGATCATCAGTGGCTATTATAATTGTATTGAGTGACCTCTTGATAATCTCACACTTGCTTTCTCTCTTTCACAGCGACAGGCTACTGAGCCAAACTACAATTGAAGCACGGCGAGAGGAACGGAGGCGGAAAAGACGGGAGATAGCTCTTGCTCCTCCAGTGAAAGTAGTAAGTTGCACACAGAACCAGCACTACTTCCCCTGTACTTTTGTCTTGCCCATTAAATATTTTTATATGGATCAATAATGTGATGCTGACTTAAAAATCACGTCTCTATTGCAGACCGGAAAAAAGCAGACGCCACGCAGCTGGCTTCCAAAGATTATAAAAAAAGAGGAACCAGTGGAAATGAAGAAGCAGAAGAATGACGATGTCTACAGTGACCTTCAGAACTACTGACCTCCTCCACTGCCTCCAGGCTCCAAGAACAAAAAACAGGACTAGAGCTGCACGATTCTGGCTAAAATGAGAATCACAATTTGTTTTGCTTGGAATAAAGATCACGATTCTCTCACGATTCTGAAAAGCTTTATTATTTTAAAGATCGACAAATCCTGAACATTAGGTTACCAAACAAGATAGAAACAAAATAAGACATACTACTCTTGCTTCAAGTCAAATTTAAATAAATGCAGTAAACAAAAAGAATGTAATATTTAAATAGATAAAAAAAAGACAATTAAACATTGACAACATTCAGAGGTAGTACGCCAGGCTAGACCAATTAAAGATTCTTAGCAAGAAACACTATCAACATTTTTGGGTATGGTGTTGCGTTGAATAGCGTTGGTTTTATAGACGTTTGTTTCGTCTGGCCGCTGGTACTTTGTGATTTAACTGTTATGTTTTTAACCATCTCATACTGTAGTTTAAGATAAGTGTTTAATTGAGATAAGTTTATAATAACTTTGCTTTTCATTTATTAGGCCTACTTAAAGCTCAGTTGAAGTTTTTTGATAGCTACTACATTAAAAACTACTAGCCTAACTGATAAAGTGAACAGTCAGTAATAAAATAAGAACAAATACACAAATTACAAGCAGAGATGAATACTAAAAACAAAGTTTACAAAGTCTAACAATATATTCAGGTACAGAAATAAATAATTAAGCCTAAATTTAAAATGACACTATTTGTCACTGTATAAATTAAATATAGTATAATCTTTGTTAAAGCTGTATTTTATTGTTTTATTTATATCAATGACACAGAAAACAGTATATAATATTAAGTGTGTGCTGTCACTTTAAGACCGACTGCACGGACCGAAAAAACCTGACAAACATCCGTTTCTTTCTCAGCTGTTCACAAACGAGAGAATACTTGTTGAGACGGTCATTTAGACCGGTATTTTGACAATTTTGTGTTTATGTGTCCATTCAAGGGCAAGGAAACGCGAAAGAGGAATCAATTCTGCATTCAAATGATGTCTGAAACACGCCTCTCTCTCTCTGCCCCTCGAGTGGGACACGTGGCTTACTGTACTAAGACAGTGATATTAAATGACCAAACTCAGTACACATCATATTAATATGCCATACTATGTATAAAAAAACCAGACGAGCCCAGAAACCCGAATTAGGACATACAAAAAACTTTCAAACCCATCTAACGGTAAAAATTTAATTGATGTTCAACAAATAGAAAACAGATATAGACTAATACAAATGAGCAAATGCTAAAGCTTGGGTTGCTGATTCTTAGATTCCTTACTTCAAATGCACTTATTGTTAATGACATGATTACTGACTATAATCTAGATGTGCTGTGTTTGACAGAAACCTGGCTAAAACCAAACGATTACAGCCGATTGCGAGACCGCCCCGCAAGATTAATGTTATAAACATGAACCTCGTCTGAAAGGCAAAGGGGGAGTTGTTGCTGTAATTTATAGTAATGTTTTTAGAATTAATAAGAAGTCCAGTTTCAAATATAATTCTTTTGAAGTGTTGGTGCTTAATATAGCAATATATAGATGATAAATCACGTTTGAGATTTGTGCTGGCTACTGTATACAGGCCACCAGGGCAGAATACAGACTTCATCAAAGAATTTGCAGACTTTCTATCAGAGTTAGTATTGGTTGCAGATAAAATCGTAATTGTTGGTGATTTTATTATACATGTCGATATCGAAAAAGCATTGGGACTGACATTTAAAGACACTCTATTGGAGTTAGACAGTGAAACTCAGCTCTATATTTCTTCTATTCACATTTTTCCATCTTAAAAATATATATAAATTACGTCATATGCTGTCATTTGACAAATACGGAACAATTAGTCCATGCGTTCATGACATCAAGATTATTGTAATGCTATTATGGGTGGTTGCCCTACATGCTTAATAAACAAATTACAGCTGGTTCAAAAAGCAGCAGCTCGAGTTCTTACCAGAACCAGGAAGTATGACCATATTAGCCCCGTTCTGTCAACACTGCATTGGCTCCTTATTAAACATTGTATACATTTTAAAATATGGGAACACTTCCCATAAATCCTGATGTACTCGTTACATCATAATAAGAATGGCGTCTACGCTAATATTAGTCTCTGTGTTTATCCCGAGGTTTACTGCAGCCCGCCAGATCCAGGCCGTATCCAGATCTGATGAAGGACCTGCGCCTGCACGACGACAGCGCAGTCCTGAAGTGTCAACCAGTCCCTCCCCTGTGAAGGCCTCCCTCCCCTCCCTTTACCTCTGTACAGGTAATGAGTGAAAATCTTAATGATGACCAGAAAAAAAGAATATCAATTTATCAATATTCAAAATATAAATTAACTATGAAATAACCTATGCAATAACTAAACTAACACTAGCCTAAACTAATGATAACATGTGCTGTCCAAATCACTCAAATGTTACAAAATATTTTTAGATGTTACAAACTTACCCGGTCCCCTACCTGTTACAGGCTCAGAGAAAGGAAGGCTGCTCCCTGCTGGTGGACACTTGCAAATTCACACTCTTGACTTTAGGCCACATGATGAGTTGACCTTGGTGCAGTCCACATAGATGTCTCCTTTATCTGACAGCCATTTCAGCTCTTGAAGTTTCCACAGCCGAGCTCACAAGTTAAAGGAACAGTTTACCCCCCAAAAATCTGCCATCATTTCCTCACCCTCATGTTGTTGCAAATCTGTATTAGTTTCTTTCTTCTGCTGAACACAAAAAAGATATTGTGAAGAAGGTTGTTCACCAGTTGACTGTATCCATTGACTTCCATATGCAAAAATTCTATGAAATTCAATTCAATTCAATCCTGAGCTAAACGTTGTTAAAACACAAATGGCACCTACTGTATTTACAAACATATAGTAACGTCGTAGACAACAAGCTACAACACAATTTTCCCTCAAAACTTTATAATATAAATGGGTCTCTATGAGCAGGCGGCTGAGAGACAGTCAGCAGGGACCATCTGTAAAGTGCAATGCTATAAAGTTATTAATGCAACGCAACCTGGTTTGACATGATTGGAGGACAGTGACATCTAGTGTTCATTGATGTGTTCATTTTAAATTGCCTCAATGGATTGGGGATTAATGGATTCCTTTAAAAATCGTTTTTATTTAAATATATATTTTAAAAGGTAATTTATTCCTGTGATCAAAGCTGAATTTTCAGCATCATACATAACTTTCAGTCAGCCTCAAATAATCAAATTAATTGTACCAGGTTGGTTTATTCAAACACACATTTTAGTTTGTGTTAAACAAATTAAGAAACAAATCTGAACACATGAACAGTTTCCAATAGCTGGTAAGTCCCGCCCCTTCCGTAAAACCCCGCTGGACCTCAAAGTTGAAAAATCGTCAATGCAAGTGAATGGGAGAAAATAATTATTTTCTGATCCCGTTTGAATTCTGCCATGAATTGAACATATGTTGTCTGTGAATTTTTTATATAACTCTCCATGTTACGAGTTTGACAGTATATGGTATGATTCTTCGGCTAGCAGTTGTGGAAAAGACATAACGAGAAAGACTACATGTCGCCTATGTGACGTCACCCCATAAAGTTGATTTACCCGTGGTTTTCGCCAACCTCAACGATTTTGTCCTCTCCCTGAAAGAAGGAGGTGAAGTGCACCAAAGACACAGCCATGTTTAGCGGGATCCGTGAGCTAGTGTCCGTGTGCTAGACGTTGACGTTTCAAACGCGTCGAGAGTTGTAGTCCACAAAGTGCTCTCACACAAAGTCTAACCGTATCAAACTTCTACCCACTAAATTGTATCATTCTTTACACGAAAAGTTATATAAAAAATTCACAGACAACATATGTTCACATTCATGGCAAAATTCAAACGGGACCAGAAAATAATTATTTTCTCCCATTCCTGGGGCGCTGTAAAGGGGGGGGGGGGGGGTAAACGATGACGATTCTCGGGGCCCACGACTAAGAGGGGGCCCAGAGAAGCCCCCAATAAAATTGTGGTGCTAAAAAAAATATTTGATAGTAAAAATTATTAACTTTAAATTATTCTATTTGCTGTTTCCTGGTGTAAAAAAATGTATTTGTTTAGGAAACACAAACGTCCGTGGGCCCCTCTCCCCCTCTCGATTATCATAAAATGGTTCAGTCCGCCCAAATTGTATCCATGCAACACAAACAGCTTGACTTCACTTACCGCCGGTGTAATGAAGTATCATAGAACCGAACGGTTCGTTGGACTATTTTTCCTGCCGACCAAAATTTCATCATTTCAAATGTAGGCGCGTTGCGCGTGGCAAGCGCGCTCATAATGTAAGAGACGCCGGCGCGACCACAACATTGTCCAACATCAAATGTGCAAACGTAATGTAAGCGGAACGAAACTGGGCTACTCATTATTGTGTGGTTGAAGGACCGCTCATCAGTTTGGACCAGTGCAGCGCGAGCGATCTTGATCATGCGACACTGTTACACAGCGGTAATAAGAGATCCAGTAAATAAATCATTTGAATTCGCCACAGAAGTAATAACATCGCTGTGAGATCTAGTGAGAAACATTCACATTTCTCCGTTATTAACGGATCAAACAGCGCGTGGAAGCCAGGAAGAAACATTGTGCCATGAATGAAGTGAACTATCCAGTGTCCACAGATCTGCAACATTCACCATGGATTTACTGTAGTAACACTAACTGCAATTGCTGCCCTCAAATGTTAATCTGAACTAAAAATAGACCTTTTAATTGTTTATAACTACTACAATATTAGGTTACATTTCATTTTTTCCAAGGAGCTGTTTTGTTTATGCTCCTAAGAAGAGTCTATTATAGCTCCATCATTGGTCAAAGTGTGTTAGTTTTAATAAATAAAATAATAATAATAATAAAAAAATTCTCTGGCATTTATTTCTTTTTGCTGTATCGAAAACGTACCAAACCGTGACACAAGTGTATCGTATTGAACCGAACCGTGAATTTTGTGAACCGTTACACCCCTACTATCTATATCTCTCTTACCTATCTGTCTACCGCTCTGAAGCAATGGCTGAAGCAATTTGAATGCTGAGAAACTTTACTAAGACGATGTGAAAAGTTAGTTTATCTGTTTATTGTTATGAATGTTTGATATTTACCAAGAACATCACTTTGCAGTGTGTTGTTGAATGAGTTTTTTTTAATAATGAATATATTTTTAATTAAAACATTTGTTAGTAATAGCCTAGTCATTATTGGGATTTGATCTGGTGTTTTACGACTGCATAATGGGTGCGATGTAGGTCTTAATTTTCATTAAAGTGGTCTTAAATTTGGGGTGATCAGACCTGGGGAAACCCTGGAAAGAGGCAAAGGGTCGACAGTATGTTACCCAATATTTCACAAGAAAAGGTGGGTTTGTAAGTAGGCCTAAATTGTTAGTGGACCGCCCGTGACAATGATCGTAGCCTACGGCACTTTTCTGTGCGTACGTAGCTTTGTACATGAGGCCCCAGGTCTCTACGGTAGCATTTTTCGACAAGTTAGCATGTTTCGATAGAGCAGGGTGCAGCGGGTGCACGGCTTTGCCTCACATACATAAAAAATATAAATATATGTGAATACACTATATGACACATGTACAGCTATGCACAGTATATACATTATACAGTACTGAAGTAGTGCAGTATTACAGAGGACAAATTACGGGTGTGGAAATTGTCTGATTGACTTAAATATATGAGAATGATAGTCAAAATACCATAAACCATGATTTTATGTAAATTAATATGAAAAAAGTCTCAGCTGTGTTGGGGGCCCTGTCAAGATTCTTTTCATGGGGCCCAAAATCCTTAGCAGCGCCCCTGTCCCATTCACTTGACGGTTTTTCAACTTTGAGGTCCAGCGGGGTTTTGCGGAAGGGGCGGAACTTACCAGCTCTATAAGCACCTTTCATTAAACCCTACAATCTTCTGCATTTCTATGACTATGCACTGTGGAAGTTAACAGAAGATGACATGAGTTACTTTGATAGAAGATGACAAATTCCATCAAATTGAATTGAATAATCCTTACCTGATTTAATTGAATGAACTGAACAATCCTTAATCAATTATTCAATTCAATTACATGAGGATTACTCTCAATTCAATTTGGTCGAAATTTACTAATTAAATTGCGTAAATCTTAAAAAAGGCTTACAATTGTAGCGCAGTTAAAACTGTTACTTGGATCTAACTCAATAAAATTAAGACAACATTTTCCAACTACTTTTTGCAAGTTTAGTGAACTAACTGATATTTTGAGTAAGGACAACTTAATAATATGCATTTCAATATATGCTAAAATATTAAGTAGCATTTTCAGAAAAAGCCAATAAATTGAGTACAATCAATGTAAAACAGATCAACATATTATACACATTAGACTTAATTAAAATAGGTAACATTTAAATAAAAAAATACTAGTTATGTAATGATTCCTGTCTTGTGTTTCCCTCGTCTTGTGTGGACTTTAGTTATTTCCTGTTCTGTGTCATGTTTTGTAGTCCTTTGTAGTTTTTCTTGCTCATTAGTTCTCCCAGGTGTTTCTAATTAGCCACACCCCCTTGTTATCTTGTTTAGCTTGTTTGCCTGTGTATTTAAACCTCTGTGCTTCAGTTGTTGGTTGTCGGTCGTTGTTTAATGTAGCTGTTACCTGTTCGTGTCCTGAGTTCCGTGTTCCGCCTGGATTACCTGTTTGTTTTATTAAATGTATGCTTGCATATTATGGATTCTCTCTCTCTGCCCAGTTCAACTTGGGCTGATGAGGGTTCATCGACTTGTCCTGCAGCACCTTGTGGGGCCCAGCCTACAGAAGTACAGAATTATTAAGAAAACACTGATCAACCTTATCAAAATTTTACAACATTTTATAGACCAAACATCTAATTGATTAATCAAGAAAAAAATCGACTATTATTGCGTGAGCGTTACTAAAGAACATTGTAAAAACTGTATTTGTAGTTTCTTTTTCACGTTTGGCTTTTCATTTTAATATTGGCAGTCTTGCCTCGAGACTGTAGTGGAAATGAAATGTGAAATCACCAATTGCATTTTATTTTTCAATTTGACAGGGATTATGCTGTGAAAATGAAATCATTTAATTTCATTCTCAATTTTGTCACATTTTTTGCGTACTGTTTTCTGTACTGAAATTGTTACAGATGGTGGCCAACCAGAATGAGACTTTTACCGCCGCCGTTCCCGCGGCGGCAAAATTGGGATGTGTATTTGCTGCCTTTTACCGCTGAGTGGCGCTGTAATCACAGACTTCAAAAGTGTCAGTTTATTCTCTTTATGACGTAATCTGCCGCGGCAGTAATCTGAGCTGAGGTCACAGATAAATTCAAGATAAATATTGTGGTTAAACGAATTCAAATTCATTAAATTTAAACAAAGTAGACACACGTTAACATTGTGTGCCCAGTTTTTCTATAATTTAGAAAGGCTATGTCAATAGGTTACTTACTTCGTGTTATTTTAATGTGTTTGTAGATTTATTGACTGAAACATAACAGTGAAATAAATTAAAATAATTTACCGTAAAATTAAAACATTTTCAGGACTTGCAGTTACCCGATGTTAGTCAGTTTAAGCATTCTTTGTTATATTCAGAATTAAATAGGCTTACATGTTGTTATGATTATCATTTGAATTCTTTAATAAATAATCAACCACAATGCCTATTAGCCTACTGCCGCAGCAAAAATAAACTTTTTCCATTATTTGAACAAAAATGAGACTGATTGAATATGTAAAAATATAAACAAACAAAGCAGAGAATAAAACAAACTTTTAGGGAAAAAATATAGGCCTATTATGCTACAACAGAATTGGTTAACATTAACGAAAGCAAAATATGTAAAAATACATTTCAAACAATATAAAACAAAACAAATTCGTGGCCGAGTGGTATTCAAATCCCGAACAAACATGGGCTACTTTTTTATTATTGTTGAGAAGTTGTGTGTCCCTAAGCGTCAAGGTGCCAAGCATGTGCCACACCCCACTTTGCTTGTTAATTTTCCTATTAAGTTTTAGCTCCACCCACCTAATCTCAAGCCAATTAGGACACTATCAGGCCTTATAAATTGCACCTGTGCCCACAGCACCTTCATTCTGGTGCACATGGATGCACTGTGCAGAGGACTGAGTTCTTCCTTTGTTTTTCCCTGCGTGTGTGTATTTGACCATGTAAGTGCTTATTTTGACACTTAATCATTATTCTGTATTAAGTTTATCCTAAATGTGTTTATTTTGCTGTATTTCTTGCTTAGGCATGTTCTTTAGTTATTTACATATGTATCTGAGATTATATTATGAGTAGATGACTTCATGTATTGTTTAAATTCCTTTATTTCCAGTGGATTTCATGTTGATTTCATGTTATGTTTATTGTGAACTAAAACATTGTATTTCTGTTCTTGTAGAAACCACACGCTCACACACATACATTCCTAATAAAGAAAGATGCCGTGTAATTGAAGTGACTAGACTGGATTGTTCTTACCGACACCTCCACTGGTTTTCAAGCCAGCCACCTACACATCTCTATCAATCCTCCTTTTCATGGTCCTTCGAGCCGGAGCTCATTGATGATCAGTGGATATGTCTAGTCACTCCCTGCCCTCATTGTCTCAGCATGAGCGCCCACGTCGCCAAGCTCAGCTCCCCGCACGTTATGATGATTTCATCCTACAATATCCTCAGCGGTCGCAACCTACAGCAGAAGCACCAGAACAACAACTGCTCCATCCTGCAGATATTCCTGGTACTGGTCCTCATTATCAACCCTGGAAAGAAGATGAGTCTGAGGAAGAGCCAGAGGAGTTGGAATTGCCCACGGAGGGAGACATTCAGGAGGATATTCCACACCCTTATTCACCTGTCCTATCTGAGAGAGTGCAAACCCCTGAAGTTGAACACCAACATACCTCTCCAATAGCTCCCATTCCTGATACTCAGACTGCACTCCTACAGCAATTGGTAGAAGAATTAAGAAATCAGGGTAGACTAATCCAGCAGTGCATGCTTAGGAGCAGCACCCACTCCTCACGGTCTCGCTTGCCATCCCCTTGCCCTGATAATCTTAACCTTCAATCAGCAGCATCTCCACAAGCCCATACAGAGGACCATAGGCCCCCTCCTCTCCTACTTCAGCCACAGCTTCCATCTCCTCTGCCTCCTGTAAGTCGTGCCCCTCTTACCCAACCTATGCCACAGTCGTTGCAGAGCACGCATCCTCCTGGCTGTGGTCAGTTTCCTGTCACATATCAAGCACCAGCCTCATATAACCCCATGCTCCCAGCCTATACACTGCCAAATCAACCTTTGCCTGGTGTTTTGTCCTATTCTGTCCAGCCGGCATACCAGCCTCTCAATGTGCAGCCCCACCACCTGACATCGGCTGCCCCTCTAAACCAGCTAGTTCCTCCTATTGTTCCCCTGCAGTTAAACCATAGGAGGGTAGAAGGTCCTTCTTTCCCTGATCTCACAAGAGAGGATGAATGTCAGTACATGATGTTAAAGATGGCCCTATCCAACTTGTTAGATCCAAGAGAATCAGAGCAATATAAATACCACATCCTATTGGATCATCTAAAGGTGGACCAGGCGAGGAGACTTGCTTTGGCTTATGTTTATGCCCCAGATCCTTATACTCGAGCTATACGAGCCCTAGATGAGCGTTACGGTCAACCTAGACAGCTTGCTTTGAAGGAGCTCCGGTCCATCATGGAGATGCCTGTTATTCGTACAGGTGATGGTAGAGGCTTGGACCAATTTTCTCTTCGAGTGCAAGCATTAGTAGGCCTCCTTCAATCCATGGGCCCTGAGGGTCTCTCTGAGCTTACCTGTGGCTCACATGTTGAGCGACTTCTAGAGAAACTTCCCCATGAGCAGTTCTGTCAGTTTAAGAGATGGATATGCTTGAGTAGACCAGGTTCCCTTTCCTATAACCTCCTAGATTTTTCCAACTGGCTACAACAAGAAGCCCGCTGCCAGCCTAGGAGAGAAAGGACCTTTCAGCCTATCCGGCAGAGGCCTCCTCCACCTCCTCACCCATTAAGAGGTACAACCATACTCCATGGTATTAAAACCTCCTCTCATATGACCTCCTCCAAAGCCCAAGTTCTCTCACCGAAAGTAATTCAGCCTCCTAACAACTTGGCTGAATCCTATCCAGTGTGCGCTTACTGCAATTCTACTGAACATCATGTCAGTAAGTGTGGTGATTTCCTCCAGCTCACCAAAGACCAGATAACTAATTGGATCAAGGAACAGAGACGTTGTTGGCGATGTTTACGAGATCACTTTACAACCCAATGTAACCTGAAAGGACGCTGCAGCCAGTGTAATGGGAAACACCTACACATCCTATGCAACGTTAATCAGAGGCAAGTGCAAAATCTATATCTTGACCACCCTAGTGACTGCAATAAAGTACTACTGAAGGTAGTTGAAGTGACCCTGCGCAGTGGAGACAGATCCTTAGACACTTATGCCATACTGGATGATGGGTCCGAAAGAACAATCCTCCTTCACCCTGCTGCCCAAACACTTCAGCTAAAAGGTAAATCTGAGAGTCTACAGCTGAGAACCGTGAGACAGGATGTTCAGACTCTTAATGGAGCTTCTGTATCCTTCACCCTTATTCCTAAAGTGCATCCTAATAAGTCCTATGTCATCAGTCAAGCCTTCACTGCTGAACAACTATCCTTGTCAGAACATTCTCACCCGGTGAAATTCCTCCAGCGGCGCTACTCACATCTCCGTCAGTTCCCTCTCAAACAGCTTAATAGAGTAAGGCCACTTCTCCTTATAGGAGCTGATCATACACACCTTATCATCCCAACACAACCTGTCAAATTAGGCCCTCCTGGATCCCCTGTAGCAATCAAGACCCGGCTCGGCTGGACACTGCAGGGTCCTGCAAGAGATCTTTCTAGCTTATCTTCTACTTGTTCTCATTATATCTCCTTTAAATGCCCACCTGATGACATCCACCATAATGTTCAGAAACTATGGCAGATTGATGCGTTACCACAGAGAAGCATGAAAGCAGTGGTTCGGTCCAAACAGGATCAAGAGGCAATGCACCAGCTTGAGACCCAAACTATCAGGACACCTGTTGACGGCGTTCTACGATATGCAGCACCCCTCCTCCGTGTAGACCCCTGGCCCCCTCTGAAGGCCCCCAAGGAGGCAGTAATTTCCCGTCTCCGCAGCTGTGAAAGGCGACTCCTTCAAAATCCACAACAGGCAAAGAACTATACTGGTGAGATCCAGAAATTAGTTAATGCTGGGTATGTCAAAAAGTTGTCATCCTCTGAAATAGAAGATACTCCTGAGTCCTGGTTCATACCCCACCACAATGTGCATCACAATGGTAAAGATCGCATTGTGTTTGATTGCTCCTTCTCCTTCCGAAATCAGTGTTTGAACTCGCAGTTACTTCCTGGACCAATCCTCGGGCCTTCCCTCCTTGGAGTTTTGCTCCGTTTTAGGCAGCACAAGATTGCAATCAGTGGAGACATTAAATCAATGTTTCACCAGGTGCGCCTATTACCCCAGGATAAACCTCTCCTGCGATTCCTCTGGCGTGACCTGGACTGTAAAGTTCCCCCAACTGTGTATGAATGGCAAGTCCTCCCCTTTGGCACAACCTCAAGCCCTTGCTGTGCCATTTACATCCTCCAGAGGATCATCAAAGATGCTCAGGCAGATGAGTGCATTCACAGTTCCATACACAGTAATTTCTACGTGGATAACTGTTTACAGAGTTTCCCCACTCCAGAGGAAGCCAAAGATCTCCTTAATAGCCTACGCACTACCCTCTCCTCTGGTGGCTTCGAAATCAGACAATGGGCCAGTAATGATCCTCAGGTCATCTGTCACCTCCCTCCTGAAGCCAGGTCAGAACAGACAGAGCTCTGGTTATCACACCATCCTTCTCTTGATCCCTTAGAGTCTACTCTAGGCCTCCTCTGGAACTGCCATACAGATACTCTCAGATACAGGCACAGAGCCATTGAATCTACTACTCCAACTATGCGTCATATTTACAGAGTCCTTGCTAGCCAGTATGATCCTCTTGGCTATATCCTCCCTTACACCACAAGAGCCAAAATCATCGTCCAGCACTTATGGGGAAAGGCACGAGAATGGGATGACCCTAATCTCCCTCATGATCTCTTAAAAGCCTGGCTTTCATGGGAGAATGAACTTCCTAACCTCTCCACCATCACTTTGCCTCGCTGCCTCACACCTCATTCAGTAGACACCTCCTTAACCACTCAAGACCTCCACATCTTCTGTGATGCATCAGAGAAGTCCTATGGTGCGGTTGCCTACATGCGCACAGAAGATTGTCAGCAGCAAGGGAATGTGTCCTTTCTCATGGCGAGGTCCCGCGTTGCTCCCAAAAAACAACTTTCCATTCCACGACTTGAATTATGTGCTGCCCTCATAGGAGCTCAGCTATTCAGTCTCCTCCAAACAGAGCTCACCCTCCATATCAGAAAGACTATTCTGTGGACTGACTCTACCACTGTACTCCATTGGCTCACCTCTGACTCTTGCCGTTACAAAGTTTTCGTTGGAACCAGGGTAGCTGAGATTCAGGAGCTCACTAAAGGCCAGGAGTGGTGTTATGTGGATTCTAAGAACAACCCAGCGGACGACCTAACTAGAGGAAAGCTACTTGCTGAACTTAGTAGGCCCTGCAGGTGGAACCAAGGACCTGCCTTCATGTTTCAATCCCCCGAACTGTGGCCCACTAGCCCTGTCATAGATCAGTCTGATGATGCTGAAGAGTGCCGTAAGCCCAGCTTCTGTGGTGCTGTATCTCTCAGTCCATACCCCTCCATCCCTGACCCTAGTCAATTTGCCACCCTCCAAGATCTCCTTGACTGCATGGCCGCATCTCTTCATGGAGCGGCAAAGCCTCCATCAGCAGAAAACTATCGTGATTCAGAGACAGCCATCCTAAGACAAGCCCAGGTGGATTCCTTCAGGGATGATTTAGCCTGCCTTCAAACCCAAAAGCCCCTTCTTCCTTCAAGCCGTTTACTCTCCCTTGCCCCAGAGCTAGACCCAGCATCAGGGCTTATTCGAGTTGGCGGAAGGTTACGGCGAAGTAGTGATCTACCCCCTGATGCCATTCATCCAGTAGTCCTGGACCCTGCCCATCCAATCACAACGCTTATAATTAAGGATTGTGATGACCACTTACAACATCCTGGGCGAGAGAGGCTATTCGCTGAGTTAAGGAGGCGGTACTGGATCCTGAGGGGTCGTGAGGCAGTAAAAAAATATCAGCATAGATGCCCGAAATGCCAACAGTTCCGAGCACATCCTATTATTCCCCAAATGGCGGATCTCCCTCCCGCTCGCCTTCGCCTGAACACACCTCCATTCTATTCCACTGGGATGGATTGTTTCGGGCCCTATACAGTAAAGATTGGCAGACGAGCTGAGAAAAGGTGGGGAATAATTTTCAAATGTCTGACGACTAGGTGCGTGCATCTTGATCTACTCAGTCACATAAAATACAGACTCCTTCCTGATGGCGCTCAGGCGCTTTATTGCTCGCAGAGGTAAACCATTTGAACTACTCTCTGACAGAGGTACCAACTTCATTGGCGGTAAGAGAGAGTTACTTGATGCCTATCAATCCCTGACCCCTGACCTTCAGGAAGCTCTAGCTAAGCAGAGGATTTCCTTCAAATTCAATCCTCCATACGCACCTCACTTTGGTGGAACCTGGGAGCGTGAAATACGCTCCATCAAAATCGCTCTGGAGACTACCCTCGGTGCTCAAATTGTCAGTGAGGAGGTATTACGCACAGTAATGATTGAAATTGAAGGCATCTTAAATTCCAAACCCATAGGCTATGTGTCTTCTGACATTGCTGACCCTGACCCGGTGACCCCTAACTTGCTGCTGATGGGGCGGCATGATGCTTCCCTTCCTCTGGTTACATATCCAGACTCTGAGCTGCACAGTCGCCGTCAATGGCGTCACAGCCAGATCCTTTCTGATCATTTTTGGGCCCATTTCCTTCGAAATTACCTTCCCTCTCTCCAGTCCAGACAGAAGTGGCGCACAGATCATCCTAACCTACAACCTAACACTGTTGTTCTAATACTAGATCCTCAACTTCCCAGATCCCAATGGTCAGTGGGTAAGGTCATCTCCCTTCATTCCAGCAAGGATGGCCGTTGTAGGGTTGCTGATGTCCAAGTCAAGGACAGGACATATACAAGGCCCATTGCCCGCCTCATTCCTCTTCCTGCCCTGCCTGATCTCCCCTGATTGATCAAATTTGCCATACAAATTTGGGGGCGGCTGTTGAGAAGTTGTGTGTCCCTAAGCGTCAAGGTGCCAAGCATGTGCCACACCCCACTTTGCTTGTTAATTTTCCTATTAAGTTTTAGCTCCACCCACCTAATCTCAAGCCAATTAGGACACTATCAGGCCTTATAAATTGCACCTGTGCCCACAGCACCTTCATTCTGGTGCACATGGATGCACTGTGCAGAGGACTGAGTTCTTCCTTTGTTTTTCCCTGCGTGTGTGTATTTGACCATGTAAGTGCTTATTTTGACACTTAATCATTATTCTGTATTAAGTTTATCCTAAATGTGTTTATTTTGCTGTATTTCTTGCTTAGGCATGTTCTTTAGTTATTTACATATGTATCTGAGATTATATTATGAGTAGATGACTTCATGTATTGTTTAAATTCCTTTATTTCCAGTGGATTTCATGTTGATTTCATGTTATGTTTATTGTGAACTAAAACATTGTATTTCTGTTCTTGTAGAAACCACACGCTCACACACATACATTCCTAATAAAGAAAGATGCCGTGTAATTGAAGTGACTAGACTGGATTGTTCTTACCGACACCTCCACTGGTTTTCAAGCCAGCCACCTACACATCTCTATCAATCCTCCTTTTCAATTATTAATGCAGAAAGATTTGATAGTTCTAAAATATTGCTACACCAAAGCCTAGGCCTATTGTTTTTTTCTCATAGCCTATTTTAAATATTTTATATTTATAAAATAAAATTACCATTAATTTCCATTTTACATTAGGGACAATTTTTATCCAACAGAATGGCTGAATTAACATCTGCATAATAATAATAATAATAAATAAATAAATAAACAAACAAACAGCACATGTCTTGTAAAAACACTTTTTAAAAAAATTTTCGACACATAATTTCGAGACAGTAAATTGCCAATGTTAAAAAAATAAACAAATAAAAAAGAATATGACAAACTTTTAAAACAGAGAAAATAGTTTACTTATGCTATTCAGACGATAGCTCTGTGGTCAATGCAATAACAATAGCCTCTCGAAGCTTCAAACGATCTGAGATCGAATCTCAGTGTAGCCGACAGTATTTATGTTTTTCCGTTCTTGATGCTTAAATATGCATCTGTTTATTAAAGTCAATCATCTTGTTTAATTATCAATTGTACATTACAACATCAATTTGCTACATTCCAGTTGAGCCGCTGCAAAGACGACACATCAGATGAAGGAAGACTGTCAGCCGATTGCACCAGAAAATGAAGATGATGAAGCTCGTCTTTAATCTGCTAAATTATTTTTGTGTGTGTGTGAATCATTCACGAGATTGAGATGACTGACAGTTATACCTGGCCATAGCAACGGAAGACATTTTTCAAAACAGATCGAACAAATCAGAAAAATACTTTCAGTACAGTATTGCTTTCAATTAAAAAATAAACAATGAAAATGTAAAAGAAAAAGAAAATTAATTAAGTTTGAAAACCCATTGCACATTTCAAGGTATGAATAAAGTGTCGGGAAAGTTTATTTATTTAAACAGGGTTGCATCGATGCGATTTTATTCCCTTTGTGATGCAAAATAAGAAACACAGAATCTTATTCTTGCAACATTTTAAATTTCTATTGTCAAAGAAATTGCAGCTAAATTAAAAAATTAAAACGGTACAAAACGAAAAAAGTTCAAAGCAACATAAATTAAGAACAGGCGTTTTTCTTCGCCTCTCTGTATTTTTTTAGTAAGTTTGGTCTCCCTCACTGCGCGCGGCGGGTCTTTCTCGAAATTAAGCATTTCAGCGTAAAAAAAAAACACCATAAAGCTGATAATACTGTATATGTCGCTGTGTGTCATCCACACAAATCACGAAAGAAAAAACTGTAACAAATAGCTTTTGTTCCTTCAAAGATACAACACGCCTTGCTGAATTCACCTTACAATAAAACGAGGTGGGTCGCGAATTAAAGAGCTCTGTATCTGCTAAATTGAAATTGTGTGTGGAAAACCTTTAAATACAATCAATAAAACTACAATATATAATTTAATAAGATATAGGGCCTACTGCACATAGGCTATGGACTTTTGGAGATTTTGAGATTAATCCTTAAAAGAATTTTGCCTTTGCTTGCTCAACAGGCTGGCTCCGACACTCTCCATATGAAAGAAGGAACATTAACACCTCTGTCCTGCACCCCCACGATAAAGCATCTATTGCCTTCTCCAAACCCCCCACAGGCTAGCTGAGTTTGCAAAACAAAACAAAGAGTTTGCCACTCGTCGTGGTGTGCCCAAACACTTAAAACAGAACAGAACTGCTTTTGAAATTACCATTGGAATTATTATAGGCTACAGAAGTAGGCTAAAGTCATTGTATAATATTTGCTCCTTAGTGTAAAATGGAAATGCATGGTGATTTTATTTTGTAAATAGACTATAAGCAAAAAAAAAAAACTATGTTTTAGAACTAGACAAATCTCTCTGCGTCAACAATAGACTATAAAATGCATTAATAGGCTAATATAAAAAAATCAGTAGTCCTAGTAAGTTCGGGATTCGAACCCGTGTCATCTAAATGATCGTAACGTAAGTTCAACCACTCGGCCACGATTCACTCGATGCGCCATGGCCTAACGTTCCAGTGTGTGTTCGCTCGCAGAGTGAGAAGCGCTCTTCATTCAAATGAACGCGCCGCCGCGTTTGTCGAACACTAATTCAACATGCCAGAATAAAACCTGGCTTTAGAACAATGCATAGCGCCACTCGTCGTGGTGTGCCAAAAATTTTACAATCATTTAGTTTAATTTATTTCAGTGTTAATGTTTGAGTTAAAAAAATCCTCTACAAATTAAAGTAACACAAAGTCGGCTATAAGAGTCCTTTATAGGCTACTAAAAAGCAAAGGGCTTACAGTCTTAACATTTAGGCTACTTTGCTTAAATTCGATACATTTATTTTCAGTAGGGCCTAATAAATTTGTAGGGATGTAATTTCAGTATGCTTTACCAACGCTATGTATTCAATTAAAGTTCCAAGAGGTCTGGTATATTTCCTTCAGCTGACAAGTGCACAGCAAAAATCACAACTTGTGTTTGCTGCGAACGCAAGTTATTTAAGGTGTCTCAACTGTACACAGTCTACCCTACAGTGTGAATTCGTTACAAGGTTTCATTTAATTAAATTAATGTGCAGCAATTTGTACAAATAGAGTCTATAGGCTTATACTGTTGTAGCCATTAAATAATCTCATTTAGTATCATATTTGTTAAAATATTCTAATGTTATTTTTTTCCATCTATGTTGAATATGAAAAGTGAACAGCACGAGTAAGATAGGATGCATTATATCGAGAGATGGATATGGAGTGGGTCAGACATGATTTTGACCACTTCATTAAGTTTTGTTTAGTAGAAAACCTTTCTTTAAAGTGAATTTCGTTTTCTATAAATTGTATCTTAATTTTAATAAATTTTTCATCAACCCTTGCCTGGATTTAATAAGTAAGAGAAGCAAATATAACAGACACTAATCATGGAGGCGCCCGCGCGGTCACTTGCATTGCACGTCAGCTGGAGCGCATCTCATCCTCCTAACTTAACGAAACTCAGCGTATGCCTCACACAGACATGATAAATACATCAAATACACAAAGCTTGAAATGTCTTCAAACGAAATAATTCAAAACAAAAAGAAAAAGGCTACTCGCTGATTATGTCTTTATGTGCATTTCTCTCTAGGTGGGTTCACTACAAATATGGCGATCGTCAACTTCATCTTTGCAGTCGACACTGTCAGAAAACACTAGTTTATTGATAAAAATCAATGCACGCATCACCGGATAAATACACATCTTGCTTGTTGCTTGCACGCACACATATTATGTCGAAAAAACGAAATATTATGTTGAAATAACATTATTATTATTAATAATACATCTTTTAGAATATTTGATTAAATGCTGATTGTTGCGCTTGTTCAATTTAATTAAATTAAAACTTTAATTGTGATAATTAAAATAATTGAAAATTAAATATTTAGTGGCCAAGTTTTGCTAATTTATTATATAGGCTATTATATGCCTATTGCCTAAATTAAGTAGGTCATATTAAGACAAGGCATATATTAAGTTATTTTAGCTGTTATGAGAAAAATAAATCTAAGGAAATCTAAAATCTAAATCTAAAAAAAAAAATCTAACGCCAATTCAACATGCCAGAATAAAACCTGATTTTTGAACAATGCGTAACGCCACTCGGCCTGGTGTGCCAAAACACTACATTTTAAACTTCAATGTTTAATTCAAAACAATCTCAAAACGCGTTGTGACATTTTTTTTAAGCAGCCTAGCCTACATACATTAAGGGCATTGAAACCAGGATCTTAACTAAAACGCGTTCCGCGTAATCTCTCAAAAATTATGCCACACTACTCCATGTTTTTTTTTTTTAAGGACTGCTTTTGAAATCACTATAAATTACTATGCAATTGTATCGCTCACGAGAGCTCTTCATTTATCTATGCCTCAATAGAATAGTAAAAATATTCAGCGTCATTGCTCCTAATATCGTCTCTCTTTTTTACTTTTGATTCTATTTTTTCAGTTCTAAAATTGATTCTATCTTTGGTTCTATTCTGTTGTAGCCTAATAGGCCTATTTATATATATGAAAAATATGCCTATTAGGCTTAGGGTTTTATATTTAACCCACTTACATTTTAAAATACGGCAATTGCTGCTGTTTTGCACAATGTCCCTTTGCGCCACCTGGCGGTCATTTCGGGAACGACTTTGAAATGCGGCTGGTTTATTTTTGCAGCTGGCGCGGCGGTAATAGGCATTCTGGTTGTCCACCATCTGTAGTCTGGTTTTAATTTTCATTTTAATAATTTAATTTATTTATTTAAATTTGGCAGAAAATGCCTTCCATATTTGAGTGCTGAAGCAGCTCAGATGAGAAGGTCGGTTATCGTCGCGATGGGCAAATCATTGCAGCACCAAATTAGAGTTAATAGTAGGCAATTATTTCACAACTTTCATTATATAGGCTAAACTAAAAACAATTACTGAGGTCCGGACCTCGGGGACCTCAATGGTGGGTACGACCCTGACTGGGTGTTTTCACACGCACATCAGAGGGGATTTAGAAGTGGGTATACCCAATGCCGACTGAACAAGAAGTGGGTATACGCCGTATACCTGCGTATACCCTGCACTACACCACTGGATGCACATCCAGGGCACGAAGCTCCCGTTCCACCACATCCCAAAGATGCTCTATTGGGTTGAGATCTGGTGACTGTGGGGGCCAGTTTAGTACAGTGAACTCATTGTCATGTTCAAGAAACCAATTTGAAATGATTCGAGCTTTGTGACATGGTGCATTATCCTGCTGGAAGTAGCCATCAGAGGATGGGTACATGGTGGTCATAAAGGGATGGACATGGTCAGAAACAATGCTCAGGTAGGCCGTGGCATTTAAACGATGCCCAATTGGCACTAAGGGGCCTAAAGTGTGCCAAGAAAACATCCCCCACACCATTACACCACCACCACCAGCCTGCACAGTGGGAACAAGGCATGATGGATCCATGTTCTCATTCTGTTTACGCCAAATTCTGACTCTACCATCTGAATGTCTCAACAGAAATCGAGACTCATCAGACCAGGCAACATTTTTCCAGTCGTCAACTGTCCAATTTTGGTGAGCTCGTGCAAATTGTAGCCTCTTTTTCCTATTTGTAGTGGAGATGAGTGATACCCGGTGGGGTCTTCTGCTGTTGTAGCCCATCCGCCTCAAGGTTGTGCGTGTTGTGGCTTCACAAATGCTTTGCTGCATACCTCGGTTGTAACAAGTGGTTATTTCAGTCAAAGTTGCTCTTCTATCAGCTTGAATCAGTCGGCCCATTCTCCTCTGACCTCTAGCATCAACAAGGCATTTTCGCCCACAGGACTGACGCATACTGGATGTTTTTCCCTTTTCACACCATTCTTTTTAAATCCTAGAAATGGTTGTGTGTGAAAATCCCAGTAACTGAGCAGATTGTGAAATACTCAGACCGGCCCGTCTGGCACCAACAACCATGCCACGCTCAAAATAGCTTAAATCACCTTTCTTTCCCATTCTGGCATTCAGTTTGGAGTTCAGGAGATTGTCTTGACCAGGACCACACCCCTAAATGCATTGAAGCAACTGCCATGTGATTGGTTGATTAGATAATTGCATTAATGTGAAATTGAACAGGTGTTCCCGTATCCGCTACGCAAAATGCGTACAGGTTGGCAGGTCTGGAAATTAATACTTTTATTCTGCAAGAATACATTAAATTGACCACAAGTGTCAAAACTTATAGTACAGAAAGAATGTTACAAAAGCTTTCCATTTCATATAAATGCTGCTCTTTTGAACATTATAATCATCAAAGAAAAAGGCAGCAACACTGATAATAAACTGAGATATTTCTTGAGCAGCAGATCAGCATATGAGAATGATTTCTGAAGGATCATTTTACGATGAATTTTCATCATCATTACTCCAGTCTTCAGCTTTGATCACAGGAATAAATTACATTTTTAAAATATATTAAAATAGAAAAAAAGTTATATTAAATCGTAATAATATTTCACTGTTTTTTCTGTATTTTTATTTTTATCACAAATGCAGCCTTGGTGAGCGTAAGACTTCTTTCAGAAACATAAGCAAATCTATTACCAACCCCAAATTTTTTGAACAGATGTGTGTGAATGTATAACTACGGTTTTATTGAACTCTTTCTAGGCAATCATACGAGTCTTCAGACAAATCATGGTATGAATTGATTTAGTGCTTGAATGTATAAAACTATTTCCTTTACAAAATATTTATTGGTTATACAGTATATGAGTTGTCTTTCATTTTAATTTCATCATACATACACTACTAGAGGTTTTGTTCCTGCAAGAGGGGCATGGCAGTGCCACTTGTAGCCTAGTCTAGTTCTGCTGCCATCTAGGGTTGATTTGAAAAACCAAGAACGGAATCATGGATTTGAGTCAAATGTCCAGTGCAAATCCCTCTTAAATAAGAATAATATTTGTAAATTATTTCCTGCAAACTAAAATTCAGTCAACTAATGAGGAACTATCTGGCAAACCCTCCACCCAGGAGGCGGCAGTAACTGTTTCTGAACAGATCCATTTCTGCATTTTATTTAGCGAGTGAGAAAAGCATTACGTCTGATTGGCTGATACGCGATTTAGTGGGCGGGGTCAGAAGAACTGACAGATGATTGACAGCAGCGCCGACCATCAGCTGCTTATTGTGTACATAAACTTTGATCATCAGTGCTCGTCAGGGTTATGGCTGCTCTGATCAAACTCATCTCGCCGTGGAGATTTCACCGATTTACCCGGTAAGAGCTTTATTACAGATATGATGTGTGAAACTGAGCGTTTATTTCGAGTAGATTCAGACCCTAGATGCGTAACGTTATATTATAATCTGCAGATGTAACGTAACTTGTAGTATTGTTATGGACATAACTGTGCAAATCAACTTGTGATATGCCATAGAAATAGTCCTGTACTTTGTGTTTACCTTGTGTTCGCTCTGACCTTTACCTACATGGTGTCACATCTTCACCTCTCACACACTTTACACACAGGCCAGGCGCGCGCGCACACTCATGAATGCGCGCGCATTAATATTGGACCCTGAAGTGTAGTTCTGACTGTGCTTTGCTTAAACTGTGATATTATGTTTATTATGTATCTCCAGAGCGAGTAGAGCTGCATTCATACCGTGTGTTCAGCTGCACAGCACCGCTTCAGTTATGGGAGCTTCCGTAGAAGAGTTCAACACGGCCAAAGAAAAACTGGGCACTTTGAAAAAGGATCCCGGGAATCAAGTCAAACTCAAGATCTATGCACTGTTTAAACAGGTGAGAAACTGACCAACAACTCCCTGCTCTTGACTGGCATGGCTTCAGTAATGGGGCAGAAAAAGGCTATATAACCAATAAAGTATTAAACGGTTATGCATCAGAGATAATTTTGTTCAATTTCCTGCTTTTTCCATTTCTCATGAAATGTGTGTTTCAGTAAACTACTGTTCAGAGGTGTCAGTAAGATTAGTTTTTTGTTGTTTTAGAAACTAATTCTTTTATCCCGCAATGATGCATTCAAATGTATCTAAAGTGATATTTATAATTTTACAGAAAAAAAATATATTTCAAATAAATGCTGTTCTTATGAACTTTATATTGATCAAAGGATCCTGGAAAAAAATGTGTCATGGTTTTCAAGCAGCAAAAACTTCAACATTGATAATAAGAAGAATCATTAGTAATAATTGAGCATTTTTTTTTAGTGATAGATGCTATTTACACTAAGTGCAAATAGCAATAGATGTTTTATTTATTCAATGTAAAAATAGCAATATTTTCTTTCCAATAAGAGTAAATAGTAGTTTGATGCTATTATTACTCATAAACAGTGGCAAATACTATATGCACCCCAGTGTTGTTGTACATTAAAAGGTATGCAATAATAACATAGTGTAAATTATTATATTTTTCAAATTATAAATGGATGGTGCCTTATTGGGACAATAAATCCCTCCCTACACCAACCCTGACTGACACACACTTTATTATTAAACACACGATAGACACTTTATATCCACTTTTCGAATATTTTCTTTATTTTTATTCGAAATAAATGCCTTTTCAATCTGATGTGTGATGGGAAAAAGGAGTAGAGCAAGTTCGGCAAAAGGCGGTTTCGAACTACTATTGCTACTGTTGTTAATCAAGCGCCTCCAGTCATTTTTCAGACGTTAGTGGGCGGAGTTAGTGTTAAAAAGCCACTCCGTAATAATAATTGAGCATCAAATCATCATATTAGAGTGATTTCTGAAGGATCATGTGACAATGATATATCAACTATATCAACAATATATATATCAACAATTTATCAACAATATCAACTGAATTGATTCCTGTAGGCATACATTTACTGAACTAAACTATTAGTAAGAGTTTTCATTGACATCCTCTAGTTTTTCCTCATCTCTCATCTCTGTTTTGTAAACGCTCAGGCCACGCAAGGACCCTGCAACAGCCCCAAACCCGGCATGCTGGACTTTGTGAACAAAGCGAAATGGGACGCATGGAAGAGTCTGGGGTCCGTGTCACAGGTGAGAGCAAACACAGCAACATTCATGAGTTCTGTCTTTTATTTTTCACTAAAGACCAAATTAAAGTTATTTGGCCCAATTTTGGATCAGCTTTTCATGTATTACTACAGGTTTAAATGTGTAATTAATTACAAAATCAATTATTTTAATGATAATGTAAAAAAAATTAAAACAAGGTTACACTTTATTTGGTTACACTTTATTTTAAGGTGTCATTGTTACAGTGTAATTATATATTTAAATACTGAGTACTATTAAGCAACTACATGTACTTAGTATAGGGTTAGGGTAGGATTAGGATTTGGTTGAGGGTTAATTGCATGTAATTATGCATAATTTACTGTACTGTTATTACTATGGTAAGTACATGTAACATGCAACAAGGACACTGTAAAATAAAGTGTTACCCTTTATTTTAAGGTGATGTAGTTACATTGTGCTTACTCAAATATGTACTGATTTATATTAAAATCAACTACATGTACATATTATAGGATTAGGATTTGGTTGAGTTGCTTTGTAATTATGCATAATTTACTGTTATTACTATAGTAAGTACATGTAGTGTAACTACGTCACCTTAAAATGAAGTTTTACCAAAAACAGTAATAAAATTATCAAAACAGAATTATCATAAATATGTTGTATTTTAATGTAACTCACATAAACACTCATAAAGAACAAGTCAATAAAAGGAGCAGTGATATTATACTAGTCTTAGTTAAAACATTTATGGCATTTTTAAAAAGCTTTTAAAATTATTTCTATTTATCTTTAATTTTGGTCACTTTTTAGCTTTTTATAAAAAAATTTCTATTTAATTTTGGTCACTTGTTTCACTTAAGGACTTATTTAGTAAGATTATGCCTGAAAAGGTTTTGGATTCTTTTATCATATGTTAATTTAAAAAATCTTGTATAATAGGACTTGCTGTTTTTGTTTGTTTGGTTTTTATTGTTGTAAAAAAAAATGATGTGGACATCATGAAAATGAAGTTTATTACAGCAATAGCAGTGGCAAGGTACACGAAGCACCTTGGGTTCACCGGCGTCAGAATGAACCCAGAACATCCCAATCTTAAACCTTTGATCCTGTTCTTAAAGGAGAACTCCAGTCAATTTTAACATTGAGCTCATTTTTTTGTACATTTGGAGTGCTGTCAATACAGAGAACAACAACAAAAATCGGTGTTGCCTACACGAGTTATTCTATTTTTAAAATTTGCACCCTGTTGACTTCAATAGGGCAAGTACTAAACCTGCTTTTAGCCTCTTAACATCCTTGATGTGTCATTACAAGTGCACAGCTAATGTGAGTGATTCCTTCAGAGTGATCACGGGTGAATCTGACTGCAGTAGATGTGAAAGATATTAATAAAAATGATGTTAAAAAAATGAGCTCAATGTTAAAATTGACCGGAGTTCTGCTTTAAAGTAAATGAAGTTGCTCTTGTTATAACAGCTGTGGTCTGTATGTTAATGAAGTTGTGACACCCCATTGTCTGAGAAGGTTCTCTGTGTCCCACACCCAGTCCCATTCTACAATTGACCACCATTTGTTCAGGATGTGATCAACCCAAATGGTGAAGAGACAATATAACTTGACTTTCTTTCATCTCTATGATAATTAAGCCATTTTGGGGTTGAGCTCATTCTAAATTATATTTTGGAGTGGAATCGGGGTCGAGGCAGACTACAATTTCTTACATTTATATGATATTTGTCTTTTTGTAATTAGAATTTTTGCCATGAAAATAGCTTTGAATGCTGACACGGCACTAAATAAAACAATCTGAATCTGGTCACTTTTTACTAGCTTTTCAAAAATACTTCTATTTATCTTTAAAGGGATAGTTTGGCCAAAAATGATATTTAACCCATGATTTGCTCACCCTCAAGCCGTTCAAGATGCATATGTCAATCATTTTTCAGACGAAAACATTTTCAGTTATTTTAGAAAATGTCTTAGATCTTTCAGTGGTTATAATGTGAAGTAATGGGGTCCACGTCATACACCGGCATCCATCTCCCATGAACACGCGTCGACTGTTGCTGGAAGCAAGATATTTTCATTTATAAAGTTTTAAATATGTATATTTTTACGACAAAACCGCACGGATTACCCTCAGAAGGCCTTCGTTTATCCCCCTGGAGCCGGATGGATTACTTTTGTGAAGGATGCATGCACATTTTGGGACTTGAAGGAGTGGACCCCATAACTATAACCACTGAAAGATCTAAGACATTTTCTAAAATAACTGAAAATGTGTTCGTCTGAAAAATGATTGACATATGGATCTCGAACGGCTTGAGGGTGAGTAAATCATGGGTTAAATATCATTTTTGGCCGAACTATCCCTTTAATTTTGGTCATTTTTATCAGATAAAAAAAAAAGGTTGGTCTTTACATCTTAAATGTTGGTCAGGGGACAAGGTTCAGGCTTGGACCTAATAGCCCTGCAGACCTCTAAATAAAGCCTTGTATAAAAGCTGGTGAACGTGAACCGCTTCATCATGTGATCCTCGTGTGCTCCATGTGTCAGGAGGAGGCCAGGCAGCAGTACGTGGATCTCATCGAGTCTCTGGTGGGATCAGAAGCTCCTGCAGTGGCGGCTCAGACGACCGGGAGCTCGAAGGCCTTCCAGACCCTGCTGGTCACCACAGAGAACAACATCACCACCATACGCCTCAACAGACCCGAGAAGAAAAACGCCATCACTGTAGAGGTCACAATCGCTTTGGATCATAAAACTCTTTTTTTACATTTTCAGGGTTTCAAACTAATACATCAACGGTCATATTATACATCAATAATTGACTGAAGAATGCAACGATTGACCAATCAAAAGTATTCCGGAGAGTCGTGTAACAATGACATTTTAACATTACTAAAATATTAAATTTACTATTTGCTTTTGTCATTAGCTTAGTAGTGTTATTTTAATATTATTGAAATACTATTTTTGTTTTTTTAATATTTTGTGTTTAGATTTTAATTTAAATGTTAGTAATTTTGTCTATGTAGCTTTTATTAATTTTTGTTTTAGTTATTTTAGTAGATCAAGTTAAACTAAATGAAAATAAAAAATGTTGACGCAACTAGCTAAAATAAGTATTTTATTTTATTTAAGTGTATTTTATCACAATTTTTTTTTTAGTTAACTATAATAACCCTGATAGTTAGCAGTGTTATTTTGATATTATCCGTATACTATTGTAGTATTTATTAATATTTTAATTAATTAAGCTTTTAGTTTTAATTTTTCATTAATTTTATTTTTAAGTTTTTTTTTTGTATTTCTATTTAGCTTTATTTTTATTTCAGTATTAATTTTAGTACTTCGGTGTAAACTTTTATTTCAGTTAAAATAAAGGCAGGCAGCATTTCTAATTTTCATTTAAGTTTTTTTTACTCATATTTGTTGTATTCCAGCTTAATTTTAATTAACAAAATATTTTTTTTCTGGTTTTAGTCAACTACCGTTACTAAAGTTTCGACATTTTTATAAAAAATGTGTTTGTTTTTTTTGTTTTGTTTTTCACCCTGTAGATGTACAATGAGCTGATTGAGGCTTTGGATCTTGCTGGGAAAGACGATTCTGTCATTACAGTGATAACAGGTGAAGTACTCTGCTTCGGGCAGTCCTCATGAGATCCAGCGTTTGCAGATCATTCTCACCCTCCTCTTATTGACTCTGAAGGTAATGGGGATTTTTACTGCAGTGGAAACGACCTGAACAACTTCACAAAGATCCCTGAGGGTGGAGTGGAGGACTTGGCTAAACAATCTGGGGAGTTGCTGAGGTAAAGTCTATTTTGCTTCATTGTAAATTGAAACCAGTTTAAACTCCTTTTTATCTTGAGGGATGTCATGATGGACACGTGTGCTTGTGTTGTTTTAGGAGGTACGTGAATGCGTACATTGACTTCCCCAAACCTCTGATTGGAGTGATAAACGGCCCGGCGGTGGGTGTGTCAGTCACCCTGTTGGGACTTTTCGATGTTGTTTATGCCACAGAGAGGGTGAGCTGCTTTCCGTCAGTATATCAATGATATTTGCTTGTTTAACTGTATGTATATATATATATATATATCTGTATTTTGGCTGTGTTTTGTTTGTAGGCGACGTTTCACACACCCTTCAGTCAGCTGGGTCAGAGTCCGGAGGGCTGCTCTTCATATCTGTTCCCCAAAATTATGGGCACAGCAAAGGTATGCATATCCACACAAAGAAAACTTGAGATTAATCGGTTGACTACTAAAAATATTGTGTTAATAATAATTGCATTTCATTATTGTAATCAACTGAGAGCACAGCACTGATGTACATAGGGCTGCATGATTAGGGGGAAAATGTGACTGCAATTTTTCTGATAAAAACTGCATTTGCGATTTTAAAATGCAGAGAGAAAAAAAAGCTCCAGATTTGTCCAAAATTTGTCAAATATGTTATGATTATTTTGACTATAATATTATCAAATAAAATAAACAATATAAGAAATTTGTGTATTTTAACTTTTAATTGTAAACCATTTTTATTTATTTATAATAATAATAATTGTATTTTATTGCACAACTGTAAATCTAAAATACTAATACTTATGGGTGTTTTCCAGGTTTATTTATTCGATTCCAGGTTTTTTGGAATCTACTCCCGTCCCGTCAAAACAATGTCAGGAGTAACACAAGATTTCAGCCGTTAATTAATAGATTTTTCACCTGACACAAAGCCTTATTAAAACAACACACTTTTAGCTTGATGAATAGCTATCAGCGTTGCTGCCTGCGTGCCGATACCCAATTTTAAAGTCACGAAAAACAGCCGTGGTCGAATATCATGTCAGAATTAATTAAACAAGAAAAAAGGTATTCTTTAATGAATTAATCTTATTATAATGGTCAGGTGACGGTGCTAAACACACATTATCATTATGTCTTAAAAGGTGCTTGGACAGGAAAGTTAAAGATACTAAAAATGAATACAATACACACAGCTGGCATGGAGGAATGCATAGTATGACTGTTATCTACATGTAGGATAAATGTATGTGACAAAGTTTCAGCGACAGCTCTCTGATGTAATGCGTCAGTGTCCGAATTCCTCGCTTCGTTTCGTTCACTTCTTGCTTATATAGTGCCGTCAACTGCCATGCACTATATAGGGATTAGAGAATCAGTAAGCAACAGAAATGACACACTTCTCTACAGTTTTCTGTATGACTGTCCTCTGTGTCCTTTCTTTCCAGGCTAGCGAGATGCTGTTGTTTAATAAGAAGCTGACGGCCACACAGGCCTGTGAAGTGGGTCTGGTGACTGAGGTCTTTCCTGAAAGCTCCTTCCAGAGCGAAGTGTGGACCAGACTGAAGGCCTACGCCAAACTGCCCAAGAACGTGAGTGCTCAGACTGCTTCATATGTGATATAGGGTACAACGGGGCTAAAGGAGGAGGCGGGGGTAAAAGACGCCTTTGATTTTATTTTCCTCTAAACCACAAAATGGCCACAGCACCTTCCAAAACATCTGCTTTCCAAGATGCACGTGGAAATTTGTCTGATCCTTGATGTGATCATGGACAACAGTGCAAAGTTGATTCTGCGCTAATTTAATATAATATTTGATGCAGGCCCGGGGTGGGTAATCGGGAGAATCGGGAGAATTCCCGGTGGGCTGCTTCACTTTTGGGCCGGTCGAGGATTATTATTTTATTTTTTTCATATTTGTCATGTTAGTTACATTAGGCTACACACGTTCCGCATTCTGACACCGCAGCGCGCAGCCTCTGCATGGGTTATACCATGAGAGGGAGTTCTCCCCTCCCCTCCTATAGAGTTGGTTGGGTCCATAGTCCGTCTTTTCCAAAACGTTTTCTCAGGAGTAGGCTACCGCGGCACAGCCTACCGATAGCTGGGCCGGCCCTACCGTAACGGTACGCGTCAGGGAGGATGGGTGTGAGGAAGAAACCAGGAGGTATGGAAGCTTGTTTCCGCCACAGAATAAAACATTTTAAAAGATAATTGCGACTTTTTATCTCACAATTGCGAGTTTACATCTCACAATTCTGACTTTATTTCTCAGAATTGAGAGATATAAAGTCAGAATTGCGTGAAATAAAGTCGCAATTGCTTCTTATAAAGTCTAAGTAAATTATTATTTAACCTTTACATTATTTGTTGAACCATGGTATTAATACAAACTACACAATAGTACGAGCTGAACTGTTGCTTCATTTATCCAATTTGGAAAAAGTGCTAATTTGGAATTCCACCATGGAAAAAGTGGGCCGGTCTTGGGCCTGAAACTCCCGGGCTGAAAAGTGGCCCCACTCTGGCCCTGATTTGATGTTTTTTTTTAAATGTTGTAGATTTTTGTAGAATCAATAAAATCATTGAATATATTTAGAAACAAAGGTCTTCTTAATTATTTTATAGTTTTGTTCAGGGTAATTAAAGCAACAGTTTTTCAATAACGGAAGATTGGTATTTGGGGTAAAAGGCACCCCTGTTGTGAGGGCAAAAGGCACAATAATTAACATGATAATAAACAGCTGGCTGACTTTCCATTTGTTGAGTCAACAACATAGGTGGGCATTAGGCAAATGTGTTACCCAGTGACGTGCAGCCGTCACGGAAGTGGGATTCGAATTCCTGATGACTTGTTTAGGCTGTTCAGTGTCGATTCTTTCTTTTGAGAAACAATTACTTTATTTGTCGCATGCTCTTTCGTCTTCAGAACTTTGCAGAATTACACATTGCATGAAAGGGAATATTCAAAAAAGCATAATAAGGGCACTTTGAAAATGGTCTGAAAATCTACAGGAGTTTGGAAATTTGAGTCTGGAAAGTATGGAATCACATGGTTAGATGCAGGTGGTAAATGTCATATATCAAATGATTATAATATGATGAAATATTATATTAATCATATGATAAAATATATTTATTTGTTACCACTGTAAATCTATATTAAATTATGGGATCTTCTTCAATGCTTTCAGAATCTTTACTTTTTTAAATAATTTGTTTCTATATTTTTTAAAATGAAAATACTTGTCACAAAAGTCATCTGAGGCAGGTTGCAGCTGAACCCATGTGCAGTTTTATTAAATACAAACGTGAACATGAACATAAACTTGACTTAAACTCACCAAACAGTGGTAACGGGGACAATACTAGACAAGAGACCAGTGAAACATTTCACACAAAATCTGTTGCTCCATCTATGTTCAATACAAACACAGATTTTTTTCTGCAATCATAAACTATGGGAGTAGTGAAAGCAAAATATTTTATGGTGTGCCTTTAGACATGTTGTACCCTAATAGTGTTAAAAAATGACTATTATCATTCTTCGGTTAAAGGATCGTGTTGGATGATAACAAAATTTGCTCAAAAAGGCAATACATTTCACTTGTGTTCTAAAACACTGTAGTCACATGTCTGCGCTCATCATGGTCATCTTCTCACACCCCTTCAGTCTCTGGCTCTGTCGAAGCAGCTGATCCGCGGGGTGGAGAAGGAGAAACTTCGCGCTGTGAACGACGCAGAGGTGGAGAGGCTGGTGGAGCGCTGGCTCTCAGATGAATGCATGCAGGCCATCATGACCTTCTTCCAGGCCAAGTCCAAACTTTGAGGAGAGCCGCTCAATGAGGAGAATACAGCCTATCCAGGAGCTTTTACTGTTAATCCGACATGCTGCAAATAACAGGAAGGCTAGCCAACTAATCTTAACATTGTGCATTGTCCAAAATTGCATAGGATTTGTTAATGTTGGATGATGTATTCACCGTGAGACATTTTTAGTCATTCTGTCGTATCATTTTAACTAGAAGACCATGTAATATACAGTACCGCCTGTTTCATGTACTGTACCACCGGATGTGCACTTAGTAGGTTGTAACAGTCAGTGCCTTACTAAGGTGAATTAATTTGTATAAAATAGTCACACTTTATATTACGTGACCTACTGTGTACTAACATTAAATACAAAACCATGGATTTACTGTGTAAAAGATTAAAGAAATTTTTCTAGGAAACTTCACACATTTATTGCTAATGAAAAGGGTTTAGTGTAAGTATGGTTGACATGTTAATTAAATGCAGGTACTTTAATTGTAATTACAATGCACCAACATTATGTGCATAAGTAGTAAATTGTATGTATCAAATGGTTAAGTACATAGTAGTTAATGCCACCCATTACAAAGCGTGACTGTATTCTTTTATCTGAGGGCCAAAATTCAGTACTGTATGTTCCATTTCAGATGTATGAATACATTCAATACTTTCTATAGTCTCTGACATTACATTTTATCAATATACTTGATATAATATGACAAAATATCACGTTTTTTAGACATGCACCATATTGTTTACTTGAAATACCAAGTAGATGCAATGGTACTGTATATGACTATTATAATCAACAACTACAATAGTATTACCATCTGAAACCAGCATCACTCACACTGGAACTGCTGGTCATTGCACAGTGAATCCAGCAGATGGCAGATCACACCCATTAAAGGTCGGGCTTTTTTTCTTTAGGGAATCGTCGCTTATAATTAGTTCACCCAAAGATTTTGTCATTACTCACCCTCAAGTTGTGCCAAACCTGTACGAGTTTCTTTCTTCTGATGAACACAAACAATGTTTTAAATGTTGGTAATCAGATGGCACTCATTGACTTCCATAGTAGAAAAAAACAAAACAAAACTGGATGTCGATGGGAGCCTTCAACTGTTCGATTACCAACATTTTTTCTTTTATGTTCAACAGAAAACTCGTACAGGTTTGGAGGTGAGTAAGTAATAACACATTTTTGGGGGTAAACCATGCCTTAAATAGCCTATTGTTTTCAAGCGCGTTTTAATTTGTCAGTTTTAGATGCTACTGTATTCATATTAATCTAGCTGGGCACGTCATACACGTTGATTGAAAACGGGTGTTGTTCTCAGCTAACACTGTGCTCTTCAAACAGGTATGATGATGATACACACACTTTGCATCTTCTCCCGCATAGTTTGCCTGACCGATAGTGAAAACCCATGTGTAGTTTTGTTAGGGAAAGTGACGTCCCGTCTGAAAGGTTAGAAACACTTTGTCATCACAGACAGTTGGCAAAACTTCACTGTCTGGAGTTTGTGTTTGTGGGTATTGATTTGTCTATGTTAGGGTTCACTGACTCATGCAATATGTCACTGGAGATTATGAATGGCATGAACACATAACTCCACAGATTTCCCACACCGTCTGTGTTTGGAAAGAGCAACGGGGCGCGTGCCACGTCATTCTGCCGGTCGATATGGTCTGGGAGAGCGAGGCACAACCTAAAGCTTTCTGACTTTCTCAGTTTGTGTAAATCTACTTCGGGTTCAGAGTATTTATTTTTTCTAGCCCCGCGTTAGGTTGTGCCCCGCTCCCCCTACTTCACAACATGCTTGTCAAGTGACCTTTTCCCCCCTGTATGGAAAGAGTATTTCAAAATAAATACAGTAGCCTAGGCTAGTCAACATTTAAAGTGGATTAAAAAAGTTCATCAAAGTTGCACTGTAAAAAATTATCATGATTTTAATGGCAAAAGACGGTAAAAATGCAACGGTACAGTTTTTCTCGATTGTTTACACACATTTTCTGAAAGCATGCCTCATATTCTCAGAACTCTACACACAAATCCAAAAAAACACACACAATGGGCAAAACCCCTCTCAATTCTCCTGCAAAATGAAACTTTACATTCAAAACAATGTTATTTCTTCTCAAAATGGTATTTTGTTTTCAAATGACACACACAAACCATCACATGAATAGACATTTATAAGAACCAGTTGAACACTGATGTGCTCAGTGTAAAACACTTCTTCTCCATTCATCATAATGACTTAGGCTCAGTGTTACTTTTTTGGTTCAGTGTTACACTTACTAGCCTAAAGACAGTACATACATAAGTGTGTTGTAAAATATTTGAGAATATTGTTTTTATACTCAGAACACACAAATACATGGTAACAAATATATTTTATTTTTCCCACAAAAACAATGTACAAAGTGTACATCCCAACCAACACAAAGTTGTACATACAGTGGTCTACATACAAAACAACAGAAGAATTGACTGTATACAGTTACATAAAAAATAAAAATTGCTCCATTGAAGAGCTCACCTGTTGCCCTTTATGCTATAGCTCTGATTGCTAATTGTAAAACTGTGTGACGGGTGTTTGCCCATGTGATGAGTCAGTGTGCATATCTGAATGGCAGTGTGTTCCTTGTGAAAACAAGAGATTTTCTGCATGAAAATTGTGCCAAAAGCAGAGAATTGTGTGTAGTGTTTTGAAAAAGATGTGTTTTAGAACTGCAATTTGAGTGTAAAGCAGGAATTGTGCTTGTAGTTTAGCAGAATTGGTTCAGGGGGTTGGTGAATGAGTTACATGTTGTGGTCATTGTGTCTCAAGTACCAGAACATGTGTGTAAACAATTGAGAAAACTGTAATTGGTTAACAGAAAGTTTTCGTATACGGTGAGTGATAGATCTAACGTTCATTTCATGTAATTTTACAGTAAGTAGCCTACAGTTTTTGGAAGTGAAAAAGTCATTGTAAAATTTACAGTGAAAAAACTTAAATTGATCGGTAAATTAACATTATATCGGATTATGTAATAAAAATGTTTTACTGTAAATTTAACTTAAATCTGTAAAATCTAAAATGTTGCTACCGTATTTTTTACGGTAAATTTCTGGCAACCACAGCTGCCAGTTTTATACCGTAAATTTAACAGAATTTTTTTTACAGTGTGTCCTAAAACAAGAACGGGTACTGTTCAAAATCCATGTATGACTTTGATGAAAGGTTTTGATACACTTCAAATGTTGACTACTGTATATGAGGAGCAAAGAAGACAGACAACTCGCTGATAGAGAAGACAGCGCAGATTACCATTGATATAAATCTGTCTCAGCTTTCAATTTCTTTCAATTTTATTACGAAATTCAAACAATAAATGTGGTTTTGTGGCTCTTAATAGAGAGAGGCTCATTTCTTCCTCTTTACTATAGTTTATAGCACAAAATAAACATGAATGAACTTCAGAATGTATGTTGAAAGAAACAGTACAATTTATTGAAATGTTTCATGCCTCATGTAGGCTAATCACTCACTCAGTTTCAACCGCGGAAAGACATCAATAAAACAGTTTGTAAAGAATGTCAAGTAACTTTACATTTACCTCAGGAAAAGCCAGTCAGTGCCCATAGTATGTTAAAAAATTAGGCTAGATCGATAAATGAACTCTAGAGAGGAGCATTCTGCAAAAAAATAAAAAGTACATTCACTTATATCACTAAAAATGTATTATTATAACGTTATTTTTTTTATAGAAAAACTGCCTTATATGCAATTGTATACAGATCTGTTATTTTTTACTTTTAATATTATTGTACAGCTGACATGGTTCCCATAAGCTACAGCATTCAGAGAGATTTTTTTCCTTGAGAAAAATTAACATGTACTGTAGCTGATACAGTATATCACAATGAATCAACAGTTGGCAAAAGTTAGCAGCCCTGCAATTGTATTTTGGTCATATTCAAATTAACAGACAATGAAATGGCATGTTCGCTACATAATAGGTTGATGCAATGGAAAAAGATATTTGCATTCTGTCACTGAACTGTACAATGAACTACTTCTATGTGAGATGTGTGGCGTCAAAACCTAAATCTGAAAGTTGATCTAGAAACGATGTTATTTATCAGTGACCAGATAGAGTAAATGCATGATGCTACATTTCCATCTCTTTTTGTATTGCAACAATTGTTAATGTAATTGTTTTAATTGTTTAGATTATAGCCAAGACTTGTCTAAAATACTAACCGAATGCATTAAGTATAAATTAATTAACATTTTAATAACAGATCACTCATGCAATGTACTGTATAGACCTAAAAATGACCAGCTTTGTTTTTTTAGGCCATTTATGTGTATGGTTCTCAAAGTAGATGAAATGAACATTTAGCAGATATATGCAGTTTAATGAAACGATAACATTTTTGGTAACACTTTACAATAAGTTAGTTATAGTTTCAATAGTTAACGTTAGCTAATGCATCAGCTAACATTAACAATGAGCAACACATTTGTTACTGCATTTGTTAATCTTTGTTAATGTTTAATAAAAATGCAACTCTTCATTGTTAGCCCATGTTAGCTAAGGTTCATTAAACAATATTAACATAACATATATTATACAACTTTCATAATTATCTATTAGTAAATGTTGAAATTAACATAAACTAAGATGAATAAATGCTTATGTTATTCAGTGTTAGTTCATGTTAGCTAATGTAGTTAACTAATTCCAACAAGGTTGTATTTGTTAATAAGTGTTACCAAGGTAGGGGGGATGGGGATATGACATGGATAGGTGTGTGTGTGTGTGTGTGTGTGTGTGTGTGTGTGTGTGTGTGTGTGTGTGTGTGTGTGTGTGTGTGTGTGTGTGTGTGTGTGTGTGTGTCCATACAATAAAAGTCAATTGTGTCAAATGTTGTTTATACTGATATTTAAAAAAAGATCTACTTTGTTGTTCCACAGATGAAAGAAAGTCAAGTTTGGAATGATGTGAGGGTGAGTAAATGATTTTTGGGTGAACTATCACTTTAACCACAAATATTGATACTGTTATCTCATATGCATATGCAAACATTTTATCCATTAAAACGGCAGGATGAGAATGTCTGTCCCTAGGTACCACAGCATGGCATTGTTTTTGTTCTTGCATTTATTTTGAATGAATTAAAGAATATGATTTGTTCTGTATATAGCAGAACTGACCTCCTTTGCGACCCATCTGAAAGCCTTCAGAATCTGACAGCAGGTCCAAGCTGTAGTGCTGTGGTTAGCACACGTGTTGAACTGTGGTTCTCTCATGGGAACACGGGTTTGAATCCGGCATGCATCACATTCCTGTCACTCTACCCCATAAAAAGGCAGTGAATGCCTATAAATATCATTTTTTTTAAAAGCCCTGACAGCGGGTAGATCCTCACACTGCATTCCCAGTTGAAATCGCGTCTCTCTGCTCGTAAAACACTGGGCAAAACTGAGCCCACACCGCTTTCCTCCAACTTTTTGACAAATAGCAGTTAAAAAATGCATGAATGAGTGTACCTGCTCCCGTTTGGGATCTCCCACAGGAAAATGCCTACAGTTGCCCTAATGTGCATTTGATCCTGTGGAAACGGGAGATGATTGCCTTCAAGCTGAAGGAAAAACTCTCCAGAGTGAAGGTCTAACCTCACAGCTGAGGACAAAGAAAAGCTACGCTGAGCTTTGGGTTTCAGCCTGTGCCCGAGTTTTAGTGAGACGGTCCAATTTGAAAATCCCACAAGGCAGTTCTCTCCAAATTTTAAAAGCATGGCTTCTCTTAAAGACGCATGTTTCGAGTTATGTGCTAATATGTCTCCTCTGAAGACTACTTATGTCACCTGTGGCAGAATCCATAATTCACTTTCCAGCTAAACGGATACATTAGGTATCTTTTGGGCTGTCCTACAGAGACTGTAAAAAAAGGACATTTCCCAAGTCTCGTAAAGCTGCAGGTTATGATTTAAAGGCAATCTTCTTCCAAACCCATGGGTGGGTTTCTCTGGTCTGTGAGCTTTCTGTCTTTTTCACCAACGTATTCTCACGTCCATTGTCAGGATGTTCACTCCTCACGCTTCTGCAAATATCAACTCCAGGGGCAAGAATAGGATACACCTTGTACAAACACAGGAATCCCACCAGGTGTTGGGAGAGTGGAAAGGCAAAACACATCCATCACAGAGCTCCAGTATTGGCAGGATTGAGCACTGACTCATGGCTTAGGCCAGTGTTTGTCTAGCTGGGGTTGAGATCTTCAACACACTGGAGGAAACCTTCATCATTTGGAGGGAACAATCCATATTTAATCATCATGTCGCTCCAAACCCATATTATTTTCCTCCTTTTGTAGAACAAAAAACAAGTTTTGAAAAATGTTTGTCTTCCATACAGACAGTGAAAGTAAATGAACTCCAAAATCTCACGTGTGCTAAATCACGTTTTTGACTTGAAGGCCCTTCATATAGGCATAGGCTATAGATATTTCCAGCTTTAATTATGATTAATCAATATATATCACTAACAGAAACTGGGTGTGTTGATATATTACAGGTTTTGCTTACACACATTTTCAAAACTTTGCCTCTTTTTTTCAAAACTTCACACATAAAATGCCTTACATCTCTTGCTAAATGAAGCACCATGGGTAAGGGCTAGGGTTAGGGCTCCCTGTCATGAGCTGCGATTGGTCCGTCTTTCAGACAGACGTGGTGTAAATTGGTTCTTGCATAGTCTATCACGCCTGGGGCGTTTCCCATAGAGATGCCTCGCTCTGTTCTCAGAGAACCGGGTTTACGCAAGTAATCTAACAGTTTAATGCACTGGATTATCAAATATGGAAGAAAGCACGTAGAGGACGCTACTTTTGTAATTGTTTTGAAAGCCATTCGCTGTATTCCTGAATAAAACTTGAGTGAGAGAAATATTCTGTTTTGTCATCAGTAAGACATTAAAACTCTTCATTTTATTTAAAACACGACACTCTATTTGCCTCAACGAAGAGCAAGAAGCATTATGCAATGTTTTACATTGTTGGCAAATGTTTCAATGTAACAACATATTTTTCAACATCAAAAGTTTCCAAAACAATTCCAGACGTGTAACGGCGGGGACATTGACATTTCTGTGTAAAAGCGAAACTGTTACCCAATCATAGCAGTGGGTGTTTACTACCAAGTCTTGAATGTGGCAGGCCTATAACAGAGTGTCGAAAGAGAGGGTAAAAACAGGATAGAAAATATCACATTTCTTCTAAATTAAGATGTTTTTTGATGTAATTCTACGGATGACTTACAAATGTCACTGACGTCAAACCTGGCCAGACATGTTGTGGTGGTGTCAAGTTTAGCTCAGTTCTCTGTGTTGTGAATCTGAGATTTTTATTTTTAAATTCGTAAAGGTAAAACTGTATGTCCTGGTATTATTAATATTCACAGAACAAACAATATAGAACAAGCTACAGTACATGTTTAAGTTTAATGGTTAGGTGTTTGTTCAAATCAATAGTAGGCCTAATAGTAATGAATTCACATTATGAAAGCCAAAAAACAATTTAAGGTCAAGATAAACACCAGACACTTGTTCACTGTCACTATACAGCAAATGGACCAAAGGAATGCATTCATAACTGTGAAAATACACCCGCCTCCACCTTTTTTTTTTTTTGCTCCTTTTACAATTTTTTTTTTTACGCATCAAAATAGAGCAAGTCTCCAGCTGGCAAAGCACATTAAAATGATTTGTGATGTGTATGACCTTGTGAGGGAGTGTGTGTGTGTGTGTGTTTAAACATGACTGTGTTTGCAGGACTATCTTGGGAAGATCTCAGCAGATGAAACTGGAATACTCTTTGGACCTCCTCACGTTCCTCCTGAGAGGGATTTAGTGGGCCTTGGGACCGGAGCCATTCATGTGATGACTTCAGTATCACTCTCTCTATAATACTGCTCATTTGGCACGGCAGAGAGAGTCCTGAGGTAATCCCTGCAAATTTGCCAACCACCAGAGAGACAAACCTGCAAATGTTTAAGAACTATTGTAAACCCTGGCCCATTTACGAGAGATCTAGACATCTGCAGTGCCGTTACAACAGGGTCACTTATGGCCAAATGACATGATTATTTGCTATTATAAATGCATTTCTAAAGAACACGGAGAACATCTGCAAATGCTGAATGACTTCTGACAATACAACAGTATATATATATATATATATATATATATATATATATATATATATATATATATATATATATATATATATATACAGACCCTTTCCAAAAAATTTGAATATATTGGAAAAGTTCATTTATTTCCATAATTCCATTCAAAACATTAAACTTCCATAGATTATAGATTCAGGGCCCACAACTTAAATGATTTCAAGTATTTAGTTGTTTATTTGTACATAATTTGGATTTTGGATAAAACAGGATTTCAAAAAATGAGAATATTACATGAAATCACACAGTAATTACACAGTGATACCATGGTCATTGAACCAGGTTTTGGTTCTTTTGGCAGTGTGGGCCGGTGCAAATCCTGCTGGAAAATGAAGTCAGCATGAAGTGCTCTGGAAATGTCCTGGTAGACGGCTGCGTTGACTCTGGATTTAATAAAGCACAGTGGACCAAAGTCCTCTTTTCTGATGAGAGCAAATTTTGCATCTCATTTGGAAACCAAGATCCCAGAGTCTGGAGGAAGAATGGAGAGGCACACAATCCAAGATGCTTGAAGTCCAGTGTGAAGTTTCCACAGTTTGTGTTGGTCATCGGCTGGTGTTGGTCCACTGTGCTGTCCACTCAACGCAGCCGTCTACCAGGACATTTCCAGAGCACTTCATGCTTCCTTCAGCAGACAAGCTTTATGGAGATGCTGACTTCATTTTCCAGCAGGATTTGCACCGGCCCACACTGCCAAAAGAACCAAAACCTGGTTCAATGACCATGGTATCACTGTGTAATTACTGTGTGATTTCATGTAATATTCGATTTTTTTTAAATCCTGTTTTCGTGGGTTTTATGAGCTGGAATTATGTACAAATAAACAACTAAATACTTGAAATCGTTTAAGTTGTGGGCCCTGAATCTATAATCTATGGAAGTTTAACGTTTTGAATGGAATTATGGAAATAAATAAACTTCTCCATGATAATATTTTTTTTTGGAAAGGGTCTGTATATATATATATATATATATATATATATATATATATATATATATATATATATATATATATATATATACAAAGCAATAATCCTATACATAGCACAAATCTATAACCTCATAAATAAATTTTTAATAAATTAAATCCAATTAAGCTATAATTTCATACACTACTGTTCATAAGTTTGGGCTCAATAAGATTTTATATTTATTTAAAAGTGTGAATTAATTCGTTTATGACTGTTATTCAGCAAGGATGCCTTAACTTGATCAAAATACTTTATTCATCAAAGAATCCTGACAAATAAAATGTTTCCACAAAAATATGAAGCAGCACAACTGTCTTCAGAAATTGATAATAATCAGAAATGTTTCTTGAGCATCAAATCGTCATATTAGAATGATTTCTGAAGGATCATGTGACACTGAAGACTGGAGTAATGATAATATTTTACAATATATTACATAACAGTTATTTGAACTATATTTTTCCACAATATTTTACTGGATCAAATGAATGCAGTCTGGTGAGCCGAAGAGACTTTCGAAAACTCCAAACTTTTGAATAATAGTGTAGGTTAAAAAAAAGCAAAATCAGAATCTTTTCAAAGACCTTCTTCAATCCTTCAGACCCCTGGCTGGTAATGACTGAGGATGACTAATTAGTAAATGAGTTTATACACTTTATGTAAACTTACTCATTCCTTCTCATTCAATACTGCACAAAGCCACCCTCCACTGACCCTCATTAGCTGCTCATGATTCACTGCATGAATCAACTCTTTTTACAGGTTTCCATGTTTCATCAGAAACCCCAAGGAGCTCCAGCTTTGTCCAAAGGAAGCTGGTCCTGATTCAGCTGGCTGGTGATGTAAAACCATGACCAATGCAGGTGTCTGAATGACAGAAACACTGAACTAGACCCATCTGACAAATCCCACCGTCAGCACCATTAAAGCGGGAAACACCTCTTCCATTGGTGATGTCATTCTTTCATGTAGCCAGCTGTTTGTTATAGCTTTACGTGTTTAATAAGTGAGAGAGATTTCAAGTGTTGAGAGAAAGTCTCTCAGGTGCGGCACACACTTCTCTATGTTTGATCTATGCTCTCATCAAAGGGTTTGTGTGAATGAGGTATTGTGCTTTTGGAAAAGGCCAAACATCAATGTGGTGACACGTCCGGCAGTCTGTTTGAAACAGAGGATGGTGTCATAAACACATTTCTCCTGCCCTACGATAGAGCGTGCAATTCCACTTGGCAACAGAACCGGGTTAACTTAACTCCTCGACAATGTTAACATGAAAGCTTTGATGCCATTCTGAGAAGACGTGTAAAATGTCAAATGCTAGTTTGCACCACTGACACATGTAAATGTGAGATGTGTAATCTTGAAAGAGTTAAACGAGCTCATTCCCTTCATGTTCGCTGTCATTTTTTGTTCATTCTGTACTGTAAAGTCATCAGGCAAGAGCATCTCTGCTATAAAGGTGTGGACAGACAGGAGTCAGCGTTTTGCTTTAGCATGGCTTCAGTAACTTGTGCTACAAACTTGGTCACTGTGACACTGGGTTCGATGTGCTAACCAACAGAAAGCTGCTTAGTTTAAAGTGATTCAGTGTGAGCTGAGCTTCATACATCGCTACACTAATTGACGATAGACAACAGACCTTTTTTGCCCCAGAAATTTCGCTAATGTTTCCGAAACTTTAATAGAGTGTGCAATAACAGCGGGGATACCAAGGTAAATCAAGCAGGTTGTATTTGGTAGTTCATGTGATCTCAACATATTTATAAACATATTTTTAAAAAGTACTGCTTATTTTATGCCTAAAGCCTAATGTCATTTTTTTAACATTAATTCTTCTTACAAAATGTGGGGGTTTTTTTTGTTGTTGTTGTTTTTTCAACTTTGACGCGTGGAGCAGAACAGGGGATCGTAATAAAACAAGAATCAACATTGGCTTTTCAGAGATGGCGAGAACTGAGATTTGAAATGTTGTAAAAGCTTTTTATTACTCGACAGGTGAGTAAGGTATTTTATTGAACAGATAAATTGCCATATGTAGCTCTATAACAGAGTTCATTGTGAAGCATTATCTATTGTCTACGGTGTCGTTTCACTGAGGTTGTTGCAACATTGTGCTGGAATTTATTTTCAAGAAAGTACAGCATCTATTAATGAGTAAAGCTACAGTAACGTCTTCAGATAGTCAGCTTGAGATCCTTTCCATCTAAACTGGTTTTATTCTCTAGTAGTAAATGTTTTATGAGCAGTGGGATAATCATATTCATCTGCACAGTCACAGAAACGAAGCACAACCAAAACAATGTTCTTCTGCAAAAAATGCATGCAGATTTGTGTTTTAACCACTAGAGGGCCAAAAGCTACATAGTGCTCCTTACCAGTCTGAATATAAATACTTATTATAGGTGTCCCGGAAAATGGATTCATGATGTACTCATTATATACATTTTGTAAATTTTTAACACAAATAAAGTTACAGGCTGCAGCTTTAAACAGTGCATTATCAAATAAAAGGAAAGGAAAGCAAAGTTACAGGGTCAGTTATTACATTTTGATTAAAGATTGTGAAGACACTTTTTTCTTTGATCTAACATAGACTTTGAACAAAAGATTTGGAACGTGTTCGTAAACTTAAATAGGATTAAATGTATGGTTAAATAATGAGAAAATTGTAGCGAGCCTTATATACTGCAACAGAAGGGCTTTACACTGACTATATAGTTAATTTCAGGCATTAAAAATAGTCTTGTGTTTATAACCGTAGTATATGTTTGACAGATGTGGAAAAGTCATGAGGACTGCTCCTTCGACACCTTTTTTCAGTCAGCACGCCTTGCTGTGTTCAGGCAATATTGCAGTGAATTAAGCAAATTAAAGTCTGCAAATTTTTCATTGTTGGCTCTGCATCCGACTTGGCACATTCCCTAAAAAGTATATTTCTTTCTCTTTGTACTTCTTTGTACTTGAAACAGCCTATCTTTATAGACTGACAACCCAACATATTTACATTCATGCATTTTGGCAGAATCCTAAGCAACTTACATTGCATTCAAGGTACACATTATCAGTTCTTGTTTTCCCTGGGAATCGAACCCATGACCTTGGCATTGATAGTGCCACTGTGTTTGAGCTAAAGGAAAGCCTCATACATAAAATACACCATAAAAAGGCATTTACACTGACAGTGATTAAATCATTAGTGGTCGTAAGGTCTTTGATGCAGCTGTATTAGGCCATAGATCACCGTCCCATTGGCAGTCAATGCATCACTGCTTATATGCATAATGTTGACCTCAACTTCCAATGTCCCTAAAGGTGCAGTCATATTAGCGAATTTTTGGAGAGATTTCACAGCAAAAAAAGCTGTCGTTTGTCAGCGACGTTGACACAGAAGTCACTTTCAAACCAAGCAGTTTTCTGTTGGTGAAGGCGGCGAATTCACATGACCAACTTGAACATGGAAAAAAGAAGTAAATACAGGCTCTGGCAGTGAGTTCGGTCTCGTTGGATTTGTACCAGACAATTTGTCATGTTTCTGAATCTCTCGCCTGGATCTTTGAATCGTGGCAGCTTCCCAGACTCATGGAGGTCCTCCAAATTGTCTTTTTTCCTAATTTTTCACCTAAGAAAAAACTGCCTTTCACGGCTAAAATCGGCATTACTTGCTAATGTATGGAAATATTGGATTGCAATCCAGTCCTGTCACATCATTACGGGGGTCCCCGCCATAACAAACATAACAAGGGTGATAAAGTCTTGCCACATACTGTATAAATAAATAAATACATAAATTGTTTATTGCTTATAAATCCCAATATGTATGTGACCAGGTTTATAGATCAGACCTAGCACATGCTATTTTTCAGTGTAGTGAGGGAAAAATCAACTTTGGCAAAAAGTGGTGGGGACATCACATCCCACCCACAAATTACACCCATGTGTGGATCCGTACTCCTTTCGTGCCAGACAGGACAAAATCTCTAGAAACTGATAGAGAAGAAAAGGCTGCTGGTGAGAGAAAGATTCCCATTTTATAACGGGCAATAAAACATAACTTGTGAAGAGGCGTGAGCGTCACTTTAAGTGCTTTGGTCCTCTGTTGGGAGAGCGCGTGCCTGGACTAAAAGCAGGGGAGGATGTCGAGGCTCTGCGCCCTTGTGACAGATTTATCAGAAGAGTCGTTTACTGGAATACAACATCCAACATAGACACGCTCATAGACTACTTAAAACCAGTCATGGATGACATTATCACGGGTCAGAAAAATGTTGTCATTAAAGAGCTCAGGTCAGACAATCCACAGATGAAGAATAAGATGAACTGTTTATGTGCGTTTGGGAGAGTATCTGGACGGCCTGGAGGCTAAACACCTGGAGGAGTTTAGGAAATCGCTTGAACGGACAAATTAAATATGTTACATAATGATAATGAAAGAAATTGCATTTTGCTTAAAGAAAATTAAGCCTTATTTTTCTTTAAATATTATTAGTATGACTTAACATTAGTTAACTTGAATTAACAATGAACAATACTTGCAGCCTTTTTCTTATGTTTAGTTAATGTTAATGTCAGAATTTATAAACACTTTTTTTTTTAAATCAACACGTAACATTATTGAATGCACTGTGAAGTATAAATTAAGCTATTGCCTCCCAAAAGAAAAAGCGTTTCTGAACTGCCTGGAACGAGTCGTCAGTAATTCCAGTCTTACTTCTCGACATGCGTAGGTTTGTAACACATTTGCATAATGCCAGCCTATGGTCCTCAAACACTGTATTGTAGCTGAAGCCTGGAAGAGTTTGATTCGTGTTGTCGATAAGTCGTGAAGACGCTGTTTTCTGCTGTTTGGTTGTCGACACACACTGTAAGCATTCGACCAATCACAACAGACTGGGCCATCTGACCAATCAGAGCAGAGCATGCTCTCGGAAAGGAGGAGTTTATAGAGACCGAATCTTTTATCAAACCATTTCAGACATTGTGAAAAAAGAGTTATTGCAGCAATGTATATTACAGTTTTTCTCGATTGCTTAAACACTATAACCAGGCTTTTGAACTAAAATTTCAAAACCATAACGCCATTTATCAAAAAGCTCACCCATTTCACTAAACTATAAACACTATTCCCTGTTTTGACACATGAGTCAGATTTGTTGAACTGTCACTGCAAAACTCTACACACAAATCCCTTCATTTCTCATTGCTTAGACCATGTTGTCATTTAGAAAGCACTAGCATTCAATATTGTTCACTCAAGTCAGCACATCTTCAGCTCAGTTAGCACACAATTACCCAGGTGGAAACACTAAGAGTCAAAATTTAACACACATCAATCAGAACCTTCAATAGATAGACAAAAGGGCCCAAATCAGTTTATTGCGTTTTAGAACAATGGATCCAGAAAGACATGAAGGAAGAGGGATAAGAATGAGGAGGCAAGGACAAGAAGACAAGCAGTCTCAGATGAAATTCAAGCCACTCTAGTTGCCCATGTCTTTATCAATGGTATGACTATGAGGGAGGCTGGGCTACGAGTAAGGCCAAATTTGAGTCGCTTTACCGTCGCCTCGAGAACCTTCAGGGAGGAGTGGTGGCAAACAAAATTCTATAACTGAATAAGAGACAAACATTTCCAATAGTCTTTGATGAGGTTTATTTTCTTGCAAGAAAAGGCCAGCAGTCATACAGTCAGACAGTGTGGCTGCAGAGTGTGACAGTGAAGGGAGGGCATCCTTTCTCCTTTATAGTCTTGACTCCCAGAATGTTATCTTTCTAGGTATTTCAACCATATGTGGAACATTCTTAGACGTGTCCATCATATTGTATCCTTGTGTGGAGGCCCGCCTGTTACGTCCCAACACTCTTTACCATTCCAATACAATTCGAATTCTATATTAGAATATGGTTTGTGTGTGCTCTTTTACTGTCATATGTTGGTCACACACATCTTACTGTAAGTAAATATAAAAAAAAAAAAATTAGAGGAGAGAGTAAAAAAAAAAGAGTAAAAAAAAGAGTAAAACAGAAAAAAAAAAGTTTTTGTGTGTGTGTGTTTTCTGTGTATGAATAAAAATGTGCCAATGTATCCACTGGTTGTGTCTTTTGTGTTCATCATGTGAAAAGGTTTGTGAGGGAGGGAACCACAAGCAACATAACTTAGCAGTTTTGGAAATGTTGTTTTGAATTTATTGCACCAGTGTGTTAGACTATGTTGTAGTGTGTGTGATTTTGAGGGCTTGTGTGTCCTGTCTGAGGGCAAAGTTTGGTTTTTCAGCAAGAGTGAATGGTTTTGAGTGTAGAGCTTCATTTTGACCTGAAAATAGGATGTTTGGGGAATTGGGTGAGACGTTATGGATTTGTGTTTATAGTTTTGAGAATACGAGGCATAGTTTCAAGAAATGTGTTTAAGCAATCGAGAAAAACTGTAAGAAAAAGTAAAGTGTTTTTTGACCTTGGATGCATGTAAACCTATTGTAGGAGACTCCAGAATAAAATTAGGAACTTTTAAAATACATTTAAAATAGCATAATATTTAATGCATTAATTAGTGTTAACAAATTAGATTTTATTGTAAAGGGTTACCATATTATTTACATAATTTTCATCAATTAAACAACCTTATTCTCACTGCTGCAATGTAAAATGAATCTCATTCTCAATATATTTAGAAAGAACAATTGGTAAAGCATAGTCGGCCAAAGTATTGGCGAGAAACGAATATTTCTGAAGGCAAACTGACATTTACAACTCCTATAAGAACAAGTCCCAGGATAGGCCCAAGAAACAAGTTTTGGATGTAAGTCAACAAAAACCTGAGAATTTAGAAATTACAAGCACTGATGAATTATATTAAAAATAAAGCTAAAAATATAAAACAGATTGCAGTTAACACATTTGCCAAAAGAAGCATTTGCATTAAAGGAAATAAATAACTGACTATCTAGACATTTGGAGAGGATTTTGGGGAACGTTTGAAAAAGTTTTATATAACTCTGATTGTGTCTGGCTGAAAGAAGAAACTCATTTTTCTCAACTCAACTTGTTTTTTTAGTGAAAGATATAATGAGCTATTCATGAGAGTAACTTGTTAACCATTTATTATTGGTTAACTTGTAGATATGATTATGCGGTCAATGTGAGGTTTTAAAGACACGTTTGATTCAAAACCATGAAAATATTGTCATTAGCTATTTTTGTTTTTGGTAAATTCACTCAAATTAGCTGCCTGTCCTGTCTCATTAGTTGCAGTAATGTTTTCGAATCAAGACGAAATTGACATTCAAGCAGAAATTAACATTGTTATCACTGTTTTTGGACATCTTTTGTTGGAATCTAAAGCATGTGATAAAATAGAGAGCAACCATGACCGTGACAACTCTTTGTTCCGAAGCATTTTTCACATTCATTTTTTCAATAAAGATTAAAAAAAGAAAAGAAAGAAAGACAATCTTTGAAAAAGGTATTTACCAAACCACCCAGCTACAAAATTAATCTTTGCATAACATATATGATAAATATTTGTTTTGAAGCAAGAAAATGATCTGAAAATCAGAACAGAACACACTAGGTACCAGATTTACCTATGCAGTGCAGTAAAAACTATCCATGATAAGTATAGCATGCAATATATTTGATGTTCATTGCAAAATATTTAAAAATAAATATGTAAATTGTTTGTGAAGTGTAAAGAGACTGCCAATCATCTGAGCCATAAATGCCATGTGACAATCCTGCTGAAATGGCCAACATGAATTTTCACAGTGTATATGAATTTTCACAGTGTACACAGATTAATAATGCTTTCTGCTCTCTCTTTAGCTGTGAATGACAGGAACTAAGCAGAAGCACTGCAAGCAGAGGACAGTGGTGTCATACTGACAAAGGGATCTGCATTAGATCAAGAGTACAAACTTCAAGTGGGACGTGCCTTCACTGTAGCCATGTAAAGCTGAGTCACAATCAGCCAGGTTAAAGATGAGAGAACGAAAGCGTCTGCCAGAGAGGAGGAGAAACGTGTGTGTAGATCAAAGCAAAAGAAGTGGGATTCCATCACTGCGTCATTCTTTCTCATCCATCTCTCCTGAAGAGATCACAAGCATCTTATTCACACAGCTGTATGACATGGATTGAGACACACTATCTGAGGACGAACTGAATGGGAAAGCATGATCGCAGATAAGTTTCCCTGCCCAATTTTTTCCCAAATTAACGACTAAAAGCACAACCTGACAAATTTAACTGCAAAAGAAGAAAGATAACCGAAACCCTTAGAATAAAAATAGAGGCATGAATCAGGAGGGTTTATCAATATCTCAGAAAGGAGAATTTAAGATCATATTTTTGAAAGGATGTATTAGTTTATTAAAAAAAAAATATATATAAAAATGTATATATATATATATACATGTGTGTGTGTGTGTGTGTGTGTGTGTGTGTGTGTGTGTGTGTGTGTGTGTGTGTGTGTGTGTGTGTGTGTGTAATTACTTGAATGCACCTTTTCCTTTCCCAGCCAGTCCATCACAGGGCTAATTTATTATTTTTTTTATTTTTAATTTGCATTAAAATAATATATACTCACTGGCCAGTTTTTCAGGTACACCTGTTCAACTGCTCGCCAATGCAAATATGTAATCAGCCAGTCACATGGCAGCACTCATTTAAGCATACACACATGGTCCGATCTACTGAAGTTCAAACTGAGCATCAGAATGAGGAAGAAATGTGATTTTAGTGGCATGGTTGCTGGTGCCAGACAGGCAGTATTTTAGAAACTGCTGATCTACTGGAAGTTTTTTATACACAACCATCTCTAGGTTTACAGAGAATGATCCGAAAAAGAGAAAATATCCAGTGAACGGCAGTTCAGCGGGCGAAAAGGCCTTGTTGATGCCGGAGGTCAGAGGAGAACAGCCAGACTGGTTCAGCTGATAGAAAGGCAACAGTAACTCAAATAAGCATCGTCTCAACCGAGGTGCAGAAGAGCATCTCTGAACACACAACCCATCAAACCTCGAAGCAGACGGGCTTCAGCAGCAGAAGACACACACCGGTGACACTCCTGTCAGCTGAGAACAGCAAACCGAGGCTACAATTCACACACACTCACCAAAACTGGACAATAGAGGATTGGAAAAGTAATGCCTAATTTCTGCTGCAACATTAGCCGCTTTCCGACCAAGTAGTTACAGGAACTTAGTTCTAGGAACTGTCCACTTCTAAACAGTTCTAAGAACTACTCTCCCCAAACTCTGTTTTGCTGTTTGCGTTCGCACTGGCCAAGTGGCCATACGAACTGGTAGGAGGGGTAAGGGAGTGACGCAAGCACAGTGACTTTTATTGTGACGGCGCGACGGACCTTTATTTTGACGGCGCTGAGAACACCAGAGCAAACAATGCTCACATTCTCTGTGTTTATTAGTTAGCGATCTGTCTAACAATACATAATCATGTTTGACTTGGTCCCCTCAAAGTTGCATTGGATTTTCTCTTCAGCATAAAGGTTTAGAGACCCATCTATCACTGTTTTCCATGTTTGTATAGTTAGTTTATGGAGTAAATATATAGGCTATAATCTGTGGGTTTACATTCTAGCTGTTTTAAAAATGGCGGGTGCTGGTGTTCCGCGTGCGTTCGGTCAATCAGCGTACACTAATGTCATGGGTAGTTCCTATTGAGAATGAGGAGATGTCGTCACGACACAGCGCCCCGCCCCCAGAGACCGCGTCTCCTCCCCTTTCCGCCATTTTGGGAGGATACCCTCGGCAGCACCGTGCATTGTTTCTATTGGTAGTAGAGTTGTCGCACTATTTTAGAATGCCTGGAAAACACTGCTGTGTAAAAAAACTGCTCCAGTGTCTCACACGATTGTCGTGGAAACCGTAGGAACCATTTGTTACAGTTTTTTCGTTATAGCTGATGCCAGAAAACAAGTAATTAGCTATTTCCATATATGTGCAAGGTGGTAAAGAGTCTAGGTCTCTGTTCCATTCAGCTGTAGGCAGGTCGTATGAATCAACGTTTTTAATATCAGCCAGCTTCTCTAAATACCTCTGTTTGACATTGGTAATAAGTTTCTCCTTGTAAGGACCCTTTTCTTTTGCCACATTCTTATCCATTTCTTCTCAATTTTCTCGTAATTTAGCAGCAGAGGGACCAGAGCCATGCCTACCCACACCAGAGGGATATTCCGGTGAGCCTGAATTTTGCAGAGCGTTCCTCACGAGATGTTCCATGCATTTCGCCTTACAGCCACACACTTTCCAGAGCGAACAGGCTAAGGTGGCATTTGTATTAACCCTGCTGTCAGGGCAGCGCTTTGGGGAACGGCGGTGTGGGAGAACGGAGACAACTGCTGCACCTCGTTCCAGGCACTCTCCGAAGAAATGAAGAGAGTTTTCGATCGTGCAGTGGCGGGTAAGGAGTCGGCCAGATTACTCGCCGAACTGCGACAGGGAGAAGGCTCGGTGGCGGACTTTTCCATCCAGTTCCGCACCCTGGCCGCAGATTGCCGATGGAACGAGGAGGCACAGTGGGATATGTTCCTGCATGGGCTGGCTGACCGCGTTCAAAAGGAGATTTACGCGATGGACTTACTGGAGACACTGAACGGACTGGTGGAACTTGCTCTGAGAGTAGACGCTCGACTGAATCGTGTGACCAGATTGACGCGCCCCAGCCGTCCACAGCCCGGCACGGAGGACCACCAGCCCGGTGGTGCGAGCGCGGTCAGCCCCGCATTCGACCACGAGCCCATGCAGGTGGGGAGAGCTCGGCTTTCCCGGGAGGAGAGGGAAAGGCGGAGACCCCAAGGACTTTGTCTATACTGTGGCCGGGCGGGCCATTTCATCCACTCCTGCCCGGTAAAAGAGCAAGCCCGGTAGTAAGTATGAGGCTACTATCGGGTGGGATCTCCGCCGAGAAGACCTCATCACCATCATCGACCCTCCTCCCGGTAAGACTGAGATGTCGAACATCGACGCACTGCACCAACGCACTACTGGATTCGGGAGCGGAGGGTAATTTCATGGACTTCAAACTTGCACTTAAGCTTCAGATCCCCGTCACTCCTCTCTCGCACCAGATTACCGTCAACACACTCAATGGTCAAGAACTTCCCTGTTTTACACATTCTACTGAAAACATCACCCTCATTACTTCTGGCAATCACACAGAACTCATCTCGTTCTTACTCATGGACTCACCACTTGCACCAGTGGTTTTGGGACACCCGTGGCTTTCCAGACACAACCCCCGTGTCGAATGGTGCACTAACACTGTTTCCACATAGAGTAACCACTGTCATGAGTCCTGTTTAGTGTCTGCCTGTCCCTCTGTGTCTGGTTCTGTGTTTCAGAGTGAGGCAGCGGATTTGTCTAACGTGCCCGCGGAGTACCTCAGTAAATCTCGTGCTGCTTCTCTCCCTCCGCATCGTTCCTATGACTGTGCGATAGATCTACTGCCAGGTAAATCTCCGCCTAAGGGCAAACTTTACTCTCTTTCTGTTCCCGAGAGGGAGGCCATGGAGAAATATATTTCTGATTCTCTAGCCTCTGGGTTCATCCAGCCTTCCTCTTCTCCTGCGGGGGCGGGGTTCTTTATCGTTGGGAAGAAGGATGGTTCTCTGCGACCTTGCATTGATTACCGAGAGCTGAACAACATCACGGTAAAGAATTCTTATCCTTTGCCGTTGATGTCTTCAGCTTTCGAGAGGTTGCAGGGAGCATCCATTTTCACGAAACTGGACTTACGTAATGCATATCATTTGGTTCGCATCAGGAAGGGGGATGAATGGAAAACCGCTTTTAATACCCCTAGGGGGCACTTTGAATATTTGGTTATGCCTTTCGGGCTTTCCAACAGCCCAGCGGTTTTCCAGGCACTCATGAATGACGTGTTGAGAGACATAGTAGATCAATTCATATATGTTTACCTGGATGACATATTGATTTTTTCTTCGTCTCTCCAGGAACACATTCAACACGTCAGACGAGTGCTCCAGAGACTATTAGAGAATGGGCTTTTTGTCAAGGCGGAGAAATGCGCGTTTAATGCACAGTCTGTTCCCTTCCTAGGGTACATCATCTCCTCTGAGGGAGTGCGCATGGATCCTGACAAGGTTAAGGCTGTGGTAGATTGGCCAAGTCCAGATTCCCGTAAGGCCCTACAGCGGTTTCTGGGGTTCGCCAATTTTTACCGCCGTTTCATTCGCAATTTCAGCCAACTAGTCGCACCTCTGACTGCCTTGACCTCCCCCCGAACGAAGTTCAGGTGGTCGAACACTACCCAGGCAGTGTTCACCAACCTCAAGAGTCGCTTCGTTTCGGTTCCCATTCTTGTCACCCCTGATTCCACACGTCAGTTTGTGGTGGAGGTCGACGCGTCAGAGGTGGGAGTAGGAGCAGTGCTTTCACAACGTGCTTCCTCAGACGACAAGATGCATCCCTGCGCGTTTTTGTCTCATCGACTATCGCCTGCCGAACGTAACTATGACATTGGTAACAGAGAGTTGTTGGCAGTTAAGTTAGCGTTGGAGGAGTGGCGTCATTGGTTAGAGGGTTCGGGGGTACCCTTTATCGTTTGGACCGATCATAAGAATCTTGAATACATCAGATCTGCTAAAAGACTCAACTCCAGGCAGGCTCGGTGGGCTCTTTTTTTCGGACGTTTTGATTTTGTTCTATCGTACCGCCCGGGGTCCAAAAACATCAAACCCGACTCTTTGTCTCGTATTTTTGATCCATCCGAATGCCCGGTGACTCCCGAGTGTATTTTACCTGAGAAAGTTGTCATCTTCACTCTGGTATGGGAGGTCGAATCGAAGGTCAAGACAAGTTTAGAAGTGGTAACGCCTCCGCCTGGTTGCCCACCGAGTCGTTTGTTTGTTCCGGAGGGGTCACGGTCCGACGTTATTCGATGGGGTCATTGCTCCAACGTGGCTTGTCATCCAGGAGTGACTCGCACCAGTTTTCTAGTTAAGCAACGATTCTGGTGGCCATTAATGGCTCGCGACATTCACAATTTTGTTTTGGCTTGCTCAGTCTGTGCCACCGGTAAGACATCTAACCAACCCCCAGACGGCTCTAGATTTTGTCACCGCCCTCCCGCCCTCCAATGGCATGACGGTTGTTTTAACCGTAGTGGACCGGTTCTCGAAGGCGGCACATTTCATCCCCTTGCCCAAATTACCTTCAGCCAAGGAGACAGCGGTCACAGTCATAGATCACGTCTTTTGGTTACATGGCCTCCCGATGGACGTGGTCTCTGACAGGGGTTCCCAATTCGTATACAAATTTTGGCAAGAATTTTGTAAGTTACTGGGGGCCACGGTCAGTCTGTCCTCGGGCTATCATCCCCAGAGCAATGGTCAGTCTGAGCGAGCCAATCAGGACCTTGAGAGAATGTTGCGATGTTTGGTTGCCAAGAATCCGTCGTCCTGGAGCCAACAGCTTTCTATGGTGGAGTACGCCCACAATTCGTTACCAGTGTCATCCACTGGCCTCTCGCGATTTAAGTGTAGTTTAGGTTACCAGCCACCAATTTTTCCGAGTCTGGAATACGAGGTCGCGGTCCCCTCCACTCACGCATTCGTCCAGAGGTGCCGCCGTACTTGGACAAGAGCCCGTGAGACTCTACTCCAAGCGGGGGGGCGCATGAAGGCCAAGGCTGATCGCCACCGGTCAAAGCCTCCCGTTTACATCGTGGGTCAAAAAGTGTGGCTTTCTACCAAGAATATTCCACTCCGTTCCGTGTCTAACAAGTTAGCTCCTAAATTCACTAGCCCGTTTCCTGTCACCAAAATTATTAGTCTGGTGACAGTCCGACTCAAACTCCCTCCTGCGTACAGGAGAATTCACCCCGCCTTCCATGTGTCTAAAGTCAAGCCCGTGTTTTATTCTCACATTAATCCGCCTGCCCCGGTCCCCCCCCCCCCGCCGCGACTCATAGATGGGGAACCCACGTATTTGGTAAACCGCATTCTGGACTTGAGACGGAGGGGACGCGGATTTCAGTACTTGGTGGACTGGGAGGGTTACGGTCCGGAGGAGAGAAGTTGGGTACCTGCGAGAGACATTCTGGATCACTCCCTTATCGATAATTACAATCGACAGGTAAGGTTGTCTGGGAACGCCAGGAGGCGTTCCTGGGGGGGGGGGGGGGGTACTGTCACGGTTCATGAATCGGCTGTCTCATAATGATATGTCTGCGTGAGTGTAATTGTGTGGGTGTGGTTACTCGTTGTGTTGATTAGTGTCACCAGCTGTCATTAATTCCAGTTCCCTTTATATGGCCAGTAATTTCCCTCTCATGTTGTCAGATCGTTGTAGTTGTTCCTCGGTGTGTGTCCTGTTCTCGTGCCTTGTCTGCCAAGTTCTTCATCTGGATTTTGTCAGTTCTCCGTGTCGTCTGGATTTCGTCGGTTCTTCGTGTCGTCTGGATTTTCCACGGTTCCTGGGTTTCACTTGAGCGCGCTGATCACCGCACCACCACCGGATCGCCATCTCGTCCCTGCTTCATTCCACCTGAGTGTTTGTCCCCGACCTGTGTCTTACATCTGACCATATATAATAAATTGAGTTTTACTTGCATCTTGCATCCTCCTGTTATTTCCTCACAGTTCCTAGAACTAAAATCGTTCCTAGTTCCTGCAGTGCGAACACGCCGACATCCGGGTACTTTAGCCAATAGTTCTAGGAACTGTGAAAAGGTTCCTCCTATCGGAAAGCGGCTATTAAGATGGTCTGGTCAGGATTTGGCGTAAACAACATGAAGGCATTGATCAATCCTGCCTTGTATCAATGGTTCAGGCTGCTGGTGTAATGGTGTGTTGTATATTTTCTTGCCACACTTTGGGCCTCTTAGTACCAATCTTTTAAACAGCACAGTCGAGTGTTACTCAATACCTGAGTACTGTTGCTGTCCATGTCCATCCCTTTATAACCACGGTGGACCATCTTCTGATGGCTAGCCTACATCCAGCAGGATAACACACATATCGCAAAGCACAAATCATCTCAGAATGGTTTCTTGAACATGACAATGAGTTCACTGATCTCCTAACGGCCTCCAGAGTCACCAGATCTCAATCCAACAGAGCAGCTTTGGGAAGTGCTGGAATGGGAGCACTTACAGTCATACAGTCGCTGCAGATTTTTCGGCTGCACATCCACAATGTGAATCATTGTGGATGTGCAGCCGAAAAATCTGCAGCGACTGTATGATGTTATCATGTCATTATGGACCAAAATCTTTGAGGAATGTTTCCAGAAACTTGTTGAATCTCTGCCATGAAGAATTAATGCAGTTCTGAAGGCAAAAGTGCAGGGTCCAACCAGGTGTACCTAATAAAGTGTCCAATGAGTGTATCTAATATCTGTGTCAAGGTCAATTCGTTTCTCAAAGTGTCAGATAATTTCACCTTTTTATGACATGGCTTGAGATTTTTTCTTTAATTAATAATTTGTAAAACATTATTTCAATATATATTCAAAGTTTAAGGGAAATATGTTGTTACATTTTACTTGGTTTCACCACATGACAATTGTATTGCTTTATATTTGGTTTATCTTGTCATTGATCCCATAGACAAATTAAAACTTTGATTAATTCATTAAAATGAAGTCTACTGATTTTCAGATTATTTTCCTGAGAAAAGACCCGGGTAATCTCACATGCGTCTCCTCTAAAGAAGACATCTCGACAATTGTCAAGATAATAATCGCTGTAGTTCGTAACTCTATACTTTGTAAAACATATATACATTTATTTTTATGTCTCCTGAGAAAATTCAACTTAAAGGTGTTAATTAAGTGAGAACTCTTCAAACTGTTAAAACATAATCTCATATGAAAGAGTGTACTTTTAAAAAACAGTATTTCCTTTAAGGACAGGACATGAATAAATCTAATTACAAAGCTTAAAAGACAAATTTATAACTCCGTACTTGCTATTGTTTGATTATGTCCATATGTTACTCTTCAGGGAGTGGCAGAAAAAAAAAACACTTTTTTAAATATGAAAGATGATTCTGGCATCCATTAATGCTGGCCGTACACATGGACAGCTTTCAAAGGGACAAGGAAATTATATACTATTACATTCCTTGTGTCTATGGATACCTATGTTTGGATTTGCAAGTCCACTTGTTAGAGAGTGGGATTTGACAAACGCTGCATATGGTTTTCTTCAGGGAATTTTCTTATGAACAACTTTAGATAAGTTAACCATTTTAAGCTTTTTATTATTCAAACCTAACCTTTTTCGACAAGATGGCTCTGTATGTGGTGTCTAAGACTCATCTATAGTCATATAAATAATGGTGTTCTCTGTAATATGAGTATTTTCCTAAAACCTTCCAAAAAAGCAGTCATTCCACCAGTTCCAAATGACAGTGAAAACCAGTGTTTCACAATGATACTTTAAAGTAATTACAAAAGCATATGACCTTAAATGGTGATATTCAATATTACCTCAAATCCTGTGCTGTCATTTAACACACAGCCTCAGGATGTATAACATCCATGATGATATATTTCCAAAGGAAACTGAACTGTATCGCAATGTCACTGTTTATATTTCTTGTGTATACAACTAACCACATATGGCGTAACAAAGGTTATGTGTTTTGTTTCCTTGTACAAGTCATCTTCAATGGAAGGCCAACTCATCACTTGGCCTCAATGTGAGAATGGACCAGAATGTGCAAGAGAACGACTGTATGAAGACTTTAATTTCCTTATTTTCTTCATTTCCAGTTTTGAGATTTCAGAGCACAGCTTGAGTCATTGTTGAGACTTCAACTGACACCCTTCAAGTCAGGTCAAGTCACCTTTGTTTCTAAAGCACTTTATATAATACAGAGTGTTTGAAAGCAGCTTTACAGGGAAAAACTGAAAAAATAATGATTAAATGGTGTAAACATTTAAATTCTGCTGAAAAGCAGCTTTAAAAAGCTTTTAAAGAAAGCCATTATTCAGTTGAAAATACTAGTGTTCTTTCAGTTCAGTTCAATGACTGTGTTAAGATCATCAAATATGAAATGAGTTCAATTCATCTATAAAGCAGCTCTGTGGAAAACAGTGATGCCATCTTCCAATGCTGTGTTTCCCCAAAAAAATCTTCCAATGCTGTGTTCCCTTTGTGAGCTAAGTTGATCGTAATAAACATTGGTGGCAATGGTCTTCACAATCAACTTGGGTTGACGATGCTTTTGGGAAATGCTGCCCAGATTAGTTCAGTTCTCATTCAAGAGTGTCAGTCAAATAACCAATAAAATTGCTGAATATTAAGTGTCCCCAACTATAAGCGAGCCAGAGACGACAGTGGCGAGGAAGCCAAAATCCATCTGTAACAGAAATGGAGAAAAATACTTTGGGAGAAACCTTGTTCAGTCTGGGGACCAGTCCTCTTCTGGCTATTGAACCAACATGGAGTGATTATGCAAGTGATTAGACAACAAGCTTGGTTTTCCATATCCAGACCATGGATGTTTGGATCCATGGATGGAGGATGTTTTTAATTTTCTACCAACAGAGGATGGAACACCACAGGAATGACCACTTAAAAACATCCAAGTAAGGGGGGGATGATAAATTAGCACTTAATGAAATGTGGTTGATGGATTTTATTCTTTATTCTCTCATTTTCTTACAATCTTTCCATACTGCAAGAGCAGGCGGGGAAAGAAAGAAAGGGGTAGAGAAAAGAAGCAAATACCCCATGCTCTCCACCTAACTTGCCGGCCAAATATTGTTTCACATCACACGTTTCTGCCTGCCAATATGAGGCAAGGGGAATTTCTGCAAGCACTCAGCATATCAGTCCTCACACTCACACACTGGTCCAATTAAAAATGAAAGAACAACAAAAAAGGGCCTCGGAACACATTATTCACTTTATAATCATTATAACAGAGAGTGGAGGAACAGCCAGCACCTCATACAGACTCATTCAGGAGCTATACTTCTTTATTCACCCATCATCATGAATCACAGACCGATAAAACCAATCAACCCTTGATAATTTCCAACTGGTAGGTCAGTGATTCAGCTGATCAATGAATCAGTTCAGCCGGTAGTCCAGTCATACGACTTGCCTCAGAGTACGTCTGGACGGACGTGAGAATGAGACGACAGTCCAGCTGTGGTGTCTCATAGAAAGTGAATACAGTTGGCTGTCACCGCCACAACTACTGTGTGGTTTATATGGAAAGCTGACGTCATATGGATTATGGAGTGATTGTTGTTGAAGAATAATGACCTGGTTGAGCTAAAGTTTGTTTAGGCTTTGGTCAAATCCGGTCTTCCGGACTAGCTGTCCATACTGTCATTTTTGCAAGAGATGAAGTCATGCATTTTTCAGATGTATATGTCTATGTATATTTATACTAGTAGTATCATTACTAAAGTAATTAGGGAGACAACACCAAGCGACATTCATACAGTATGTGGTTGTTTCTTCAACTATGGGCACTTTTGGCCCTGTAGTCTCTTAAAACACACTTTTCACACTCTTACTAGTCTGTTTAATTTAATTTAAACTATAACATCATCTAACAGTGTATTTACACGTCTTTTTTTCTTTTTTTCCAGAGACGTTCCCACCACATTTTGAATAATGTATGTTTTAATAATATCCTGTGACAGAAATGACATTTTAAACATTTTTGGAATAAATCAATCTGGTGGCCAACTCATTTACTACATTTACAACTCAACTATTTGTACAGCCCCTTGGATATAAAACTGCCCAAAGTTTAAGAAAAATCCATGAGTTGCTTGTTTATTCATGTGTTATATGAATGAAAGAATCATTTCAGAATCACTTTGTGTCCCGAATGATGAAAAACTAGTTTTTCTCCAATCTGATCATTGACTGAGACACTTTTACAAACGTGTGATTTTAATTGAATTTTCAAACCACCTAAGAGTGTGGGTTGGAATGTGTTTTCAAAAATAGATTTTTATTCATCTCATGTGCATGGACTGTTGTAGGATATGCCACACATCAGATTTTTGCTTCCTTTAAGTTTTCAAAATCAGACCGGAGATGTTATGAAAGAATGGTCATCTGGTTCTTAAAACCCATACCGTAAGTTACATCACAAACAACCTTTGGAATGAAGATGTATGCGGCAGAATTACACACACAAACACAAACACACAAGTGACACACCCACATACGTGCTGTGTAGCAGATCCACGGTCCAATTCCAATCACTGTCTTCTCTGAATGTCCGCACCCTGTCCCTCCTTTACCCCAACAATCGTTCTATGTCTTAGAAACCGAAGGTGCCAGAACTGCTAGGGAAGTTTCCCATTTAGACTAACTTCCCAACATATTATTGCGTGTGAGAAGGAAGATTACACTCCCAGAGCCGGCTGGGAAGCAGATGTTTCTGATCCCTGAATATCCGAACTGCCCAATTGTAACTAATTTCATTAAAAAATCATTTCTTCCGCCGCTAGGGGTCACTAACCTCTTACAATAACAAAGGTGAATATTTATGACGCATAAGCAGAATTATGGAACTTGCCGTCATGCCGATGGATACAGTGAATACATTGATGTTTTTAACATGACTGTGGAATGAAGCAGGGCGCGAGTGCTAATGAGAGACAGATATCAGCGCCACACGCGAGTCCCGTGGATATAAAGGAATAAGGACATTTCATTCTACCAAACTAACTTACCCGCAAGTGCTGAATAATACTCACACTGGCCAGTTTATTAGACGAATGAAACTTGTGAGGTAACGCAGCATTGTTTCACTTGATCTACTCTATCACACTAAACTGCATTTGAGTGTGTTGAAAATTATGTTATTCTATGTGTTAGTTTGTCTGTATGATTTGGAATCTTGTTTCCGCCACAAAATTAAATGATAATTGCGACTTTTTATCTCACAATTTCTAGTTTACATCTCGCAATCTTGACTTTATTTCTCAGAATTGCGTGAAATAAAGTTGAAATTGCGTGTTATAAAGTCAGAATTGCGAGATATAAAGTCACAATTGCGTGTTATAAAGTCAGAATCCTGAATTCTCGCAATTGCGACTTTATATCACGCAATTCTGACTTTACAACACGCAATTGCGACTTTATATCTTGCAATTCTGACATATTTTCTCAGAATTCTGAGATATAAACTCACAATTGTGAGATATAAAGTCCAATTCTAAGGGGAAAAAAATACTTTTTTTTTTTTTTTTACCTCAGAATAGTTTATCTCACAATTCTGACTTTATAACACGCAATTGCGACTTTATATCATGCAATTCTGACTTAAATCTCCCAATTGCATATTATAAAATCAGAATTGCGTGATATAAAGTCGCAATTGCGAGAAAAAAAGTCATAATTCTGACTTTATAAGACGCAATTGCGACTTTATTTCACGCAATTCTGACTTTATATCTCGCAATTCTGACTTTATAACACGCAATTGCGACTTTATTTCACGCAATTCTGACTTTATATCTCAAAATTCTGACTTTATAACACGCAATTGCGACTTTATTTCACGCAATTCTGACTTTATATCTCGCAATTCTGACTTTATAACACACAATTGCGACTTTATTTCACGCAATTCTGACTTTATATCTCGAAATTCTGAGAAATAAAATCAGAATCAGGAGATGTAAACTCGCAATTGTGAGATAAAAAGTCGCCATTATCTCTTAAAATGTTTTATTCTGTGGCGGAAACAAGCTTCCATAGTATGAGACTAGCAGTAAGCTAGATCAACATTAGAATAGCATACTGATCATATTCTAACATTTCATCATGTTGAGCTCTGTCAAGTCGAAGTTTGTCAGGGACGCTAGCTCTCAGCATCTCGAAAACGCCACGCTGAGATTGATCTTCGTTTTAGTTCTCCTTTTTCCCAAAGTCTGGGACAACGAAACAGTTTGAACGAAACAACAACAGCGTGAGCGTGCTGCTAGAAGTAACGCAGTTTTCCACACCTGTCGCCATGGTTACTATGGCAGTACGAGCAGAAACCAGAGATAACGGGGATATTACGTCATTGACAGGCGACAATTGGGACAGGGATGAGCCATTATTATTTATTATTTATTATTTATTTATCCATAAAATGGAATTTCTCTGAAATTAAAAATCTTTGGGAACTTTTGTGATATTGTAAGTACACAACTGCAGGAAATATATCACACTGTGCAAGTGATTTTTGGATATTTTATTACTAAAATCTTACATTTGTAGCTTTAATCATTGTGTAGGTAACCAATATGGAATTTCTGGACTGATAATGATAACTGATCGTTTTACGTTTTGCATTATTCTGCTCAAACACCAACACTTTAATCAAAAATAAAGGTTCTAAAAGGGGGTTTTCCCGTTTTTGGTTCCCCTTAGAATCTTTGTGAACTGTTATAAAAAATAAAAAATAAAACAATTAAAAAAAACCTTTTCTTTGTGTGAAGAACATTTTAATATGAAGAACCGTTTTGCACTATACAGAACCTTTCTTGCAATGGAAAGATTCCATGGATGTTAAAGGTTCTTTATGGAACTATCAATGGCAGTTGCAATTGCAGATTTCGAACAGAGATGGCGAAAAAGAGGAAAAACTACGGACTGGAGCTTTAATAAATCTATATTTTTAAGAGTGAATGGAATGGATAGCTAAAAGAGTGAATGTAATGGATAACTAAAAAAAATCTTACTTAATACAAAATATGTATCAATTAAAAGCTTAAAAATCTGGACTTTACATTGCATATGCCTGTAGGCAATTTGACAGGAGAACATGCCCAGTGTGAATGGCCCATAAGTCACAAACAGATATAGATATTTTCTCACATTTCTGCATAATACTCATTGAAACATACAGAATATGGAAAAAGGCATATGATTCTTTACAGCACATTATCCTGATTACTCATGATTGCACATTACTATAGAACCAATTCTTAATGTGCATGTAACCACCATCAGCGTTTCTCACAGGTTCGTGTTTAAAGTCTGTGTAGAGAGAATGGTGTCATCTTAGCGGCCCCTAATTTAATAACAAATGATTGTTGCGACGGAAGCGAATCAATCAAAACTAACTTTAGCTGGAAAATAACTTTACCAAAGAACCGCTATAAAGCCAAAACAATCTCTGTTACCTTAAATTATACGTTTATCTCTGTAAAGCTGCTTTGAAACAATCTACATTGTTAAAAGCGCTATATAAATGAAGATGACTAGACTTGATTAAAACCTGCTGACTGTGTGATTTCTGCAATCCTATAAGATCATGACAAATCACACTGTACGACATGGATCTAGTAAACTTGAGTATGACACATGTGTTGACTGTACATGATGACAAGTCAAGAAAGTTAGTATAGGAGAATAAAACATCATCAGCATGCACTAGTGGTGAACAAATAGAGCAAGATGAATCGCACTTTGGCAATTGTGTTTTTTATGTGCGCTGGAAAAAAAAGGAGGAAGAATAAGAGGAGAATATGGACGCGGTCATGGCTAGGGAAAAAGGGCCAACTTATGGAGCTTGAGGTATAATAAATGGTTGATAAATACAACGTTTTATGTTGCATTTTTATTGGCTAGTCAGTAGAAATAGGTGGTAACAGCAAACGCACTGTGAGATACTATCTTTGGTCACAAACCATGACGACGTCCATCTTTGAACCTCTCTCACTGTACGACGGGGTTGGTTTAGGAGACACGACCACTGAAATCACCACGATTGGTCATCTTACGTCTGGGACAGCCCAAAATCATACAATGTGTACCGGAAATTAAACTTATCCAGACGCTATGCAACACAGTGTGCAGGACATAGGTATAGGTATAAATAATGCCTCAAGAAAATACACATGTTATTAGCTGTAACTTCACTATAAATAAACAACAAACTCTTTAACACAAGTCCTGCATGTCAAATTTGAGCTTTTTTTATTTGGTGCACATGTTCACCTCTCATTGAATCCGAGCTCCAACACACAGTTACCATGAGACATTTATTTCAGAGCTGGATATGCTTCATTTAATCGACCACATTTCCTTTGCTAATAAATAAAACCATAATTATTTCAACAGAAGACTAAGTGTGTCATCCAGCGCATCAGCTAAAACATTACAGAGGATCAATTACACACCTACCAAAGACAGTTCATACAGAAGATATACAGAGTGTGTTTACAGTACATTATTAATAAAGATGGTTTTCGGCTAGGTGGGGTTGTACCAACTTGAAAAGCTGCTGTGAAGAAAGACAGATTTATATAAGACAGAGCACTACATTTCAAAACACTGTTGAAAATACAAATGTCTTTTCAGGTCAGGCTGTGGAGTGTTTGACGAATGACTGGATAGTGAACATTCATCAATAAAGTCTTGTTTGCATATAAAACAACCGGAACACCCAAAAGGTTTAAATACACTGTTGTTTCTAAGAAGCAATAACAATGGTGTGAAGATCCTGCAATGCCTGAATACAAGGAGCTTGAGGAACGTAATGCATGCACTGTGTAAGTTATATTCCCACTTAGCTGAAGTTAGATATGCAATCATTTGCAAAGCCAGGTGCTATTATATTATACTATCAGTGATGGTTCACAGATGCTTCTACAGAATCAATCTGGATCTTGAAGATTGTGGTTTTGTACATAGCTCTAAATTTGAAAAAAGACACCTCAAAACACCTCTTCCCACAGTCAGATTAAATATTACCTTTACCAGAATGCTTGATTTCCACATTCACGTCCATTCACTTCCAAGGTTCAGCTAAAGTCTACGACAGATGTTATGCTGAAATAGCAGAGATTTGGATCCCGCCAAGGCCGTGGCCTTCATCTGGAACGAAAGGGCCAAGGGTGGTTTAGGGTGCAGAATGGTTTATTCTCTATGAATAAATCAAAGAAAGCTAAAGGCAATATGAAACGACATTCAAAACCTATTTTACTTCCGCAAAGTAAGACTATAAGACATGAATGGGACATCAAATTTTTGTTATCATTTTCTCACCCTCAAGTTGTTCCAAACATGTATGAATTTCTTTCTTCTGCTGAAAACAAAAGAAGATATTTTGAAGAATGTCGGTAACCGAACAGTTGATGGCACCCATTGACTTCCATAGTATTTAGGAAGTATTTCATATTTTGGTCACACTTTAGATTAGGGTCCAATTCTCACTAATAACAAACTATTAACTACAACTTTTACCTCATTAAACTCCCAATTACTGCTTATTAGTAGTTAGTAAGGTAGTTGTTAAGTTTAGGTAGCGGGCAGGATTAAGGGAGGTAGAATATGGTCATGCAGAATAAGGCATTATAAACAGCCAATATCCTAGTAATATGCTAATAAGCAACTAGTTAATGAGAATTGGACCCTAAAATGTTACCATTTTTTTTTTTTTTTTTTTTCATACCATGGAAGTGAATGGGGCCCATCAACTATTTGGTTACACAAATTCTTCAAAATGTATTCTTTTTTGTTCAGCAGAAGAAAGAAATTCATACAGAATCCCTTTGTGAGATGCAAAAATGAAATGGCTGGTGGTTGGAGGGGAAGGATTGGTGACAATGTATTACAATTTGATGAAAGATTAGAAACACAAATAATTTTTTGGAATAAAGAGGAAAAACATTAGGAAAGTGTATTCAGAAAATAAGTCAATTTAGATTTTTAAGTTTTTCACTGGCAATAACATGGTCATCTTGGGTCAAGTCAAGTGAAATCACCTTTATTTATATAGCTTACAATACAGATTGTTTCAAAGCAGATTTACAGTGATAATAATGAAAATAATCCAACAAAGTTTGTTTCTGCTGCACAGCAGATCTTGAAGAAAATAGCGTAGTCCAGCTTAAGTAAGTTCAGTGATGGTTCATTTTTGTTGTAAAAAAAGTTATTACCATAGTTCATTTATATAGCCACTTTGCAGAAAGGTGAGTTGTTAAAATACTTCCTCCAATCCCATTTAAATATGCAGAGCCTACTTTAAAAGTTTAAAAAGAGCTCAAAACATCATGACACAGCAACAGCTCAACCAATAGCAAACGTAAAAGCAATCAGGCATAGTAGCTTGCTTTTTTGTAGCTGCTTTTAAAAACATTTCTCTGTTTGTTTGAGAACCTCGACCAGCCATATACAGCAACAGCTCAACCAACGGCGTGCTTGGATCTTTCTGACCGGCCGACCGTGAAAGTGTTTGCGAAACCTTTCTGTAAACGGTAAATTATGTCTGGCCATGCTAGTGGGACAGAAGCTACACGTTTCAGCTTTAATGACGGCATTTGATTTACTGTAGATTAATTAATGAATTCAAAAGATAGGGCTATGAGCATCCAAGGCATTTGCTACACTGTAAAACAAATAATATGATCAATGCATTATGACAACATATGTTTTTACATTGCTTTAACGCAACAAAATAAGCAATTTTCAACTTTTTTATGTTATTTATACAGGATTCAACTAATTTCAGGTCAGTTTAATGTAATTTAAGTTGAAATGACTTAAACATCCAAGTTGATTGTACTTATAAATTTAAGGCAGCAACTTTTTTTTTTACAGTGCTGGCTGACATACTATAGTAGAGTATAGGCCACATGGGAGAGCACAAGATAATAAGCATGACGAATGCAATAGTTAGGCAGATTTCGCGATAATGTTTTGGCTCTAAATTCCCATCTTCGCGCTTCTCCAACAGCAGAGACGATAGGCAAGTCAACGTCAGCCTATCTAACCTCATTTTGAGCTTTTCCCTGTGGTCTCCAGTGAAACTCACACAGGGAGGCACAGTCGATTCCGGTTTCAGATAGCGCACGGCCCAGACAGCCTGACCTACAGCCTCCCTCCAGTCCTGGAAGAGATGGAGAGCGAGGGATAAAACGTTTTGAATCCTGGAGACACTCACATCTGGAGAAAGATTTACTCATTCATTCTCTCTTTCTCAATCTCTTTCTCCAGGGTTGAAAAACACATTTTCCCTGCTTCTTCCTCTCCATATTCTCCATTCACGTTTTAATGGGACTTTGTCTCCCTGCCGTGTCGTTGAGGAATCATGTAACCTCCGTGTCACCAGTCCCTCATCCCACTCTCCGTTATGTGTCCCCTGATGAGAAGACAGAGGTGGAGGTAAGCCATCCATCAGTTAAGCTGCAAGCCATCCAGACTGTCCCGCCACGAGACATTCAGCCACGGCCCAGCTAAAGTCATGAACATTTCCTCAAACAGGACTTAGAAAGTACTACAATAATTTTGCATAGGACTGTCCACTCTCTCGGGATTGCTTGACTTGTTATGTTCGGAGAATTGTCATTGATATCTTTATCCCCTACTTTGTATATTCAACAAGTCAGCAAGTGCTGGGTGTTTATTGTCGTGTGATACAGTGTACTACACCATGTCATTGCAAGTGTGTGTCTGGCTGAAGTGCTGTACTAAAGTAGTAACAGCTCTCCTGACTTAGGTATGAGGCAGAGACTGCAATGGCTCATTTTAACAGCCCTAATAAAAAGCTAGTCTCCACACAAACATTCAGTGCCTGAAGAAAAACGAAAAGATGTCTTGCTGTTTCGGTTCTCCGTTAACTCTGAGAACAACGAGGTGAATTTCAAACTGGAAGCCATTTGGAAAGGCCAAAAACTAAAAAAAAAAAAAAAAAAAAAAATGAAACTACCACAGTCATTACAACAACCAATAATTTTGGCCTCTCAGACCACAGAAACATAACGACAGATTTCACAAGAATCGTGTGAGAATTCAATGTGGTCATGACTTGATGGTTTTACGCAGCAGTGACTTCCAGATTTCCTCTTTTCTGCCCTCAAATCTTATGCAATGCTTATTAAGATTTACCTGTTAGTTCCCTTTTACAGTTTTTGTCCACAGATTTCAGTCTAAACTACTAAAGGGGAACAATATTAACAATAATAGTTTTACATCATATTTAGAATGCACTCAGTCAGTCTAGATACAGTAGTTCTACAGCAGTTTTTACAACTGATTTTCAATGTTCTGATATTTATAGAAATGAAAAGTTGAATATCAACCTCCAAGTCAAGCAAAAAATCAAAGAAAAGCATAGAAAAATAGAAAAACAACCAGTGTATGGAATGATAAATATGAACATTCTCTAAGGATGGCATGGATACTAACAATATTAAGGATACTTGGGGCCTAAGTCACAAAAAATAGGAGAGACAGACATTGTAATATTCAAAATAATATTCAAAATAAAGCATTAATAATGTAAAACAATTTTACCCTGCTTTCCACAAGAAAAAAAAAAACAATTCTTGACTCTCTGCAATAAGCAAGTTTCACCACAAGAGGGACTCCTTACAGTGATATATTAAATATTAAAGTCATATAAATGTTTATTGCCAGAGAAAAGACTACTGTAACTAGTTATCTGAATCAAGTAAGGTGCACAAATAGAGTTCTGGTATACAAATCAAATGTTAATAATATTTACTGAATTAATGTTGTAAAATTATTAATAAAACTAAGATTAAAGCAAGAAAACTAAAGATTTATAGACCCCTTGATTACTATTCTTAATTATATAAAAACATCTCAGACTTTCTTATATTAGAGAAATATAAATGGCCAGAGGCTGTCTTTCTCAAGGCAGACTTTAGACTGTGACCTCAGTCAGCATCACTGAGGAAGCCGAGTCTCCTGAATCAGAACTTTGAGTAATCCCAAAGTAGTGCATCACCATGTCTTATATGGTGAAAACGTCTACGTAACTCACAGACGCTGTGAGTCTCATGACTACGGCATCCCTCATGCATGTTTTGGCTGATATGCAGACGGTCGACCCACACATGCCCTCAACTCAGGCTTTGATGATGTCACAACCCCAGCTGCCCGTCTCACTGAGAATCCCAGACATCTGTCCTGGCCAATTAAACAGGAAGTTAGTCTTCCGGGCACTTCCTGGTGAATCTGCGCACAACATGTGTTACAGCAGGAAAGGAGAAGCATTGAATACTTAACATGGACTGCTTCAAAGTGACGTCAATACGTTCCTTATTCAAGAATAAGGGAACTGTTTAAATGAGAAAATCAAATGTAATTCTCTGAAAATTACCACTGGCAATCTCCAGTTGACCAGAATTGGCCAATACGCATACGAGGAACTGCTATGTCACTGCACATCTCTCAAGTAGCCTACTTTAAAATACCTCTTGCCAGACCTGCATTTCTTCAACCAGCTATTGAAATATAAACAGATTTTAGAGAGTGCTTAATACAGCAGTGTCTTACATTTAAAAACTGGGAAAACTTACAAATGAATGGACCTAGAGGGGAGGGAAACATCACAGCAGAAACTTAACAGCAAATCACTTGTCATGTCTCTGTCTGAAGCAAATTCCACTACGTGGTTTGTAAACCCTGCAGGGGGAAGTTACTCTGCCCCACAAATAGAACAATTAAAAAAATAACGTAAAGAGTGGGAGGGAGGGAGCAAGGAAGAGGGGAGGGAGGGGAGGGAGGGAAGTATAATTACTGTGTAAGAGAGAGGAGAAGAAGTAGAAACAGAGAGACAGGGGAGCAAGAGCCAGCGAGAGAGTCCAGCCCACTTCAACAAAACCATTCAACTCCTGCACAGTGAGCAGTCCCAGACCTCTTACGAGCGCACTGCTTCCCTGGGGCACATCCAGAAGCCGACTGCCCATCCCATACAAACTTCCCAAGGACCTGGAGAGGGAGAAATCCACTGACAGAACTATTCCTGCCTTTTAACCAGCATCTCTTCTCACAACTCACCAGGAAGGATTACACTTTTTCCTCACTTTTTCCTCCCTTAGTAGTTTAGCTCTTACTTCTTTCTTTTTTTGTCCGTCAGATTAAGCTCAACCACAGGCAGACAGACTTTACAGCTTTGTCAGCGACTGGACGGATTCTTGTCTCACTTTGAAAGGAACTTTGAAAGTAAGTTTTTCATTTTGCAGACACCTGACTCCTCTCATTTAAGGATGTCCCTTCTCCCTCTGCTGAGCGGGATCTTCCTGCTGCTCATCCACACCAATGCCATGGTCACCAAAGGGAGCGTGGCAACATCCGAACAGGCGTCCGCCACGGACTGCCCCTCCTGTGCGCTGGCACGGCTCCGGAAAGGTGAGGACGAGGGAGCCCAGCAAGACGTGGTCGAGGCAGTGAAGAGACACATACTTAACATGCTGCACCTGCAAGAACGCCCCAACATCACACACCCTGTGCCTCGCGCCGCGCTCCTCAATGCCATCCGCAAGGTACACGTGGGACGCGTGGCCAAGGACGGCAGTGTTCTGATAGAGGACGAGGCCAGCAACCGTCCAGAGACTGAACAGGCAGAACAGACCGAGATCATCACATTTGCTGAAGCCGGTGAGTCGGAATTTTTAACAAATGTCTTGAGGGAGTCTTTAGTACTTAAATACTTTAAAGTAAATCAACTCATGGGATGGGGTTTTATAAAGCTGTTCAACTTAATATCACCAGTTTGAAGAGTTCAGGTGAAAGGGTCAGTGTCAGTGCTCAAATGAGACTTTAGTCCTTAATACTTTAAAGTAAATCAACTCATTGGATGTGGTTTTATAAAGCTGTTCAACTCAATATCACCAGTTTGAAGAGTTCAGGGAAACCTGTTGCCACCGCACAAAGTCAGCCGGGACTACGCTGCGGCAAATTCACTCCCCCCTTTCGAGGTTCCTGCAAACCTCCTGCTGCTTTAGAGAATCAGTAATTATCTGAAAGGCCCCCCAGGCTTCAGCCGTAAGCTCTGCACAGGAGCTCTTCCCTCGGGACTGACAGACTCATATGTACGTGGCTTCCCTATGTGACTGAGAGACATACATAAAAACCTTAACACAGATGAATAAAAAAGGCTTCTCCGTATTATGAGAAATAGAAGGCTGTTCAGTTACTGCCTTTGTGTCGGGTTTCAAAGGCAGTTGAAAGAGTATTGTCGGCAGCAGAGAGAGCTGTTCAAAGGTGCTGTCAAGCCCATGATGTGAGGAAAGATTGGGTTCTTCTCTGAGTCATACAGCTCAAACGGGTCATGAGTGACACCGAGCCGCGGCGTGCTGCAGGAGCTCTCAACAGATGTGTCAGACCTAAAAAGCAGCAAACGGAGCAATTGGATTGCTTGCCTGAAAAGATGAATGTTTCATGATTTTAGAGAGCTGAGACTTTAACACTGCTGCAGCCTTGTGGAGAGAATGATTATATTCAGAATGACATTACATGAATTCAGTTTTATGTCATTTTAAAATGTAGACGTGAAGTAAACTGGAGTAAATATAGATGTTGCGTGAAATAAGCCACTCGCTGAAACTCTGTTTGAGTCTTAAAACTGTATTTTTCCACCTCAACAAGGACATTCCTCATGCAAGGTTCCTCACATTTTTGACCAATAAATTTGCGTGACTTCCCCCACCCCAATACTGCAAAAGTATTTTCCAAAATCATTTTATAGAAACTGCGTTCACAAAGAGCAATGTTCTAATCAATGACATATTTACAAATAGAAAATGTATATTCAATCTGGAAATCATTTGGGGAATCCACATTTTTTAAATTCCCTGATACGTACGGGATTTTTTTATGACCGTGAGAACTCGTGAGAACGTGTTTATGAGAACCATTCCCTGATAATCTTCTGGTGCCAGACTTCAGCTTGTCACATTATAAAACAAATTCAGATCATGCTTAAGAGATGACAAAAACCTAGTTATGAAACAGAGCTAAATCTGTTAGTAATCAAAACTATATCAAACTTTTTATTATGTGAACAGTTAGAGCAAGTATTTTTTCCCTCAATGTCAGACACATCTATTTGTTTTCAATGGTCTCTTGATGTATTGACTGAGAGGGAGACGGACAGCCCCTCAGGCTGAATGAATAAATCAGGATCGCAAGCTCTCAGTTATCTGCTCATATTGCAAAATGTCAGATTACTGACCCGAAATGGAACAAACCAAACACATGGTACATCATAGCTCAATTTCTGTGGATATACTTTTCAATGTCATGTTTACTTCAATCACTCAAATTTGACATTTCAAAGGAACTAAAGAAACACACATTAATGAATATTTACCTCATGCTCACCATAAAAGCAAATAGTTGGCTACAAACTAGATAATTATTATAATAAGTAGTGGGTGGAGTCTTTGCATAATTGAGGTTAGAGTGTGCGACTGTGCAAATTAATTATTAGAAGTCAAATAAATCCTGACCAAACCAAAACGCATTAAAGACACGTCATTTCCTCTTATCTTCACTTACGAGCTTTGGCTTCAAATAAATGTAAATCCTAAGTTTACAGAAGATTTCCTCACCTCCCTCCTCCAAACCATCGCAGTGTTATTGAACAGAAACCTCGCGATAATCGTTGAGCTCGTGAGGATTCCCGCTCAAATTCCATTCTCGTGTCTGGTGCGAAATACCACGTTCGGTTGAATCTGATCTGCTTTCCAAAGTCTCCAAAATATAGCTTTTCTCCAAATCCACCACAAGGGGAAATTACTGCAGACACATGCAAATAGGCTAACATAACACATTTACAGTGAAGATTAATGCATTCTTTAATGCGTTGGTGTACTTTGCATGATGCTTGTACACCAACTATAAATTATATTGAAATAATTTAGCTACAATATATATATATATATATATATATATATATATATATATATATATATATATATATATATATATATATATATATATATTATTTCAATATAATTTATAGTTGGTGTACAAGCATCATTTAGTCTGCAGTGTGGCACCAGGTATTATTTTTGGGCTTTGCATCACAAGCAGAGACATAACTGTAATTATTTTGACTTACTAAATACTATAATGCATAGTTCTTCATGGTGTTTATTTCATACTGGTATGATTTTTTAGACACATTTTGCTGCACTGCATCACTGTAATGTTGTGTTAAGTGGGTTGTTTAGACAACTGTAATTATGTGTATGTTGTAAGTCTTAGACTTCTACACTATCTGTCTGGAATCTTGTCCAAGGATCTGCTCTCATACAGCTATGAGATATTTATGAATATACATTTCTTAATGATCATAGGATGAAATATTTTCAATACTAATAAGCTGCTGTTAGACAAAACTGGCTTGAAAATTAAACAATTCAGTGTTTGTGCCTGGCAATGCAACTATTCACAGAATTCGTTCTATGCCAATATTTTCTTCAGAAAGTTAAATGTCTCTTGGTAGTTTATAGTTCCAGTCTTCATTGTACGTGGCTGTTGTCCTTTTAAGTGCTGTTTTAGAAGCCACCTTGATAACGATATCAGTTTGCAGATCTGAGGAATCTGAATCTGAGGAAACTACAGAATCTGAGGCATACTGTTTCTATAGTAGGACATAGTTGCTTAAACCATTATCTGCTGGGTGAATGAACGTTACATGGTAAGACTGATTGCACTCGATTTATATGTGTAGCCTGAAGCAATGTGTGCAATCAGTGCTTGTGTATTTGCATGACTGCAAATACTTTCAGTCTGCAGACTTTCAGGCAGTAGTAAAGAGTAAGAAATAACAGCATTTCTAACTAGTACAAAGACGAACAAATACTTTTTAAAGCAACCATATCTAGAGAATTTGCTCTTTCCTATCATGTCACTGCTAAATTTTGAGATTGCAACAGAGGTCATTGATAAAATTCAGCCAAGCATTCTCCAAAAGTTTCTTTTCTATCAAAAGTTGCAAGATGGATAGCCTTTGCTTAAAATAAAATGATTTAACTAATGCAGAGACTTATAAATATAATATACAAAACTGTTGACTATTCTATAAGTGGTTGTTGAATTCCGCTGAAGCCACGTGCAGGATCTTCAAACAGAAGGCACGTCGATGATATCACTGTGGATGAAGTGAATGTGTGTGGGAGTTCAGTCAGTGTTTGGCCTTTTTGATGCCATTCAGGCGTGCAGGTTGCATATGCAAAGCTTGACATGTTCTGAAACAATGACTCAATATTTACTTCTTTTCCTTGTTTTGATCTCCTCCTACTTGCAAAGTAATTAATCACAGGGAAAACCCTATAATCACTCCCTGTAGGAATGGTCACATCAAAGAAAAGAAGACGTCCCAATTCTTCATGCAAGCAGTTATTTTTGCTGGATCAAATATTGATTTATTTTCAGAAAAGTGAGGCTGAAAGAATCTCTATTTCAAGGCAATGGGAATGAAATAGCCTAATTCCAAAGTATCTTTGTTTTATTTTGGGGTTACATGGCCAGCTTGCCAAACCTTACATATTACAAAGCCACAAAGTTTCTCCTTTAAACACTATCCAGATTCGAGTACCACATTAGAAAGCCTCCTTGTTAGCCGAGGATCCCTTGGCATTAGTGTTGTCAAAAAAACGCTTTCTCAGGTTGCAGGATACTTCACTGCTCACGACATTTTGTAATATGCTACTTAAAGCTTTCTTGGCTTCAAGGTACAGTACTGTAGTGAAGGAAGGATGCTGCAGCATCATGCCAACTGAGCTCATTTATTACTCTGACAGCTGATGCATCATCCAAACCTGTTCGTGAGAGTGGGTTATTACTTGCAGATGCAGGCTTGGTGGAATGGTAGCAAGCATCTCAACCTTGAATCCCGCAAAATCAATCAGATAAACAAGTAAAATATGAATTGCAGCTTCCGACCTAAATTGCCCCCTCGTGTTTTGTTAAGCCGCAGTCTCTCTACTCATATTGAAAGTCCATGTCTTTCAGTTATTCAGCATGGCCTTGAGCCATGTTCCACAAAGGTTAGTAGGGGGAGGCAGCAATAACTCTCCTCGTTACCCTCCTGGTTCCCTGGGAGCTGCGCTGGCTGAAGCTGGTGATTCTTTGCCGCTAGATGGGGTGCCTGATTTAGATGGGGGCAGTAAATCAGGCCCGCTGTTGGTGCCTGAAATGCCTGTGGGTGATGAGGACCAGATAAAGAGGCTACAAGGCCATTTGGGGAAGAACATAACAGGCATGCTTGGCCTTTACAGCACAAGGTGTGGTATCATGAAACGGCTAGCCAGTGTTAAGGACCCTCGCCTGAGAATGTATACAAGACTCTACAGTGTTATGGTTAGGAAATAGGCTTTAATTGCACTTTTTGTTTGTTTGCTTCTCATTGCTGGATGTAGAAAAGGCCATGAATGCTGTTGCAGAAACATGCTGTACACTGAAAGGAATTCTAGTGGTTTGTGGTCTATTTAGTGGCATTATGGTGTCAAAGGATGCTTTATGATTTTAGTATTGGTCTCTGTTGTATATATTCTCTTGGAACACCTCAGCTGCATTCATTACGGACCATTTTTATTTGGTTTAGTATCCAACCTTGCGTAAAATTCCTGATATTTTTAACTGTTTTAATACTTTAAATGCTTTATAGTAGCAAGCGATAATCATTCAGATGATAATTGACAATTGTTTGAAATATATGAATATCTTTACGATATTACAGCTCACAGTGTGCTCGAGTGCAAGAGTTTAGTCTGTAAAATCAATCCTTGCTGCTGACGGGACTGTGTTTGAAATATGTTGCATAACAGGCGAGGAACTCAAATCATTCACTCCCACACGCCATTAAAAGAGTCATATTTCCACCCTCAGACTTTTATTTCTAATTTAATATCTTGTTGGGTCAAAGAAGAACATGGGCCAAGAATCTTTAACTCCCGAAGGGATCCAGGAAGTGTTTTTATGTTAGCACCTAGAATCCTTCACTTCTGATATTTAACGTGAGTACTGGCCTTGAAACAATAACTGTTGCCAAGTTGTCAGCAAGTCCTAGAGAATATACATCACGCTCTCTTGTGTTTTGTTATGTGAATGGATGCTTCGTTCCACTTGATCCATTAAGCACCTGTTAGCGCTGTACTCTTTGAACTAGCATGTGTGTTCTGTGCGGACAAACTGTTGCCTTTAATCAGCATTGTCAACAAATTAGCCAAAGATAAATAGTGCGTTCTATAACAGTTAACCAGGAAGAGTACAAACAAACTTCATCCAAAGAGGCGTGTTTGAACAACCTTTCAGGTTGTGGAGTTCTTTGCTGCAAAAGCATTCTTTTAGCTTCAAGCACTGGGGCATTGCAAGCTATACAATATGACAGGAGGCCAACAAGGAGATGAAAGAGGCTGATTCCCCCTAAGGTAAACCATATAGAAAAGGGGATTATAGAACACATTAACTAAAGCCATGTTTAAAGAGGAGTGGACATCCCCCAGTCCCCCCAACAAATACACTTAAGTTCCCAGGTGATTCTATACTTCAGCCACCCGCCCCTTTTGAAGACAGGGAAAGGGGGAGGGGAGGAATGTGTAAATGTTATTCTCCATCTTTGTGTGCAGGACAGCTGTGCAAACTCTGCCCTTGCGGTAAAATTGGTGTTTATTGTTGAGGGATTACTGCATGGCTCTTTAGTCTTTCTCTTCAAATTTCTAAATTTCTCTTTGCTCTCTGGCAAATATATTCAGAAGCATGCAGAGTTGCGAAGCTCCGATGGTGATCTTTCTTCTTTGGACCTGGGCCTCGTCTCTGGAGGGGCAGTTGAAGGGGTTTACTCAGCTTAGCAAATGCTAACGATACTTGATTCTTTCAGTGGGTGCAGATTAAAAGGGAAACAATGCATTAGCCACTACTGGGGAAAAAAATCCTGCATTTGTGAAGCTCGGCTGTGTTTGGACAGATGGGTTTGGGCCAGGGATCCTTAAATACACTCTCGCACACATACACACTTGTAGCTTGACGCCATTGTTATTACGTCGCAGCCCTGTAAATGTGTTGTGGTAGGTGATAGATGTAGTATTTGTGCAATATTTTTCCAGAGTATATTGCTTAATACTTGTTGCAAGAGGCTTCTTATTATTAGCCATGACATGCAAGAATAATTGTGTATTCTAAACCTTTGGTAGGTGGCCACTTTTACAAGAACTCAGCTTCAGTAGAAGTAAGCAACAGTCAGCTAGACCAGCCAGTAATAATGTCCCAACAAAGGTTTAGTGGCTTAAAAACAGGTTGAGTCAGTAAATTGAGAGGATTTGTTTAGAAGCTCCCAAATGATCCGTGAACTGAAATTTTCCAGAGGCCTTGCCTCTGTCTATAACACGGTGGGAATCAAAGCCAGAGAGAATAATCTTTTACAATCCAATGAGACAGCAAGCCACATGCCACATCACTGCTTCCAGCTGCATGCTGCATGTTGTCATGGTCATTACGTTCAACAAAAACTTGTTCCAGGCGAGCAGACTCTTAATTGCTAAGTTAACTACCAGGAGAGGTGATGAAGTTGGTTTAAAGTCTTGTTGAAACCCTCAATTATTTCAATTCCAAGGTGGTACAGGAAGAACCAAAAGGGAGGGATTGTTTGTTTGCGAGTGTGCTTATAGGAACGGCTGATTCACATCTTGCATTTGACGTGCAGGAAAAGGATGCATGACTATGCTTCTTTGCACTTTATTAATAGTCGCACAAAACAGAAGGAGATTGTTTTGCGGAAACCCTGAAAAACTGGTCACTGTTGGCACAAAGCTAAACTGTTCCTGAACTGATGCCACCACTCCCAGTGTCAGCTCTGCTTTGGCTGTATCCAAAGTCAACCAGAGCCTCAGGCTAGAGTGAGATGCAAGTGCAATAACAAAAGATCAACACATTTGACTAATCTCCGATGTTTCTTTCTCTTCCTGTCCTACAGGTGAAGCTCCGGGCTTTGTCAACTTTCTCATCTCCAAGGAAGGCGGTGAGATGTCTTTAGTGGAGCAAGCCAACGTCTGGCTCTTTCTGCGACTGCCGAAGGGCAACCGCACCCGTGCTAACGTCACCATCCGGCTGCTCCTGCAACAGGGAACGGGGGAGAAGGTTCTGGCAGAGAAATCTCTGGACACGCGGCGTAGCGGCTGGCATACATTTCCAGTGTCGGCCAGTGTGCAGGCGTTGCTGCAGAATGGGGGAAGCACGCTGAGTCTGCGCATCTCCTGCCCGCTGTGTGCCGATGCCCGGGCCACACCAGTACTCGTGACTCCAGGAGGCGGCGAACGTGAGCAATCCCACCGACCTTTCCTCATGGCCGTGGTGCGACAGATGGACGACCTGTCCCAAAGGAGACGTCGCAAAAGAGGTCTCGAATGCGACGGCAAGGTACGCGTCTGCTGCAAGCGGCAATTTTATGTAAATTTCAAAGACATCGGCTGGAACGACTGGATCATCGCGCCCTCAGGGTATCATGCCAACTACTGCGAAGGTGACTGTCCCAGCCATGTCGCGAGCATCACCGGCAACTCGCTGTCCTTCCACTCCACGGTCATCAACCACTACCGCATGCGAGGGTACAGTCCCTTCACCAACATCAAGTCCTGTTGCGTGCCGACTCGTCTGCGAGCCATGTCCATGCTCTACTACAACGAGGAGCAGAAAATCGTCAAAAAGGACATCCAGAACATGATTGTAGAAGAATGCGGATGCTCGTAAGACCGCTGCGAGAAGAGGAAGGGTTGGAAGGGAGAGACAGCGCAGCAGGTTTGGGTGGTAGGGGCAAGAACTTCAGCCCCAAAACGAATGAAAAAGAAGAGATGTAGAGGGAGGAGAGGAGGGCTCCTCTATCTCTATCTCACTGCCTCAAGACAAACTCTCACGTAGACAGGCCTCTCTTTCTCTCGACCACTTGTGCGTGGTCATCTTAGAATCCAATGGGTATCACGTTACAATGGGTATCTGTAACTCAGAGTAATCTCTGTGGCACTTTCAAAAAGAGAAAAGAAATATAATATATTTTTGTTACAAAGCAAAGGGAGCAAGGTCAGAGAGTATTTATGCGGCCTATTTTGCAGTGCGAACATGCACTGCAGGAAGAGAGAGATGAGGTGCCTGAAAAAGAAAATCTCAAAACTATGCAACTTGTCAAGTATTATGATATATTTTTCATCAAGGTGTTGTTTTGTTTCTTAACTATTTACTTTTACACACTAAAAAGAAGTTAACATTTGTTGACTTTTTATACCTTGTACGTATGTTACATGTTTGTTGTGTGTGTCCGTGTACAAAAGTGTGTGTATGTACAGTCTGCCTATGAGTATTCGTATTCGTATGTGTGCATGTCTGTTCGTGTGTGTTGAGAGATACTTGAAAGAAGTTTGACGGGCTGCTGGAACCAAACATTTCTCTATATTATTATTCTAATTATTCTGACTATTGTTGATAATGTTATTATTTTGTTTTGATTTCTGTACATTTTTTGTTATTTTAAAATGAGACGTTAAAACGTTTACAGTTTTGCACTATATCAACATTTTGATCAGCGTAGCCACATATACAAATATGTTTATAGAGAAAGACTAGAAGCACTTCAGAACAGGCGTACCTACATAGCATGAGTCTAACAAATGAGATTGTTAAAAATAAACAGGGAGGTTTGAGGGGAAGGCAGAGATGACAAGCACTACATCAGAGGACCATGTATACACGTGCATTTTACAAAATAGTGTTTTGGATTTTTACTCAACACCAAAGAATTTAGTTTAGCGTTGCCTACCATATTAGGCCGTCTCCGAACAGTTGTTCAGAAGATACCAATATGTCTTTCAGAAGGTTGCTTTGTTCTCCCTACAAAGATGTCCAGGTTAGCAAACCGAAAGACCTTTAAAACAGTGTCTCAGTGTCCCACAGCCGGCTCACTCCTGTGTGTGCTTTTGCACTGCTGCACAGTCCATGCGTGACTGGCCATCGAAATGGTTAATACAGCACTTAAACCAACCTTTTAGAGTTTGTTTTTAATTATGAATTGTTACAAAAGTGAATGTGCAGCATTGATATTTAATGACTTGGGAGATTAATTACTATTATTTAGACATTTACATTTTTTTTCCCACCAAATATTAAAAGGATCTTCAGTGATCCAAAAAAAACAACAACTGTTTTTGTTTTGCATATGTTAATATTTCTGCTTCCCAACACAAAATATTTTACCACTGTGCAATGTTGGAGAAAATAAAATGAAGCAATTTGGGAAAAGAAAAAACTTTTGTGTTACATTTGGACTAAGAAACGTTTACTTTTTTTCAATATGTTCCTGGTGGGAATGCAAAAAAAAAAAAAAAAGTGTCATTAAAGAAAAATACTATTAAAATGGAAAAGAAAAATACAAATTCAGAAAAAATATATAAAAGAAAGACATGTTGTATATGTTTTTGTTTGTTTGTTTGTTTTTTTGTGATAAAAAATAATTGACACTGAAATAAGTGGACTAAGAATAAAAAATATATTTTTTATTCTGTATATATGGAAATCAAGATACCAATATGTTGCATTGCTTTGTTGTACAAATCAAAAATGTGCTTGTGGCTATTTTTTTTAATCTAATTTATTCTACAGTATTTTGTCCTTTGCTTCACCATTAAAGTTAAAAGGTTGTACACTAAATCAGATGAGAAAAGTGTTGGTTGTGATTTCTTGCACCACACACACACACACACACACACATAGCCAACACACAACTAACTTTAAGACACACCAGACACTGCAGGAATTATAAGATATAAATGTGCTTGAAAGAACTGACAAAGCACAAGCCCTACTGTATTACAGGCCTTGTCAAAGAGGAAACAATTTACAAGACCAAATATGTACAGAAATGGAAAAAAAAGCCTATACCTTGTCCATTTCAAAAATAATCCTAACACCCACTTCGGAAATGTCCAAAAACCACCTAAGAGAAGACTAGAAGAAAAAAGGACGACAGTTTGCATGTTAAATTATGATTATCGGGACAGAGAGCCAGATGGTGACTATATAAAGCATGTTGCATGCAGAGGTTTCAGTTAAATCATGGTGGTTTTGGAGGAGGTGGACCAGCCATCATGAACCATTACTGGTGTATGACACATAACCACAGTGTCCCCCTGAGAACCATGCAAACACACGTGCAAGAAAACATCAACAGCCTCACAAACTTCAGACACTTGAGATGCATTTCATACACCTCCTCTCTCCTAAAATGAAAAAGGTAGTTTAGATGACAGAATAAAGTAGTGTCAGAGAGTTCCTGGTTAAAACAGAGCTGTCTCTGACTAATGACAGAGAGCAACAAACGGCTGGCACTGATAATAATTCAGTAGCAAGCGATCAAAGAGCTTCAGCGACCGCATGAAGAGCCGGAGTCTGCGGACAGAAGACCAGAGGATGCTCATTCATTTGAAAAAAGGCACTTTTTTTTCTTTTTTTTTTTAATAGTAGTGCTTGCTAAGGTATATGCATTGGTGTATCATGCACCTTTTTTGAGGGGGCACCAGTCCTGGTTCCTCAAGCAAGACATTACCAAAGAAAACATATATTTTTTTTTCCGGTAAAAGTTAGAGGTACAGCTTCTGATTAGCATGAAAGGAAAGCAAATGATTTAGACATGTGAATGTAATAATGGCTGTTGTTGTTTTAAAAAGCCAAAACTTAATTGCAAATATTTTATTTTTGATTACATTTTTTGATGTTGCATTTAATTCCACTTTGCTCAAAAACACAAGACACTTAGTTCAGATTACATGTTTTAATTGGCTACAAACAAAAGTAAACAGGAAAACACAAACAGGAAGATGCTGGGAACCGTAGTCCTACTTCCAGCTCCACAAACTCTAAACTCAGAATGTTCGTTAACAGTGTATTGCAACAAATAAAAGGTATTTCCAACTTGTTTTTACTTCTAAGCGAAGAACGAAAAAGAGCTTCGCCGTGATTAGGCTATATCGGGCAACACAGGCTCATTGGAAAAACGTACCTGTGGCAACATTTCTGCAAAACGGAAATCTTTTAATTCTTTTCACACACAATTATGATTACAGGGGCAGATTATGGATGAATAAAGATTTATTTTCATGTGGCTCCTTGTAATGTATCATATTATGACCTCAAAACGCATTTTACCACAGTGCATGATTTGTAAACGCATATATTTTGGAGTTTGCATCAACATTAATTGTTCAGCTATACATTAAACTGTGTAAAATATATATTTTGGGGAAACTGTCAGGGTATACGCAATTGTCATTTCTAAAATGAGAAGAAGGGATAATCTACACACAACCGTGCTTGGCGGGTTGTGCGTAAATGACTGGTCTATCTTCGATTAGCTTAAGACAAAACAAAGCATGTAATAGGCCTCTCCTTAAGCATGTGACTTTGTTTTGTTAAATAGATAAGTGTAGTGTACGCAGGGCTTGAGAGGGAAGGAGAAACTAGTTGCGCAAGGTGTTGTCAAACCCAAGACTAGATTAGGATATCTTCTGAGCTCTGCTAACAGAAACACTGATTCCTACACACACGGGACAATGGTGCTAATTGACTTTAATGGGGGAATGTGCTAGTGACAAACATCTGCAAACATTGCCACCCTTTTAAATACAACACACTGAGATACTCAAAAGCATGCACTTAGTATGCATGTTTGAGATAGACCATGTTTTAAATTAAAAGTAAATATTAAAGTTACATTTTAGATTCATTTTAAAATTTAAATGCATAAAAATAACTATTTTAACTCATCATAGCTTTATTGACCAATCACGATCAGTAGAGATGTGCCCGAAGCCGAATACCTTGTTAAATATTTTAGATCTTGTATGGTATGATACATGATATGTCTCTCTGTCTCGCTCTCTCCCACAGCATTTTGTATTCTTTATAGGTTCATTTGTTCACATTTGCATTAACATGCAGAGTAAATGTTCTCAACACTGAATATTTTCTTTCAACCTCCATGTTCTCTAATCAGCTATTTTAGTGTCCTCTTCTTTGAGATTGTGAGTTCCTCTTGAAAAAATATAAATAAAAATTGTTTCCCCTTTTATTTAACATTTGTCATTGTTTCATTAGAAGACATTTAAAGAAAATTTATAATTTATAAAAAGGTTGTTCAAGAACTAATGAGCTGCAGGACTGGATTCCCAATCCCAATAGTGTTCAGGTCAGAATTTTGCATACTATTCTGTTTATTATTAGTTTGCATTTACCATTTAGGCCTATTAAATTATCTTTTGATCTTGCTTTCCAGGTTGAAATAGGACGAGATGATTGGACAATGGCTGAAGTTATTTATCCAGCACTGAGTAATGTTTCTTAAATCATCATTGTTATACACCTAGCATCATCTTTTGTGCTCATACACATTAGATTGTTTTATTTGATTTGAGTTACAAAATAAATCCTGTTTTTATTCAAACTCTACTGAAATGAGGCACAATTCCGTCGTCACCGTCCAGCAACCTCATGAAGATGTCAAAGGTTAAAAGAAAATCTAAAGGCCATTCTGATATGGAACAAAATATATGACAGCATCCAAAAGTAACCTCGGACTGACCATGACCTTGATCAAACATGACTGAGAACAGACCGTTCCTTTATTTCAGAGAGAAATACAAGTCAAGGCCAAAATGCTTAAGCGAAGTTAACGTTTGGCTCAAATACCAGTGTTTTTATATTTGAAAGCATATCACTGATACTAGAGCTTCTTTTTTTAAACATCCTTTATGCTAATTCAAGATGACTCTTCTGCTCTCTGGAAATACAAGTCATGAGTTCATTTTGAAGAGGAAGAGTTCTTGCAGCAGGAGCTGAATATTCACCAGTTGTGCTTGACACAGGGTACACAACTAACCCAGATATTGATGCATAAATCTCATACACTAAAGCGAACCTTTCCAGTCCACTGATTTAGTAGAAAGCATAGAAGAAAGGCATTCATTATCAAAACAATAGGATCGCTAGTAGTCCCCTCACTTGACATCCAAGATGTTTTCTCAGCCAAAAAGTAAACAGCCGACATCACATTTGTCAAAGCACTTAATGCATCTTCAATCCAGATATCAGCCTCCCCACAGTCTGCACTGGACCACAGTCAAGCTCAACAGCGCTGCAAAGCTTTTCATGTCTTCTTAAGTTACTCCTGCAGACGAGGAGACAGATGTGAAGAATACATTCCACTGATTCCAGTTCAACACAGCATCGCTGCGATGATGCAATCTGTCTACCCAGATGGACTAGGACTCAAACACACAGACCGTCACAATTGATTTTATATTGCACATTTTATACGTTTTCTATGTAAATATTTTGCCAGATTACCAGATTCACTGTAACTTTTCACACTGATAATACTAATAATCATTTGATATCAGCACAGTAACATGTTCTTTTCATTGAATAATTGATTAATTATGTTCAGAAAAAAAACATGAGAGAGAGGCATCACTTTCTTTAAAGGAACACGTCGTCTTTTTGGGTCTTTAGTTTATTCACCGTATCCCCCAGAGTTAGATAAGTCCACACATACCCTTCTCATCTCCGTGCGTGCCGTAACTCTGTCTGACACCGCTAGCCTAGCTTAGCACAAAGACTGGAGGTAAATGGCTCCAGCTAGCATACTGCTCCAAATAAGTGACAAAATAACGCCAACATTTTCCTATTTACATGTTGTGATTTGTATAGTCACAGCGTGTACAAATAACAAGGTCACATGAGACACAGCCATCTTCTAACCGTATACATACTGGGAACTATATTCTCAGAAGGCGAAGCACTGCTACTTGGGCGGAGTGATTTACTCGCAGCAGTGGTGAGAAGCAGAGAGTTCGCTCAGAGTTGGAGTAAATCACTCCGCATAAGTAGCAGTGCTTCGCCTTCTGAGAATATAGTTTCCAGTATATACGGTTAGAAGATGGTTGTGTCTCATGTGACCTTGTTATTTGTACACGCTGTGACTATACAAATCACAACATGTAAATAGGAAAATGTTGGCGTTATTTTGTCACTTATTGGGAGCAGTATGCTAGCTGGAGCCATTTACCACCAGTCTTTGTGCTAAGCAAGGCTAGCGGTGTGCGCGTCAGACAGAGTTACGGCACACACGGAGATGAGAAGGGTATGTGTGGACTTCTCTAACTCTGAGGGATAATAGTAAGCTAAAGTCCCAAAAAATTGGCGTGTTCCTTTAACATCATTATCAACAAAGAATCGGCCTGTGTTTAGCTCTGTCTGGAGACAATACGCACTTATCAGTTTGGAAACCGGCCTCAGCCTTCAGAGAAAGAACACTTTTTATTCATCCGTCAGAGGTGTTGCTTTCGCAGGAAACATTTTGACGTGATGCAGCCTGGAATTTTATGTATCCATAGGTGTGCAATTTTATCTCAGGATTTTTCTTGGAAATCCTAAAATATCAGACCTCGACATTCTCGTAACATTTCAGCACAATTCGGTGACAAGGGGAATCAAACTGATTCTGAGAATTCATCCAAAAGAATGTGATCACTTTGGATTTGTTTAGCTCTACTTCAGGTTTTCCATTTCACACTCCCGGGTGAGAGAGAAACCCTAATCCACATGCATACATGCATATGTGTATCACATTGTGATCAAACAATAATGCATTCAAGTGCTATTATACTAAATATGTTGCTTTGAGACAACATGCAACAGTGGCAGAGAGTTCAACCACGCAAATAAGAAGCAAACAGTTTACAATGTCTTAGCGACTTTCTACATAAAAGGATAAAAACATTTTAATCAAATTAATTTCATAATATGATAAATAATATTAGGCTAATTATTATTACAAAAATCAATATTCATCAATATTTGCTGGAAAAGTGTCCAAATAAAGATCATTCAACGATTGCATTATTGTATATTATATATTGTATAGCCTATAACTGAACTGACATACAGTCCGTTATTATGTAATATGAGTCAGGGGTCATATATTTTTAGAAATATAATTTATTTAAAATGTAGCTATAATTCACAATTTAATTTATACATTTATAATTTATTTATAATTCATTCATTTATAAACCTTTATGTAAAAAATATTTTCATTAATTCAACTGTTTTCATTGAAGCACACACACATAAGTCACTCGCACACAGCGATCGGACATCCTGCTGCACACACAGAAACAGGAGCACAGAAACTTGCCGTCAACGATGTCCCGCGACTTTTATTAAAAAATTAACTTCGCTACTGAATCGCTACATATTAGGCTACTCGCCAAGGAAGTAATTCAACCAAAGACTAAAGAATAAAAGGGACCCGATTGAACTCACGGTAGAGTTGCTGTTAGAGAAACGTTGAATGCAGGTAATTCATACGCACACATCTCTCTCTCTCTCTCTCTCTCTCTCTCTCTCTCTCTCTCTCTCTCTCTCTCTCTCTCTCTCTCTCTCTCTCTCTCTAATTCATTAAAATTGTTATAATTCAATCAAATAAGTGTAACCTTACCGCACTACTTTACCTGTGTGTCTAATTTAAAGTGGGCCGAATGCTAGATCTAACAAGTGGCAGCTGACGAGAATAACCGCCATTTTACCCCTTCCTGTCAGATTTAGCGCTACAAACATCAATCACAGCTTAACCTGTCAATGGTGGCAAATGACCACGGTATAAGTGGGATAATCCATGGCTATCTTACATATAACCTGGTGTTAAAGCCCATCAAGCAGCCTTTGACTATCTAACAGTCTTCCATCATATAGCCTAGTTCTCCCCAAATGTAGGCCTATCCCACATCTGGGGGAAATTATGATGGACCGTGTTTTTCTCTCTGTGTCTATTAAAATAGCTTTCTTATCTAAATCTTCCTTTGGAAGAGTGTCTGATAAGAAGAAATGTCACATCATGGACAACACTGATATAGCATCATGGATCCTTTTCACATGTTCGGCCTTCTCAGAAGTCACTGTAGGTGAATACACTTCTGTTGTGGTGAATGGGAGAACATAGCAAAAATAATTTTTGCTATAAATGCAAAAGATAAAAATACATTATTGCATTTCCATGACTTTCCTAATGAGGATAACGATTACATCGTTCAGATGAGAGAAAGATTGCAAATTTACAGCAGGTACATTAATAGCTCAGTCACAACAGTAATTGTAATGCCATGGTAAACACAAAGTATAATGTTACAAATGTGAATTACCTAAAAAAAAGAAAAAAAAAAAAAAAAATGGAAATTTGAAAATAACCTTGCAAGATTTACAATGTTAATTTTATTGCGGAAATGCGTCATCCCAGCTGTGAAAAATGCCTATTATAAAAGTTAAGCCTGTGCTCACAATATGACCTTCTATTAGCACACTTTTCCTTCTTTTCGAGTGCAATGACTCAATCTCAAGAGATACAGAACTAAACATCAAATGAAGTAAAATGTCACTACGTATTTTTAGAGTGTATCTGCTGAGAACGCACAGACCTTTCCCTCAGCTCCACTGTAGATATAATGAGGCACAGTCGCTATAAAGTCAGTTCAGCCGAGACACGTGGCTTCATGACTGCAGACTTTCTTATCTCATATCCCATCTTTTATTAATCTAGAAAATGATCCTCGACATGTGCAATGCAGCAAAATGTCACATGCTATAGCTGAAGCGATTCTCTACAGGACAGAGACAAATCATTATTTTGGCTTTGTTGGCAAACCTTTTTAAGTACTATTACCACATAAATGTTAGTGAGGTCCTTAACCTTCAGAAGCTCTGGCTGCTAATTTATACTTGCTAGCCATGTTTGCTCATGCAGTGTTTTTTTTTTAACAAAAACTAAAACTACTAAAAATGTTTTTAGTTAAAGGTACTCTGTAACTTATTTTTCAAAATTAACAAAATTTCAATACATCATTGTTTGAAAGAAGGTCCTTCTTCCAAAATGTGATTTGTCTTACCCTGATTCCTTATGGTAAGCCTATTATAAGTGTTTATATTTTACCTGTCAAGATGGTTTTCACGGGAAAACATGCGTCACTCGCCCGTGTGTCTTGTCATATCTGTAAACAGAGAGTAGGTTCGGCTACTTTGACACGTGTCTGGTGTGAGAGTAGCAGAGGTTAGTTGTCACAACGAGTGAGAAAGGTTGACATGGAGCCGATAAATCTCCATCCTCCGGAGAATCACCCGTTTTAAACAAACGGTGAACAGAGGAGCGTGTGCTGGCAAAAAAGAGAACACGACAAAGCTCGTAATGAAAATAAAAAAATAGATGAAAAAACCCTGGGTGAAACTGGGGGATAGAGTAACTACTAAAGTAAGTACTATTTTTACGTAATTTTAGATAAGTTCCTAAATTGCTAAAGCTAAAACTTAAATTTTATCCCTTAAAACTCATCTTTGATCACTAAAATTACATTTAAAGGTTTTTTTCTTGTGAAAAAAACGTAATCATGCCTTAAAATAGCTTGAATATAACTCAACACCCTTGCTTCTTTTAGTATACCTGGAATTATAAATATGCAAATTAGCCCCGCCTCCACTCACTCACACCAGCTCAGAGATCCACTCGGTCAACTTTACTTTGCTCGATGGCAAGTTGAAATGCTGGTTTAATTCAGCCGTATTTGAACCAGAAACTGATTCAGAAGAAGAAGAAAAAGAGCAAATTATACAGGACCGTCTACAAGTCGATGTATTAGAATGATAATGCGTTTTATGTATCGCTCTCTGCAATGTCGGACACATAACAGTAATTGATATGATTAGCATTTGGCTTTACTATGTTATCAAACAGCTAATAATGTGTTGCTGATGTTACACAAACCATGTTCCCGTTTGCCATCCGACCGCTGCCCTCTTAAAATCAGCAACCTTAGAAATGCTTTGAACATCATTGGGCCCTATCTTGCACCCAGCGCAATTGACTTTGTACACCGATGCATGTGTCATTCCTATTTTGCACCCGACACACAGCAGACTTTTCCCTCCACAGACGCATGTCAGTAAATTAGGGAATGAACTTGCGCTCCCAGGGGCGGTTCAGACAAAAGAGTAGGCGTGTTCCAGCGCAAACGTTCCCTGGTGCTATTTTGCAGTTTCAGAAAACAATTCCGCCACTGACCAGGAGAAACCTCGTCTAAAGTCAGTGGCGCGTTCAGATGCTATTTTAAGGGCGCATGCTTGGCCATAATGTAGCGTGTGCACAACGCGCATACACTTTGCTTCCCTCATCTACACACAGATGCAGCAGTTGCCATTTTTGCAAACCATACATAATTACAAGGAAAAATATTCCAGATGAGGGAAATCACTGCGGTGTCCATGAAGATGTGAAAAAATAAGCATAAATCTAGCTTACACATTTACCCAAATTATCATACGCCTGACATCTGTCAAATCCGCCGTTATAATAGCAATCCGCCATGGAACAAGCGCGCCTGCTCTTAAAGGGAATGTGAGATGTCGCTCTGATTGGTTTATTTCACGTTACGCCCAAACCACACCTATGAGTAATGAAGCTACTTCAGACCAACCCATTTTAGATTTGCGTCGAGATCCGCCCACAAAGTTACTTGCATTTCGTATTTAATACTTGCGTTTCAGATCGTTAAAATAGGGCCCCATATGTCAGTGAAGAAAGATATATATTTTATGTACCCGTTTTTTTATATCAGCAGAAAAATATATCGAGATAACCTGGCTCCCTTGTATGGAAGCTTGTTTCCGCCACAAAATAAAAAAAATAAAAGATAATTGCGACTTTTTATCTCACAATTGCGAGTTTACATCTCGCAATTCTGACTTTATTTCTCAGAATTGCGAGATATAAAGTCAGAATTGCGTGATATAAAGTCAGAATTCTGAGATATAAAGTCAGAATTGCGAGATATAAAGTCGCAATTGCGTCTTATAAAGTCAGGATTCTGACTTTTTTTCTCGCAATTGCGACTTTATATCACGCAATTCTGACTTTATATCTCAGAATTCTGACTTTATATCACGCAATTCTGACTTTATAACACATAATTGCGAGTTTATATCTCGCAATTCTGACATCTTTTCTCAGAATTGTGAGATATAAAGTCCAATTATAAGGGGGAAAAAAAGACGGACTTTTTTTTTTTTACCTCAGAATAGTTTATATCTCACAATTCTGACTTTATAACACGCAATTGCGACTTTATATCATGCAATTCTGACTTTATATCTCCCAATTGCGTGATATAAAGTCAGAATTCTGAGATATAAAGTCAGAATTCTGAGATATAAAGTCAGAATTGCGTGATATAAAGTCGCAATTGCGAGAAAAAAAGTCAGAATTCTGACTTTATAACACGCAATTCTGACTTTATATCTCAGAATTCTGACTTTATAACACGCAATTGCGACTTTATATCATGCAATTCTGACTTTATATCTCCCAATTGCGTGATATAAAGTCAGAATTCTGAGATATAAAGTCAGAATGTTGAGATATAAAGTCAGAATTGCGTGATATAAAGTCGCAATTGCGAGAAAAAAAGTCAGAATTCTGACTTTATAACACGCAATTCTGACTTTATATCTCAGAATTCTGACTTTAAAACACGCAATTCTGACTTTATATCTCCTAATTCTGAGAAATAAAGTCAGAATTGCGAGATGTAAACTCGCAATTGTGAGATAAAAAGTCGCAATTATCTTTTTTTTATTATTATTTTGTGGCGGAAACAAGCTTCCATACCCTTGCTTCAGGGCGGTCATAGTTAATGATATTCTAAAGCCCCCCCCCCCCCCCCCCACAACTTGACCTGATTGGTTAAAAGGTAGTTTGTGACGTCAGAAACACCAACGATTTCAAACCGTGTTTTTGAGACTTTGGTTCACTGCAGTTTTAAGGAGAAAATACTCAGCAATGGTGTTGAAATTTACACATTTTGTCTTAAAGGGGTCATATAATGGTACATGCACTTTTACAAGTTGATTGCACTGAAATGTCTGTTGGCAGTGCCTGTACACAACCATCCTATCATGATAAAAATCCATCCAGTGGTTTTGTTTTAATCTCCTTATATGTTTGACCATCTCTGAAATCAAGCCGTTCGATATTGTGACGTCATAAGATCGTACGCCCCTCCCGCTATTGTGATTGACAGCCGTGTTTCAACACAAGACCCGCCCTGAGCAAGCTGTGACAGCCGTCGTCATAGTAGTCCGCCATTGTTGATATGCTGGAGTAGAATGGCGTCTAAGCGATTGTGGTGTTCTGTTCTTAGATGTAATAAGGAACACAGCAGTCATTTGGATGTTCCTAAATCCGAGCCGTTGAAGAAGCAGTGGCTGAGTTTTGTTTTTGAAGCGATATGCCCAAAGGATTGACGCGGGGATTCCCTCACGGGGATTCCCCACGATCGTCTGTGCTTTCATGTTTGCCCGAATCATTTCACACCAGACAGCTTCACAAACGAGAAAAAACGGATCGGTACCAACGTGTTCCTGCTGAACCTCCAGAAGATGTGAGTGTAATGTTTTATTAACCTTTATATTAGTATTTATATTAATCTTTGCGAAATTTGCAAACCTTGCTGCAGGCTTCTCGATGAATGCGTCTAAGGTTTACACTCAGGGTACATTACGGCATGTTTTCTATGTACGACGTTCTCAATATAATTCATAATCCCACGTTTATAACGAATAACACGTGGTTATTGTGTTAGATACGGTCAGAGAATGTCTAATACGGTGTACCCACAGAACAGAGGGGCGAGGTGAGCAAAGCTCATTATCATTTAAAGACACATGCACTGAAACGGCGTGCTGAAAACTATGGAAGCTTGTTTCCGCCACAAAATAAAAAAAATAAAAGATAATTGCGACTTTTTATCTCACAATTGCGAGTTTACATCTCGCAATTCTGACTTTATTTCTCAGAATTGCGAGATATAAAGTCAGAATTGCGTGAAATAAAGTCAGAATTCTGAGATATAAAGTCAGAATTGCGTGATATAAAGTCAGAATTCTGAGATATAAAGTCAGAATTGCGAGATATAAAGTCGCAATTGCGTCTTATAAAGTCAGAATTCTGACTTTTTTTCTCGCAATTGCGACTTTATATCACGCAATTCTGACTTTATATCTCAGAATTCTGACTTTATATCACGCAATTCTGACTTTATAACACATAATTGCGAGTTTATATCTCGCAATTCTGACATCTTTTCTCAGAATTGTGAGATATAAAGTCCAATTCTAAGGGGGGAAAAAAGACGGACTTTTTTTTTTTTTTACCACAGAATAGTTTATATCTCACAATTCTGACTTTATAACACGCAATTGCGACTTTATATCATGCAATTCTGACTTTATATCTCCCAATTGCGTGATATAAAGTCAGAATTCTGAGATATAAAGTCAGAATTCTGAGATATAAAGTCAGAATTGCGTGATATAAAGTCGCAATTGCGAGAAAAAAAGTCAGAATTCTGACTTTATAACACGCAATTCTGACTTTATATCTCAGAATTCTGACTTTATAACACGCAATTGCGACTTTATATCATGCAATTCTGACTTTATATCTCCCAATTGCGTGATATAAAGTCAGAATTCTGAGATATAAAGTCAGAATGCTGAGATATAAAGTCAGAATTGCGTGATATAAAGTCGCAATTGCGAGAAAAAAAGTCAGAATTCTGACTTTATAACACGCAATTCTGACTTTATATCTCAGAATTCTGACTTTATAACACGCAATTGCGACTTTAAAACACGCAATTCTGACTTTATATCTCGCAATTCTGAGAAATAAAGTCAGAATTGCGAGATGTAAACTCGCAATTGTGAGATAAAAAGTCGCAATTATCTTTTATTTTTTTTTTATTTTGTGGCGGAAACAAGCTTCCATAGAAAACAGAGCTGTTTTTGACCAGGTAAAATTAGTGTTTTCTTACAATACTAATGAGAATTTTTAATTAAAGTATATTACAAACTTTTAATTTAGACCCTAAAGAATCATATTAGCTTGTACAAAAATGGCATTATATGACCCCTTTAAAGCATATTAAAAACACCACATATACATATAAACAACATTTAAAACTTGATTTTCTTTAAATAAAAATAAATTAAAGCTGAATAAAACTATCTTTGAAAAACCAAAACTAATAAACATGACAAAAGCACCACAAAATTACTAAAATTTAATTTGAAATGAAATTATAAGAATAAAAGCTCAAAATTCAAAATATTAATAAATGGTATAATAGTATATAAATAAAACTCAAATAACCATAGTTAGTGTTAGTGATTTCAACAAACACTTCAACTATATTTCATTTTGCCATGCAACTCATCCAACACTGAGAACAAAATAAATCAATAAAAATCAATATTAGGGACCAAATAATGTTAGGACCACTGATTTACTTTTTGTTCAGTTTTTCAAAATATCTTATTTTGTGTTCCACTGAAGAAAGTCACATTGAAATGACATAAGGGTGATTAAATAATTTTCACCATTCACATGTTTCTCATAAATGTATAAATATAGATGTTTCTCTAAATACAGTTGTATTTGCAGCTTGTGGCATTTAGCCAGCTCATAATAAAATAGTTTAATCCTAAAAGCTATGTTCCATAACAAGCTAATAATTTACAGAAGAATAATAAATCGGTTTTAAGCGCTCTCTGTAATGCAGCATGCTCCTTAATTCTCCTTTCCATCCATTTATGTCTTCTACAAATACAGGGCCGATGGGTCATTTTTTACTGGCACGCACACATACCCGGCCACACACCCTCAGCACACTGCTATCAGGTATTGGCAATGGCCCCGGTTTGAGAAAAAGACTCAACAACAGAGGGACGTCAGCACCTGACCCTGGCGCAGTACTGCTACTCTACAGACAAGCATCATGGGAAATTAGAGAGAGGTCAGTAGGTCTGCTCAACTCTTGCCAAAACACTGGGAAAAGATCTGCTAATCCATGTCTCATATGAGAATGTCTAAACGTTTTTCCTAAGCATCGCTGAGAATCGCTGAGAAAGAGGATAGTTTTTAGTGGCACAAAGCACTGGATTCCTCCCTTAACACGACGTGTCGCTTTCAAGGCTGAGAAAGGCATTTATACATGAGTCGCATATTTATGTATGCATCTGTTTATCTATGAAGTATTAATTCATAATTCATTCTGAACAGTTAGGAAGTTATAGAAATCCCAGTTATGTGTTCATACAGATATCCAGACCACAACCTCTCCAACACAAACCAAATACATTTTATGGCTGAGAAAGTGTCTGATTAAAATCTTTGTGTCTGATGAAAAATGTCTGCATTTTTTGCATGCAACTCTGGTATTGCAATCTAAAGACAAGTAAATAGAAGCATTTTTATTGTATAAATATCATGCAGGATATATGAACAGACAGAAGGCACGACAGCATGACATAGTGATCTCTCATAAAAAAGTACACTTTAGCATGCTTTAAAAAAAAGAGTACTTTAATAATAGACGTTAAAAAAGTGAAAACTGAATTTAATGTTTTCAAAGAATTAATTGCTAGTTACGTTCAATTAAAATTTATTTTATATTAAGTGCATTTTAGCTGAATTTTGGAGTGCTTTTGACTCACTTACATATATTTTCATAACTACTTCTATTGTCTTGCAATATGATTAAAGTGTGCTGCTGAATGTAATATAATTTATATTGAAATCTGTATGTTATGTATTTAAATCTATTTGTACTGTAATTTCACATTTGTAATGAAGTTGAATCTTAGTACATTTCAAATATATTAATATATTAACTTTAATGTTAGTCAACACATCAAACTAATTGTACTTAAAAGTACATTTTATATCATAATATTTGTGCTTTAAAGTAAAACTTTTAATTTAAAAATGTTTCAATAATCACTATATTATACATTATTTTGCTACACAAAAAGGTAATGAAAGTGTACTCTCTTTAAGTACCATTTGTATTTATATTGTATTATCTGCATTTACAGGTTTTTTTTACTTTTAAATATACTTTTAATATTTGAAGTACACTACCAGTGCACATTCAATACAATTAAACGCACTTCTTTTTCATAAGGGAACACTTGGAACATTGTGGCAGTGTGGAGAGTTAAATGGGAACAACTCTGTACTTGCAAAGTGGGGGAAAATTAATGTTCCTTCCATTTTACAGACCTCATGTGCACTTTAAGAACCTTGACTAACTTTATACAATATTATTAACCTTAAACCAGTCAAAAATCAACAAATCAGTCGAATAATTTTCCTTCCATGACTAATGTCTGATATTTGACTTCGCTGTGGTTAATATTTATTGTGGGGAGTGAGACTGTGGCTTTTGCTACGTGTCTTGGAATTAAAGTTCTTCGTTTCAATGAAAAGGCATTTGGTCTGGGGTAATTTTTATTTCATCTTGTTCAAATGTGAAAAAATTGATATGTTATTACTAAATGTGCCTTGGAAAAATACATCTTGTTTTTACAAATTTTTGATAAGTTGTCGAGTATGTTTGCATAAACCCTGCAGGTGTTGGAAGTGCCATTCTGCAAGCCAAAACTTGTCAACAGATTTCACATTTCCCTTTACAACCAATCAAAATAAGATGAAGGTTCTAGTAAATTACAAATTTCAAAGTGAAGCCATTCATTGCCCAAAAGGATACGGTTAGCGTATCATTCCAGTGTCTGCATATCATAATCCCCACCACAGACGGTTATGCACTGTAGCGATGCCTGAAGCCAACAGAAAGTAAAGGAATGTCTGGGAGAACAATTCCCATCTTTTGTTTGGCTGCAAAGTTCTTATAAAGTATATTTTTCATCTTGATTATAGTTCGGTGGAACACAAAGGAATTCATTTTTCTGAAACCAAGTCAAGATGTGATGTAAATACCCTCAAGTTGAAGCCAAACTCCAGCTTATTTAGATTGGTGCATCATCTAGATGCCATAGTTCTGTTTCATTTTCATGGGCTTTTAGTTTGTTATTTTCAGTCATGTGTTCTCCTTTGTCTTAGTTTCCTGCCATTCATTAGTTTCTATGGACACTGATTAATCATCACAGCTGTGTATCATTTAGTTCATTATCTCTGTCTATTTAAGTTCCTCTGTTTGAGTCACTCATTGTCTGGTATTATTTGTGTGTAGCACACTGTTTCATGTTCTGAATGTGACGTGTAAACACTGCAGATCACTTTTTTGGGCAGAGAGAATCGTCACCACCAGCGTCATGGATTTGCAACATGAGACACCAAACCCGCTAGAGTTAAATTGTCAGCAACAGTCGCGGCAGTATCATTTGTTTGCATTTTTTTTTTTTTTTTTTTTTTTTACGACTTAAGGTCCTTGCACACTGAGCTCGAAATTTTAGCATGTGTTTTTTCGTATTTGTGATTTGGTGGCTCTGAATTGTCAAAACATCATTCAAAATGCTTGCTTCGGATGCAAAAAAACGCAGAAAATCCTGATCCGAATTTTTTTATGACGGATGAAAGTTTCTGAGGCAGTGTGCAAGCGTGATTGCCATAAAGTGAGGTCGTATTTATTTTTTAATGTGCGAAAATTTCGGATGCGAAATTTTAACAAAAAAAAAGAAATGGCTGACTCGTGGTCAGTAGACGAGGTGCAGACGTTCCTGTCGTTGGTAGCTGAGGAGCGTGCGACCAGGAATGAAAAAGTGTTTTTGTTTTTCCATCTGCCAATGATTAGGCTATTGGCTTTTGTTTACACGTGCCTCAGTCACCGTTCACGCTGATGGCGTTCCCCATAGCGTCAATACCAAGGCTGTTTCTCAATTCCAAGAACGTAAAGAACGGACTTGTGTTCTCGTGTAGACCGTTCTTGCCAGACGACCTTGAAAGAACGAATTTGGAAGGACGCAAGGACATTGACTGCTTCTTTGTGAGAATTGAGATGTGCTGTGATCTTGCTGCTTAACTGACCATCTCAGCAAATAGCGATTAACGACCAAAGCACAATAAATAGAACATCACAAACAAATATCACACATCTATTTAACATTCATTTCATATTATTATAGACATTGTTTTCATGCAAGTATAGCCTATGTGTTACTTGGCAATGTTAAGATTCTTTTTAATATGCCCAAAAAAATACTGCTGCTTTCTTAAGGTCTATATCACTTTATTAAAATTAAGCAAAAGACACGGACAAATGTTTACTTTCAAGAGCTGTCACTCATTTCGAGCTTGTAGCTGGAATCTCTTAAGGGAGAACGAGAAGTTTAAAGCTTAAAGTCCGTCGACCGCCCGCAGCGTCTTCTGGGATTTTTAACGGTTTGTTTCTTTCAAGTCTGCATTCTCGATATCAAGAACACATCCGGGCACTTTCATGCGTCCTCTGTACTTGCGTTCTTGAGTTTTGTAATTGAACTTCGATGGTTGATGATGACGTAGTATGAGAACACAAGGATGCAAGGTCACTTTATTTCCCATAATATGATTATAAATCACAATTGCGACTTACAATTATGACTACATCTGGTAACTGTTACTTTATTTCTCATAATTTTGACCATACCATACCATCTTCTTCCGCTATCCGGGGCCGGGTCGCGGGGGCAGCAGTCTAAGCAGAGATGCCCAGACTTCCCTCTCCCTAGACACTTCCTCTAGCTCTTCCAGGGGGACACCGAGGCGTTCCCATGCCAGCCAGAGACATAGTCCCGCCAGCGTGTCCTAGGTTTTCCCCGGGGTCTCCTCCCAGTGGGACGCGCCCGGAAGACCTACCCGGGAAGGGGCATCCGGAACAGAGGCCCGAGCCACCTCAGCTGACCCCTCTCGATGTGGAGGAGCAGCGGCTCTACTCTGAACTTCTCCCGAGTGACCGAGCTTCTCACCCTATCTCTAAGGGATCGCCCAGCCACCTTGCGGAGAAAGCTCATTTCGGCCGCCTGTATCCGGGATCTTGTCCTTTCGGTCGTGACCCACAGCTCATGACCATAGGTAAGAGTAGGAACGTAGATTCACCAGTAAATCGAGAGCTTCGCCTTACGGCTCAGCTCTTTCTTCAACATCGACAGACCGGTACATCGACCGCATTACTGCAGAAGCTGCACCGATCCGTCTGTCAATCCCCCGGTCCATCCTTCCCTCACTCGTGAACAAGACCCTAAGATACTTAAACTCCTCCACTTGAGGCAGGAACTCTTCACCAACCTGAAGTGGGCAAGCCACCCTTTTCCGACTGAGGACCATGGCCTTGGATTTGGAGGTGCTCGGATTTGGAGGTGCTCGGATTTGGAGGTGCTGATTCTCATCCCATCCGTAATTGTGACCCGTCACGGAAACCAAGGACACAAGTCGGCAGCACAACTTTCGAGCAAAATGAGAAAGAAGCGTTTTTTTTCAAAATTGGTGATTTTCGTTTTTTTGCAGAATCTGTAAGTTGAGATCACGAAGAAGCCTCTCCATGTTTGAGATAGCAGTATTGGTATATTTAAAAGCGTACATTTTGATGTTGAAATCGCCTTGTTTTTCGGAGATTCTAGCACGCAGTAGGGGGCGTGTCATTGTCGGTGTGTATTTCCATACTGAATTGCCGGCGTGGCTACTTATTATGCAGCGCTTGGGCCGGCTCTATCTGATTTCAAAATTCAATGAAGATGGACGCCAATAACATTACGATGTCCAGCAATCGATTTAAATAGTAGCTTACATGGGGTTAAAATGGGGTTTAATTTTATTAATATTAGCCTAATACATGTTGTCAGTGTGAACAAATAGATCCGCCGATGCAGTCAACGTGCATATGAATGGTACAGTGGTAGAGCGTTCGCTAGCCGTGTCAGAGGTTGAGAGTTCGAATCCGCCCTTGAATAAGTTTTTTTTTTCTCGTATAGTTTTTTTTTCTCTCTTCAAACGATTATGTTCATCAGTGGTTGTATATCAAGCAGGGACATGCAAACGTTTGAATTATTTTGTTATTTCAACAGAACAAATAGAGAGTATCCGCAACGGATTGAAGCGCGCGTCGAGTGAACATAATGCAGTGTGCGCGCGAGCCACACGAGTAAACACTGTATCTGCGCCACTGATCGCAGCAGCAACGAGCACTTTGATCACTTGATTAAAAAAAAAAAACACATTTCAGCGCTAGTATCTTATTTAAAAAACGAACTAAATGAATGCTCTGCCAGTTAACTGGAGATGTTTTATTTAGAGAATTTGTAGAATTGGTACATTCAGGGGGGAGGGGGACATGGGGGAGCTTTACAGGGGGTATGACTTATCTAAATGAGATGTAAATGAGCCCTATTGTCATTCCCAGAAGCGTGAGCACTTGCCAATCTTTAGAAGCAGATTTCTACCATTTCAGTTTTTTTGAGTGCCTACCTTCAAATGGCCACAACTTCTCTAAATATTATCAGATTTCCATGTGTTATACATCGTTGGAAAGCTTGAATACTACACTTTCAGAATATGTAAATAACTCAAAATGCCCCAGAACCGACTTGTGTCCCTACTTTCCGTGACTGGTCACAATTTTGACGTATCACACAAATGTTTTTTTTTTTTTTATAAGTTCATCTTTGTATCTCGTGAATACAACTTTATTACTTATAATTGAGATTTTGTACCTTAATTTCTCATAAATGTAATTATATGTGACAGTTATGACTTCTGTCTCACAATTGTGACTACATGTTGTAATTGTGACTTTATTAAAAATCGATAAATAATAATCTCAATTTTGACTTTATATCTCACAATTGACCCTTTGCAGGGAGTTTGATTGACAGGCGATCTGACCAATCATAATCCGCCATACGCCATTTTTTTTTCCCGACAAAGCAGTCAGGCAGTCAGTTAGTAGGCTACATTAACGTTGGAGGATTTTAACTTGAAAAACGGAGTGTACTGACATCTTTCCGCGGTTAAAACAACATTCCTTCTTATGTTCTTTCATGTTTTATTTGATGCTATAAATGAACTAGAAGGCATTCTATTATCTCAAACAGCCTGAAAAATAGTGCATTTAGCTGACGTAAATGAAAAAAAAGAAAGAAAAAAAAGCCCCGAATATTTAAATCGTCTGGCTCCGCCCCTGGGTCTGCCAGTGCGTTGTCAATGTCCTCTCTGCTCCGCAATGTATTTTTCACTGCGTGAGAACATGATGTGTAGAGTGAGAGCGTGTGGCTTGTCGGACATAGCAACAGTAACTAAAGGGGGCGGGTCTTTGCGATCGGTCAATTGAAAAAAAAAATCAGAATTGTGACTTTATATTTTTATTTCTCACAACTGCAACTATTTCTCAAAAAAATTTCAGTACTGTGAATTTATTTCTCAGACTTTTGACTTTATATCTCACAACTGTGACTTTCTCACAATATGATGTTGAAACTTGAGCTCAATATTATTTTGAAGGCCAGGAATGGCCTTCCATAAGATTACTACATAATATACACATATTTAGGGGTATTAAGTAAAAACAAATTACAGTAAGTACTACATATTGTCATGTACTAAAGAAATTGAAAGGAATTTACAATGCACCAATTTGAATTGCAGAGAGGACAGGCCGTGTGACAAGTGAGAAATATGAGGAAAGGAAATGAAGGTAGTTGGAGCAAAGATAAACCTTGAAAGGTAAAAGCTCAAGTGCCACAGTCTGATTAGAGCGTGTTTAACGGCCATCTGATGGTGGTATGTTTGGAGTACTCCTTCAACTATTAGCAAAACATAACCCTTACCCTCTGTTCTTTCATCAGGGCGCACATGGAGGACATTGACAGAATGCACATTCTAAAGATCAAATCTAAGAACGGGCCGATTGTTTTGCAACCCCCCACCGTCGAACAACTAAAACAATGGCAGTGCCAATTTTAGACTAAGAATTAGCATGTGGTGTGTTCTTGCCACGCTCAATAGACATGTAAACGATCCAGTGTTGTTTATTGCATTATGCGAGCCTGAGACACATTCGTGGGATATGATAAACATAACCCTGAGTGGCAATGCCAAGTTTTGTTTGGGTTTGACTGAGCTGAATTCAAAACACAAAGCTGGGGAAAATAGATGAACTACTGTGTGAAAAGACTGATAACCACTAGACTGTGAACGTCCAAGATAGTGTCTTGTTTTCTTGATGACATGTTTGTTGGTTTTTTCGAGGAAATAAGAAGACGTGGGATTGACTTAAATCCAAACATTATTTCCTAGTGGATGCACTTGAGGAGGTGATGTGGATGGGTTAGTGTGGCCTGTGCCTCACGTGAACTTGACCACAGAGTCTCTGGGTTACTGTATAAACAGAGATGTCAAGTCCAGGCAGATTTATAGTGCCAGGGAAACCTTTATGGATTGTGAAAGATTGAGGGCCTGACACTGCCCATCGGAGAGTGGGAGCTGGAACAGCTGTCTAAGAAACAGGATAGCTCAAGCGTTCACAGACGCTGACAGATGAACGAGAGGAGAGACCCTTCAACGTGTTCTTGTGGGGACAATAGCAGGTTACCAGACAAACCATGAAAAGTACATTGTAAAAAGAAAATCTGTTGGGAAACGGAAAACGTCCCTGCAGATAATTAATTGCCTGTACCTTTTCCGTTAAGTTGAATGAAATTTCCTTCAAACCTAAAACACGACACAATGCAATGCACAATTCAACATACTAGTAAAACAACTGTGAAAAGTCATACAGAAAATTCCTTCATATTAACAGTACATTGGGACATATTTTTACACACTGGGAGTAATTGATTCTTTGATTCGGATGCTCACACTTCTGAAACAGTGAAAATTTAAACATTTTTTTTACCATATTTACCATTAAGGCAAAGAAAATGACCAGTCACATACAGTATTATTAGAGAAACTACTTCATCTGGCAGACGGTACATATACTGTACAAAGAATAGGCCTATATTTATTTTAATCACTATAGTGTGAATGATACTGTATGTTGCACAACCTATTCACTTCATCTTCCTTTTTTCTAAAGAATAGAGAAAATAGTCTGGAATCAACTTTTGGAGCCTTATTTATAAAATGTTGCGTAGAAATCGTCCTACATTTGATCTTACGATCATTTCTCAAATGTGTGTATGTGTGATTTAGAGAACGAACGTATGCCTCTATTCGTTTCCGTTCTCTACTTTGTAAACGTTGCCCAATTAATGTCATTAACATATAAAACAGCACCAGTCAATGTCCAAAATCTTCATTTGAGAACGGCGAGCCGCAAGAATTGCTTAGATTTTAAAATACCTGCAGTTCTCCGACTCTCTGCCACAATAAAAAGTGTGTACGTCTGCTCAGACCCCGACATGGCGATAATCACTTTTCCAAGTCAAACATCGTTTCTATAAATATGAACGTTGGCATGGATTTTATTGTACGCACACTTTAAAGGAGACATATCATGCTTTTAAATTGTTCCTTTTTACATATAAATCATACATTTGTAGTCTATATAAAGCGGAACTGCAATGCTTGGGTCTGAATTCCTCATTATTTTAGCTCCACAGGCCCCTTTTCTACCCCTTTTCTGATGTGCGTCTGAGAGCAACTCGTTTTGGTGCGGTCTCTTTAAATACAATTGAGACACTTCATACCCCGCCCCCTCTCCAGGTTGCAGAGGTTCAACTCCACCCCGTTCGGCCATTTTTGTAGTTTGATAGCAGAGATACGATTATCTAGCGGCACAGAAACTTTTTATTCACACGTTATTAACAAAATGTCAACAACGGAAGACTTGTCCATCCAGCCTTACATGTTCGAGCCAGAGTCGGAGCCGGAGCGAGATGAAAATTAGGACGACGAACCTGCAGAACAACGTCTTCATATGGATGTATCGCAATGGTGTGTTACTGTATTTACACATGAAACTTTGGTCTTCCGACCTTTTACCACCGTGTCGATTTATTTTGATTAATATGTGCGAGGGAGAGAGAGTAAGACAGCGTCTAATTTGGAGACGGCGATGTCTTGTTTACACTTTCGCCTGGCTCTGAAGAGAGAGAGAGTGAGCGCGCGCGCGCGCGACCGGGTCTCTCTCTCTCTCTGCTCGTTCTTTCAGTTAAACATGTGTCCTGTCACAAGCGCGGCAGTTCATCAACATTAGACGGTGTTATGAAGCGTGTGGGTTACTACATCCAACAACCGAACATTTTAACTTACCCTCTCGTAACTTCTGCATCCTTTAGCTTGGACTACAAAATTGCAGCGAGAAATATAAATGGCGGATTGCTCGAAGTGTTGGGCTGGAAGTCAATGTCCTTATTTGGCAGTTCCGCTGCAAATACTGTGACGTAATAGTTCAAAAAACGTCACAGATAACAGAAAAATCGGAACAGGTTGAAAAATATGACCGAAACAGAACATAAAGATATTAACGAAGCACCTCTAGAGAATAATTTCAACTTTTCTGTACTTCTAAACACTCCAAATATACAACAAAATGCATTTAAGGGCTAAAAAAGTGCATTTGGCATGATATGTCCCCTTTAAGATCAAATCTGTGCGTACGCATGCTTTATAAATGAGGCCCTTGGAATTGACTTCGCCTATTCTGAAAATTATAACACAGTGTCTTTGACATGGTGCAAGGGTTCAAGTGATATGAAAACTAAAAATATATAAAATTGCATATAAAATAGCTGTTTTCTTTAACATGAACAAGCATCAGCATCATAATAATGTCTACTTCCGTGACGGTCAATAACTTAGCACACCTTTACAGAGGGTCATTATTATCCCCAAAGGTGGCAAGACACAAAGAAAATTGGAATTAAATGGTAAAAGTGAGAGCTCCGGTGGAAATGACCGTTAGTGATGAAAAGACACAGTTCCTGTTATCGGCCCCAGCGTCCAGCATGTAGCCGACCTTCTGAAGAAGATTTTGAAGCAGTAGTCCCAATCTTCACTTCCGTCCTGTGGTCTCTAACACCTGTTCCTGCCAGGCACTGATTGATTGGTGTAATGGGATTTCATACATGTGGAAGGGGGGTTCGGCACTTAATCATTAGCATGTTGATGAGCACTGTCCTCTCCATTATTCACCATCGTAGGGTGAGAGCTTGAAATGAAGCTCATGTGCTCCGCTAGACGGAATTGGAAACGGCAATGACGTCAAATGGCAAAAATGAGGCCTTCTCACCGTTAGACACGTTGAAATATGTCACTTAGGGCACCTGTCATCATTAGTGCCAATGACTGTTTTAATGGAATTTTTTTAATGGAATTTCGCAGCCTTGATCTAATCCGGATGAAGTGTGACATTTAATGCCCACTGTGGCATATTTTCTCCCATACAGCTCCCGGTTCATTGTGTGCTTTCTCTAATTATTATTGAAATGTCAAGTAAAAATGATTGGAATCAAATGAACTCCATTTAATAATTCCATCTATTTGTGGGCACAACTACCGTGATCAAAATTACTTCTGACCACCCTCTCAATGGATAGAGGCATTACTGGCAAAATGCGTCATAAGCTATTTCTTTCATGCTGGAGTTTTAGCTCTAATGATCTGAGAGGAAGCTTTTGTGGCATTTATGTCAAAGTAAACAGTAGGAATGAGGTAAGCAGCGAGTCAAATCAATAACAGTCCTCCAGGACCACTTTTATCAAGAAGACCTTTTGTTCAGTGAAATACTCTTCTCCACAGAGATCTCTCTGAAGCAGCGCTGTTTGAAAAAGAAAATGTCTTTATTTGAGTGAGCATAGTGAACCGGTGAACAATGGCTGCCCCTAAAACCAAGACAATTCCCCTTCCCATCATCCTAAGCTGCCAGATGGCAAAGTGATTTGAGACAGGCTTTAAATTTTATCCTTTAGAATTTAAGATTTGGCCACAGTTACAAATTTGACCAGAGCCTTGACCCTCAAGCACCCTTGCGTCATATATTACCTTGCCGGCCGAATGTGTGCTTTTTTGGCCAGATCCTCAACAGATGGCTTTATTTTTGAAACCCTACAGACCGAAAGAAGTTAAAAATCAGACTGAATATTGGAAGAAGTTCATTGTTCGGTGGACTTGTGAAAGCTCTTAAACGTCTAGCTACTTTTCAGACTTATTGGTGGTGTTTTCTAAAACAAGTTTCACTATTTACTTACTTCAGTATTTAACAGATCACACATGCTTGTGTTATACACAAGAATATACCTTAAATTATGTGAGTTGTTTTTTCTGAAATACTGGGGTAAGCTCAAACAGTAGAGCGTTGGCGCTTGCAATGCCAATGTCATGGGTTCGATTCCCAGGGAAAGCAAGAATTGATAAGAATGTAAATGTGTACCTTGAAATGCAATGTAAGTCACTTTGGATAAAAGCGTCTGCCAAATGCATAAATGTAAATGTATATACTTTGGACAGTAATAAAGCAAACACATAGCAAAATGCTAAAACACTTAAATCACTTCAACTCAAAAATCTCAGCAACCCAATAACAACATCCTGGCAAACTTTTTGCTTGTTTGTTAAAAAAATAAAAAGTACAAATCCTTTAAAAAACATCCTTAGAAATGATTCCCTCCCAAATGCAATTTCATTCCATTTCAAAGTTTTATTCTGTGACCGGTGATTTGGGTGATCCACTTGTTTTGGAACCACCCTTATATTTAGTGCAACATAACAACCTGTAGCTAAGGACTGTTCCCAGACTGGATGTGGGAGGATGAATCAAAAAAGACATTTCAAAAAGTATGAACTCTTGTTGTGTCTCAGGATGTAATCATGCTTGTATAAAAACAGCCATTGTTGTGCTCCAGGAAACTCGTCAATGATGAACTTTATTGAATGGCTGATTGACAGTAGGCTAACATTAATTTGCTTCCAGGATTGGATTCACAGTTTGACCTCCGCATGTTCCTGCAGCTCTGCTGGTCCAAACCTCATTCATTTCCAGCTGTTTTAATTGTCTCTCCTGACAGTAAGTCAGTAAGAAGTTTCCACACTGTAATTAAGTGCAAGATCCTCAAGACGGGCCACAGAATCACAGTGCGAGTTCCTGTCAGAGACCACAGGTGGGTGGTGAGATTAACCTCCAGAAGACTATTAGGGAAAACCATGAGCCGAACATCCCGAAGAAATCTAAGAGAGGGAGAGAGCGAGTCCGTGTGCATGTGTGTGGTGTCAAAGGAAATCTCCTGCGGGTGGGACGAAAGGAACAGCTTGATTCTGTGTGTTAAAAATGGGAGCGTTAGTTCCTAAAAAGGAGGAAGAGGTAGAGCGATCGTACAACTGTTTTCTCCATCATTTCAACGGTGACTGTTGAGTAAAAAAGAAAAGAAAAGTAATGTCTGTAAATCGTTTGGAATAGCCAATATTAAAACTCTGGAAAACTGGAGAAACACCTGCTTTGAAAGTGAAGACAAAGTGGAGGGCTCAAAGGATATTAATGTTTTTGTTGCGTTTTTTCACGGTTCTGGGAAGGATATTAAGATGTCAATGGGAGAAGTGTGCTCAGCTATTGGTAACGTAATCATATTCCAGTGCAGAAACCTAGTTTCCTCTTACACCGACACATTCTCGTTTCTGTTACAGCCTTGTGTGACCTACGCTCACAAGTCTTCGGTGTAAAACACTACACCTCTCACATGCCCCTTTCTCCCTCTCATGCAGTGAGATACACTGAAGGAAATCCTTAAATATGCCCTTGTTTTTGTGCCACACATTGCAATACATGCGTCATATACTGTAATATGAAAATAATGAGTTTAAAAAGGCTATATTACTAACAACAGCAACATGTGAAACAATGGAAAAGTTTCTATTTGGCTATTGTTAATAGTAACCATTAGTCCACATGGACTAGGTCAGCCAAAGAGCAAAGTAGTTTCAAAGGTAGAGAAAGTTAATACATTTTTGATAAAGCATTATAAAGGCAACTATTTATTGCCTTTGGAATGACATGCACAGATGAATCATGCACAATAGGACCAAAATTGTGTATTAACTAAATAGGTTGAATTTAATATCTCATGATCTCATGCTAAGGATTGTTTTTCTGCTGCTTTTATGCACTCTTAAGGACAAAGTGTTTCTGCATGACTTGTGCGCCGTTGACATCCATCCTACATATTTAGATTCAAAATTTTAAGTTATTGCGATACTTTGCTTGAAATTTCTATCAGTGTGCTTTACGAACAAAGCAAAGGAGGAACGTCAATCGCACACTAAATCCAATTTATGCAAGGACTTCATTGATGTACAAAGAATGAATTGAACAATTTAAAGTTTAGAACTTTAAATTCAGCACAAAATAATTTCTCTGTGTGTTTGTGTGAGTATTTGGTTTCCTGCCACATAAAGATTCTGTCACTGTTACAATCATTATTTTTATGTGAATTTTGATAGCCTAGAAATCTAGACGCACCCTAGCGGCAGCAACATTTATTTTGCAGCCAGGGTAGTCTAGCAACTCTCCGTTGACTTTCAGAGCTGTAAAAACCTAAATTGGGTTAGGCCAATCCAGGGAACTACACTGCGATCAAAATGGTCGCATATGCGACCTTTTGAAATGCCATTGCGACAAATTTTTAATGGGTCGCAAATGTATCACTGATTATTTTTGTACCTATGTTTTAGCAATGTGCTATGATTTACTACGAGCATTTATTAAAACAGAAATGTGTATTTTAAGAATACGTTTTATAACGTGCTCTGAGCATTCAACACATCAAGTTGGCTTCAGCCCCGCGACCGTTACTTAGATTAAAACGTACCATTGTATCTGCGCGACTCGCGAGCTCTCTCTCTCTCTCTCACTAATACGGACGCGCGCGCACACACACACACAGAGAGAGAAGATAATTGTAAAATGAAAATTGACGGGCTATACAGTAGTTTAAATTTTGTTCTTGCTTGGGTTTTTTCTGTCAAAGTGTCGGAAAGCATATTGTATTATCCATCCGTGTTTTTAAAATTCGTTAAATGACGGTCGTTTTACAACACAGCCCTCGTTATATGTCGGATTCGTCAAACTTAGCCTACTACTTGATATTATTTTTAGAATAAGTGATTCGTTATGCTATTATTGGACTCCTTTCTATTCATTGTCAACTGTTTTCTATAAATATGTTTGTATGGCTAACATTTATGCAGCTAATGCCTGTCCTGTTTAAAATGTGCAATGTTCAAATGCAAAGACAGCACGTCACAAATATAAGCCCTTTTCCCTGTGCTATTTAGTGTCATATTTGGTTATTGGAATAATAAATTAAGTAGCCTATCTTTATTGTACACCTGTTTTTTTTTTTTTTTTTTTTTTTTTTCTTTGTTTTTTTACTGTTTTCTAGGGGTTTCTTAATTTTAGACCAGCACACATTATGCAATGCAATGCAATATAATGCATGTGTGTCCTATGTGTGACATATTTTGCACACAGGTAAAGGTGCCCAACACAAGTCATTTCTAAAGTAAAAAAAAATTTGCTTTAAAAAAGTGTTTTGGAAAATTTCTCTTTATTTGATTATCAGTAAATTTGTTTTCTATACAGAGATATCGATATCGGCCATAACAGCAATATTAATATCGGTTATTATCGGTATCGGCCACAATTTTCACATCGGTGCATCACTACTTAAGAGTTCAGGAGTCTGCCCATCTGTGCCAACCATAGCATGTTGAAATCCATTTTACACTTTGTTGTGTACTGTATTTTCTATTGCAGTAAATCTATCCCAACCAATGTTAAAGAAAACAAAAACAAGAAGGCATGTGCTTTAAAAGATGGCAAGTAAAATAAAAAGCACATCTGTATGCAATACAGTTTCATTATTGTTCATTATTATTCAGAGCGGCTTACTATAAACAATTTGTGCGACCAAATCATGTTTTGCGCCAGTAACTGAAAAAGTTAGTAGCGCAAGTGCCACCAGTGGAAAAGGTTAGTGTAGTTCCCTGGGCCAATCACATCGTGTATAAAGTAGGCAGGGCGGGCTTAACATAATGACGACAGAGTTGCGACGGTTCCCTGCTAATTGAAAACAAAGAATGGCGGCTGCTGCTGGAGAACAGTCTTTTGAATCGGCTTTGGCCGCGACTCTGGAGGACTTGGAGTTAAGCTTTTCTTTGAGAAAAGAGCAAAGAACGGCACTTAAGTCATTCTTAAAAAAGGAAGATGTGTTCGTAGTTTTGCCGGCCAGATTCAAAAGTTGAATCTATCAACTAACGTTAGCTCCGCTGTTGGGAAAACGCTCTGGTTGGTTGAAGCGCTGTCCTATTGCGTGCAGAGGGAATTTGAAAGACAGCCGTTTATCCCGCCCCTCGGATTGAGCCGTGTCTATGGTGAGTTTCCAGACCTAACATCTTGATGTAGGTTAGAATTTTGAGATATCGCATAAAAAAATGAACCAAAAAATGGTTGGCAATGCCAATATGCGCAGATATTGTAATAATGTGCACAAAATACTTGTGTGCTCAATTGAAGTTGGTTAATTTGTTATCTGATAAGAAGACATGTGAATGAACTAAAACACAAAGACATTTACTGAATAAATCTGTCGATGCACAAGAAAAAACTCACATGACTTTGCCTCAACAGTGGATGTGTACTGGACTCAGTGGAATCATCAGTTTTTTTTTTTTTATGAATTGTTACAACTACAGTATCCCCACCCCAACCAGTCATAACATAGCTAACTGTTTTGGTTTGAAGTTGGCATGAATGCAAAGCAACTGCTACTTTAGGTTATGCAAGTCAAATAATTCTATCTACAGCACAATGAACGCTAGGCAAAAAAAAAAAAAAAACTTGATAAAAAAATGTTACTTTCTTACATGAAAATCTTTTTTTTTTTTTTTGGTCATGAAATCTACAATGTTGCTAACAGTCACATGCCACTTCTCCTGTGAGCTCAAATTATATTCTTAAACGTCACTGCCATTGACAAATCCTCTCCCGTGGCCTCATGGGATAGTAAAGTCTCCATCGTATGCTCACTTCAGAATCTTGCCAGAAGTAGGAGGTCATTAAGATTAGTTGGAAACTTGTTTTATGGTAAGATTATGTGAATCGCTATTGTTCGCACAGGCCATGTACACAATAGAGTGATGCCATACTGGCAGTTCTAGAAAATCCCAGATAAGGTACATGTCTTGACTCATGTTACAAATTTTTATTCTTTTTTAAACACTTTCTCCTAACAGCCCTGTGATTTAGCTGTTAAACTGTTATACTGTTGGCACTAAACATGTTAAATTGTTGTCCTCCTTGTATGCCTCGAGAGCACATGTGAAGGTAAAGCCGAGAGAAGAGCCAGAGAGGGTGATGAAAAGCGTGGGCTAGCTTGCACAAGCGGCGGAGGGGGTCGTGTCTGAGCGGCTGATGAAGGAGATGAGCTCGTGTGCCGTTGTGGAGACAACAGTCAAGGCCTGGTCCAGTTCTCTCAGATTCCCCTTCACTTCCTCACTGCATCTATCCTCATCATCATTCTTTAGGACAATTCCCAAGCCCGGTACACTGAGTTTTCTCATGGCTGCATGTTCACACTGAGTGAAACTGAGCCAGAGAGGTCTCCGCATGTGTGCATTTTTTTTTTTTTTTTTTTTTTTGAAAAGTCATGAGGGAGAAGATGATTAATGGAGTTTCGTGTTAGCAGTGGCTTTGGATCAGAGACAGTGGGGGAGTTGAGCAAAAGACCTGGAGAGATAAAATAGGTAGAAATTTAAAGCATTGATTCAAGACTTCTGAAGTCTTAAGCATATATATATACAGTATATATATATATATATGCTCAGGGTTGCCAACTCTCACGCATCTGGCGTGACACTCACGCTTTCAGCATCAATCTCACGCTCTCACGCACACGCAAGAAATGTCACGCCAAAATCCATTTTTCTCCCCTCTCAATCCGTTAATTTTCTGTTGATGACTAGACCACAGCGTATTAATGACAGGAGAGGAGTTTCACACCGTGTCCTAACTCAACGCGACGCGATAAAATTCCAGCGACAGGCAGTGTGTCTGTCCACACTAGACGCGACGCGACTGTGAGACGCCACAACGTCAATCAAAAATAACAGCCAATCAAAACAGCGTGTGGGCGGAGTCTCGCGGCAAGTGCACAGCACTAGAGAGTAATCTTGACGGCACTCGCAAGAAAATGGATAAGTAGCTACTTAATCAAATTCACAAATATTACACCACAGGCTACTGAGTTACTAAAACAATCTTTGTCAAATAATACACTTTTTTGTTCACAGTTTTAACGTTCTTGTTTCCATTTGTTTAATTTCAAGATCTGAGGTGTATTATCCATTGTTGCTTTTACAGCTACAAAGCTGGAGCACTAAATGACATTCAGAGTCACATGACACGCTTTTAACATTAAATAAAGCACATAAACAGAACCTGAGATTATCATCGCCACACTTTGTGTTTGTTGTTCCAGCGCGACGTCGCAGAAAAATAGAAACTGTTTCTAAATTAGAAACGTCGCGTGTCGCGTCACGCCTGGTTAGGACAAACACTCTGATTAACATGGAAAAGAAGCTTTTATCACGTGTCGCGGCGTCACGTGTAGTTAGGACACGGTGTAAGGCACACAGCTGTAACATCTGCCTACAACGTTCTCACTGCAGTATTCTCTGATCGTTGATTCGCTGAAAACTTTGCACTGATACGCAGTTGCGTGTGAAAAGTTCAGAGAGAGTTCGGAGCATCGGTTCGGAGTCGGAGCCACTGATGCGCGCTTAAAAGTTTGGATGACAATCAAGTTAAGCAGATAATAAAATGGTGTGCCTTTCACTACAGACGTAGCCTTGCCTAATCAATCTGTGTGCCGAGAGTACAGACTTCAACTATAGTTGCGAACGTTGTCTGATGTGCGTTTTGTGGGCTAGCTAATTGCTCAATAAAAATAGGCTCATGGTACAAATTACATTTTGGCAAATCGGGCAAGTGGCATTTTAAAATTCCCCAAATGAGCAAAGGTTGCCCAGATTGTGTTGAGTCTGCCACACTCAAATGTGGATGCTGAGCGAACCTTTTCAGTTATTGGCCTAAACACGACTGACACCAGGAACAGACTGTCACTTGATGGCACAGAGCTGTGAGTGATGGGAAGTTCGGATCACCGTTCATTAAAATGAACAAATCTTTTTCGAGTCATTTCAGGGGCTTTAAATGTTATACTTTTAACACATCCACCTACGCAGTCTTTATCATATTCTGAATTAAGAAATCATTATAATGCAGTCAAAAATAATTTACAGGGAACATAAATAATTTACTTTCCGAGTCTTTCGTTCATTTGTCACGTGACAGACGCAATGAACGTTCATGACCGGATTGAACCCTGCTTCAGATACGAGCTCCTGCAGAGGTGGTGAAGCAGGCCGACACTGCCACTGTGGCACAACAGGCTAGAGGTCTGCTACCCGACCCGAGCCCGACGGGTCCCGAAAAATGTGCGGGTTTCGGGTCGGGTTCGGGTTAATTTTTATTGAACAGCCTCGGGTTCGGGTCGGGTTCGGGTTTGTAACTAAGAAAAACTAAATAGGCTATATAGTTTGCGTGCCGTGTGCTTTGCCTGCTTGCTGTGTGTTGTGGTGACCGGCACGCGAGAGAGAGAAAGTTGCGTGCGCAGATGTGCAATATATACTGCACATCTGCGCACGCAACTTTCTCTCTCTCGCGTATACCGGTCACCACAACACAGCAAACAGGCAAAGCACACGGCACGCAAACTATATAGCCTATTTAGTTTTTCTTAGTTACCACCCAAAACCTGTATATATTATACAGGCTACGCAGACCACAGACACACAGGCTCTCTCTCTCTGTGTTGCCTATGCACACATTGCACATCGAGAAGAAAGCGAAAACATTGCAAAGCGAAACCGCTCTGGATGAAATGTGAATTTCAAAACAAATTAAATGAACAACAGCAATAACTTAAATAAAAGTGCTTTAAAAAACATTTCGTTTGTATAGCCTATATAATATATACAAACGAAATGTTTGTTAAGCACTTTTATTTAAAATATTATTTTAAAATATTATCGAGAAGAAACCGTTCTGGGTGAAATGTGAATTTTAAAACAAATTAAATGAACAACAGCAATAACTTAAATAAAATGCTTAAAAAAAACATTTCGTTTGTATATATATATATACAAACGAAATTATTTTTTTAAAGCACTTTTATTTTATTTATTTACTGTGAGATATAGAGTGCACCTCGGGTTCGGGTCGGGTTCGGGCTTAACATTTAAATGTAATTGTCGGGTCGGGTCGGGTCGGGTTAGATGATCGCGGGTACGGGCCGGGTTCGGGCTTCAGTTTAAAGCCCGTGCAGACCTCTACAACAGGCCTATTGTGTGAAACTTGTGTTGTGGTTTTCTGGGGAGTTGGAGTAACTATTATGTGTCCCTTTTGTTTTGAGATTTTTTTATTGTTTTGATATTGTTGTTTTACATGTTTGTTATTTAATCACCTCTATCTTTATTTTTTTTATAGTGCAATCAATAAATTAATTGTACATTTTGAGAAAACTTTTCCATTCTATTAGGTTTTTTTTTCTTCTTTTTTTTTCATAAATCAGGGTTTATACTAAGTAAACAAGGACTGACATTTTTTAAATTAGGGTTAGGGTTACACGCACGCACTGATGTTTTACAGAGTCTCACTCCAGCCAAAGTCCCAAAGTTGGCAACCCTGTATGCTTAGGACTTCAAACTCACTAAATCCCAGCCTAATCCCATTCAGAAATGTCTGTACTTGGGTAGAAACAAGGTTAAACCTTGGGTTTAACATAGGAGCCTGATAAAAATGTTAATATTAAACAAAAACTTTAGACGGACTTAGAGGCTTTTGCATCTGAAGTCTTCCTATATACAGTATATATATACTGTATATATATATTATATATATATTTATTACATGGCTTGGTTGAATTCTAATGTAGAATGCGGTCTGTTATTTCTTGATAAGAATAACACATAGCGTTGCTATGTACGCGGGATTCTAACCGTAGAGACGGAACAGACTATTTTCTTTAGCGGAAGCAATACAATAGTTTTTAAATCAATAAAAAATGTTGTGTCAAATTATTGATTTATTTGGTGGGTAGCCATGTAATAAGCGGGATAATGTAGAGCGAGGCGGATGTTATAGCGAATACAACCCCTTCAGGCTGATTCAAGTTAGTTTTTATTAGTTTTATAATTTTTGTTTTTACTAATACACATTGTAAATCTGTTGCTTTCAAATAATACATGGCACCATTAGAGGTGTTGCATGAGTTTGAAATTAATAGAATTCAGAAGACTTTATTGTATGGACGACTTTTATGATACTTTAATGGATTTCTTTTTTTTTTTTTTCTTTTTTTTATCTTGACAGCCCCAGCCATTCACCCTCATAATAACGCAAAGAACCAGAATATACTTTTTTAATTTACTTTTTGTATTCATTGGAGGAAAGAAAGTCATACAGGTTTATAACAACATGAGGGTGAGATGAGTCAAAATATTTGTATCTGGTAATTGACAGCATGTTAAAGAGCCTGAATGTACACTATGTAATAATCGATTCATGTCCACTTGCTCATTATATAAATTTGGTAAATTTTTAACAAAAAGATTACAGTGTACTGTAACCTGAAAACCTGAAAAATTACTTGGTTTGTGACCTAGAATGCAGTTATGAAATATTTTTACTTTTTCAAATACAACAAATAGGCAGTGCGTAATGGGGTGCTTCCTGAGATTAACACACAAATGGGATTTGTGGTCAGTGTGTGAATAATATCCTCACAAGAACTGCCTTTTAACCTAACATTGAGTTTCTGACCTCAACAGGAATGACTTTAACATAATCAAAGGAATGGTTGCAGTGAAGGAAGTCATATAATCTCTATAGTGGAAAGTCAGCCTTTGTCACCATGGCATTATTTACATGTCATCTTGAAAATCCATGGCTTTGGCTTCTACAAATATCCTTCCAGGAAACACTGTTGAAAACATTATAGGGTGCAGGTAGCTAAACTATAACACAAAGCTCAAGTGGGGCTTTAAGGAGCAGTTATGGTTATGTCGGTGAAAAGTATACTGTTATTTGAATCACTTGGTTTGTTTGTTTTAAGAGGACCACAAAGAAACAGCTCTGTTCAACCAAGGCTGTCCTGGGAAAAGCATTTAATGGAGCTAAAACATGGGAATCGCAATGTATGCTTCACAGTGGTATACAGTGAGTCCAAAAAACTGAGATGGGAAAAGTCTATAAATTTCAAGCTGCTTTAGATGTGTGTGAAAGAATGTGAACTAGAGCTGCTAATGAGACAAATGCCCAGTAACTTTAAGTGCACTGTCCTTCTCTGGTTCAGTTCAGGGATTTTGAAGGAATTGCCACACTCCAGTCCATTTTGTTTTCATGCTTGGTTCATTTCAGGGGTCTGAGAGATATACATGCGAAAGGCTCAAAGGCACTTTGACTGAATCTCTTCTTTAAAGTGAACCAAACTGAGACCTAAAATTGTATATTTTCACACTTAATATAAATAAATATACAGAAATCTGTATGTTTATGCCAGCAACAAGACTAACCACAAATGTATTAAACACTATGCAATCAGGAAAATCTGACATTTGAAACAAATATACAGTGCATGTACCAACACCAATTGTTTGGACATCTTTCCACACATGCTTGGACATGCTTATGGGAATGCTTGCTTCTAAGTATAAATGTTCAAATCCGTGGAATGTTAAAAATGCTCTCGTTTATATGCCTCTGGCAAATGACGAGGTTTAGTATTATGTAGCCATTTCCCAATGCCACAGGACAAAGCGCTTACAAATTACCTTTGAGTAAGTGGAATGCAATAAAAAAAAAAAGGTTCTCGATTCATACAGTACAAGCATCTGGAGAACTGGGAAATCTGATTCAAGAGCATAATGCACACTGCTCAACACTATACTAATATTCACAAACATTTGCATAAAAAATACCTACTCATGCACATCTTCTGATTCCGTGTCGTTGATGCAGCCATGTTTGTTTAAAAACAGACTTTCGGGCATACTTAGGACTGGCTCCAAACTCTTGAGAATGATGCAATCACTTTCTGGGAAATAACAGCTGTGTCCAAAAGGTGTTTATATACGGTAATATACATGTATGCTTGTCTTGGGGGGTGGAAGGAAGTGTAACACATAAGTACACTTACCAGCAAATAATCACTTTCAATGACAAACTGAAAAAAACTGTCCCTGAAACATTCCTGAGAGTGTTCCAATCTCTGTGTAGTAATGACTCAGGGATTCTCATGAAACAGTAATAACCCAATGATTTTCTGGTTAGCATTTTCCAGTTATCCCCTGCTGGTTGATATCCTAACTACACCATCTTTTCTTTTTTTGTGTGATTTGTGGAACCTTTCAAAATAAGTTATTTTTTTAAAAATGAGAAATTTTCAAGCACAAATGGCATAGTTGTCTGAGAATGACACAAATATTTTAAAAAAGTCTTTGTCAGCCACGATTAAAGTATTCACAAATGTCAGATACTGTACAGTTTAGAGATGTACAATTTTAATATAGGCCGTGTGATCTTACTTTGGCAACCTCAAAACAACATATGTTTAAAAAAAAATAAATTTTAAAACATTAGCGCACCTTGAATTAAACAACATTAGCTTCATAAGATTAAATGTTACTGTTGTTTTTGATTCTACAGTTTTACTGTGTAAAGTACACAAGGGTGTCCAGCTTTATACTGGTCTATAAAGAAATTAATCATGGAATTAAAATAAATGGATAATAAAGCATTATCATGGAAAATGTATCCATCTGACAAGTGGAATAAAACATACCAATCAAGCTTTCCTTTATTCTGAATTAAAAAGGGATGAAAGACCTTCATCACATAATCCAGATGTGACATACATGCAGATGTATAAGCATCTGGGCTAATGGAATCAAAGTGGCATTATGGTGAGCTGCTAACAATCACTGACACTAAACCTGTTCGCTTGGCAACACTTGAAACATTTTCACCTGTTAAGCTTACAAACCGTTTCTTCAATGTCAATTATTAAGGCTTCACTTGGCAGATGTTCATGCAGGTTCAAGCCTGTTATCAAACGATGGCAACTACTGACAAAATATTAATATTGACCTTCTCTGGCAACACATTCTCACTCCCAGCTCATCACATAGTGTCATTTTTCAGTTGTTCAGATCAAGACTTTAATTCTTTGCATGCATTTGTAAAAGTGGAAATGATTTTATAAATATTTATACTTTCATTGATGTTTTGGAGAGCACTTAAACCCAAACCATACCATAAACCTACCCACTTCTAAACAATAAAAAAGTCGTAACAAGCAAATAAAAGTACAGTCACAGGTGTTTATTGCAAAAACTGACCAAAAAATAGCAATTGCAAAAATTGCATTCCAAGTCTTCTCGAGCCATTCGATATCTAAACAAGTTTCTAAGTGAAACTTAGGGCCCTATCTTGCACCCAGCGCAATTGACTTTGTACAACGACGCATGTATCATTCCTATTTTGCACCCGCGCACAGCGGACTTTTCCCTCCACAGATGCATGTATCATTCCTATTTTGCACCCGCGCACAGCAGACTTTTCCCTCCACAGACGCACGTCGCTAAATTAGGGAATGAACTTGCGCTCCGGGGTCGGTTCAGCGCAAAGAGGAGGCGTGTTCCGGCGCAAACGTTCCCTGGTGCTATTTTGCAGTTTCAGAAAACAATTCCGCCACAGACCAGGAGAAACCTCGTCTAAAGTCAGTGGCGCGTTGTGCATGTTATTCAGATGCTATTTTAAGGGCGCATGCTTGGCCATAATGTAGCGTGTGCACAATGCGCATGCACTTTGCTTATCTCATCTACACACAGACGCAGCAGTTCTCATTTTTAGAAAATCATACATTATTACAAGGAAAAATATTAACACACGAGGGAAATCATTGTTGTGTCCATGAAGATGTGAAAAAATAGGCATAAATCTAGCTTACACATTTACCCAAATTATTATACGCCTGTTTAACCGAAGCTAATTTGGGTGACACAATGGCACTTCTCTGTGTTTTACGGCCCTGACGAGAACGTCGGTCTCCTCGGCTATGATCTGGCAAATCCGCCGTTATAATAGCAATCCGCCATGGAACAAGCGCGCCTGCTCTTAAAGGGAATGTGAGATGTCGCTCTGAATTAAAGTTGCTAAAGTCTCACTAAAGTTGCTTATTAGCATGCATATTACTAGGATTTTGGCTGTTTATTGGTACATATTAATGCCTTATTCTGCATGAATAAAAAGCCATATACGGGCCTCTTAAACATCCTGTCTATCTGATCAAAACATGGACCCTGGGGCTGTGAATATTCGAGGAGCGAATGAGATAATCATCCACAAGTCTGAGCTGAGTTCAGAAGCCAGACATAAAGTGAGGCTGACATTGATCACGGCTATATTTAGCAACACAGACGGGGTATTTGTAGGTTTGTGGGGTTGGGCTCAGTTAGGGCGTACTGCTGATCTGTTTTGGGAGTGTCTTCAGTCAGACCTGGTGCGCCATGTGCGTGTAATCACTGTGACTCAGTAAAATTCAACCCACGACTGTCTGAATACACAGCTATGCCCAGTTAAGGAGAAACAAATATTCATCTTGATTCCTTCGTGACGTGATGTCTTTTGATTTGCAACCAACCTTTTGACAGCAATGTTAGGAATAGTTCATCCCAAAATGAAAATGTCACAATATGGAAAGAGCGCAGTGATAGAGCTCATAAAACTTTCCGCCACAGACGAAACAGATGGAGTCATGCTTGCAAATGTAAACAAACATTTTGTCTGAAATCATCCGAGACGCTACAGTGCATTGTTGTAATCCGCTTCATGACTCGTCTGTATAAATATTGCTATAAAGACATATCTGATGTTATGAACGCCCCAATAATCCCAAAATAACATTTAAGCATTTAAACAAAGACACTTACGCATTCTCAAAAAGCCACAAATGACATCTCTTCAATATTTCAACTGTTTCCTCTAGACAGAAACAAGCTTAAATGGGAAACAATAGAGTTTACTTTAGGGACTTTAAATGTGTTCTTTAGAGTTTCAAACGAGATTTCAAAAATGTGTCGAAACTGCTCACAATTTTCTGGACCCGGAAGTCTGAAATTTCTAAATAAATGCGAACATTTCCAACCAAATTCTTCAGAGATTAAATTAATAAATAATTTATACCAGCCACATAAACCTTATTGTGCTATTGTATGTCAACAGTTGTCTCATTTTTATCTAGTTTTATTTCCCCTGAGTAAAATATCTGAGATGAAGTTGAAACAGACTTAAACTTAGAATTCCCCTTAAATATTAAAAGTATATTTTAAGAAACTGTACTTGCAGATAATATATTGATTAAATAAAAGGCCACTTAAGTGTACTTAAAGAGAGTACATTTTCTTGACTAAGTACACTTTGCAGTAATCTCAAATTAAAAGGTTTACTTTGAATGTGTTATTTTAACATTTACTAACCCACTAAAGCGCATGTAAAGTTCTTGATGATAATTTTAACTGATATTACATTCAATATATTTGCATATATAAGCAGTGTACTTAAACCATATTTCAAAGACAATAGAAGTAATTATGAAACTATATAAATATGCACTTATTTTCTACTTAAGTGGGTCAAAAGTTCAACTAATTGCATTTAATATAAATTTTAATTGTGTATAATAACTTTTCATTTAACTGGAATTAACATGTCATTAAGTGGCCAAAAACATTACACTCAGTTTAAACTTTAGTACCGGTATATTAGTTTACAGTATATTATTTTAGTAATACATACTCTTTTTAAAATGTTAAAGTGGACTTCTTTTTCACAAGGGTCCATTACATCTCCTGATCTGTAAAAGAGCAACCTCTGAGCTAATGCTTCCTTTGGGCTCTAAGCAAAGCATAAAGACTCTGAGACAACACCACCTTGTGTTGAAACCTATTCCAAATACATGGGTCAATATCTAAACATGCCTAAGGCTAAGGGAATTGTTGCTGTAGTGACAGCATCAGGGTTGTATAAAGACATTTGTAATAACATAACTTTCATGAATAACATGACTGTTGGAAATAATGCTGATGAGTCATCATGGCAGGGAATCCCCAAAATGTCATACATGATGTGACTGGATACATCTGGATTCGGACTATTAATCATTAATGTCGTCATGGCAAAAAAACAAAAACAATCATGTCAGACCATAAAACGATGGATCGCTCATGTGCGGCGTGTCTTTACCTGCTCAACCCAGGTGCTAACACAGGAGTGTTTTAATATCTTTTTATATTCATACAGTACATAGTCCACTGTCTGTCTCTATGACTAAATATCACATTACACTGGGCCTAAATATCAGGTAATGCTTTATTTCGCTAGTCCACTTTAGACTAACTATAAGTAACTACAATTCATCTAGCAGTCATTAGAGTATTAGTAAACTGTCTGCTTAATATCTGATGACACTTTATTTTGATGCTCCCAACAGACCCGAACCCTAAGCTAACAGTCTACTAATAATCTAATGAGAGCTGATTGACATGTAGTTGGAAAGTAACTAAATGTCTAAAGTGGACTATCGAAATAAAGTCTATCGAATAATCTTGGTGAATCACCAATAACCAGGTATAAAAATTGAAAAGACTTGATTTGAACCCAAGATTGGTTTTAGCTCCAACTATAACATATAACTGATCAACTGTGTCATTCAAGGGCCTTACAACGTGTTTTATATTTGTGACAGTGTTTTTGGCAACTCTTCTGACTGAATAGTTATTCAACATAAATGCTCACATCAGATGCCTACTTGGAGGAGCATCTCTAGAAGAACGGCGTGCACAAAACAGCACCATTCCAAGGCAGAACAATGTTTCTCTTGTCAGCATAGATCTCTTTAATAAAGGCCACGTTACATAAGAAAATCCTGTCTAAAGAAACTCAAAGTTATCCAATCTATAACAGATGCTACTCTGGAGACCATATAGAGAAAGACTATAGGTTTATCATACAGGTTCTTTGAAACACCTTTAAGTATAAGACAATCACTTTCATTTATTATTCTTTTCAAACAACTAATTGGAAACAGTTCTCCCATGGAAATATACTTGAAAACTGAAGCCTCTAGATGACTGTACTGTTGGTTGATGAATAGATGAGGAAATCTTTATTCCACACTTCCTTATAATGTTTTCCACTGTCTTTGCTTGCCCATTAACATGTAAACCAACAGGATGAGGTGGATGGCATTACGATGCTCAGGCTCTTCCAGATCGTTTTAAATGTCCAGTGATGCATGTAAGCTACATGATATGGCCAAGATGGTTTCCTTTTTATTTGTAACCCCTTTATTTGTTGCGCTCTAAATCCCGGGTCTTTAAATGTCTAGACTTTACAGAGAGGGAGCCAAGAGCTCTGATGAGGGTCTTCTGAGAAACTTCTCAGACTTCAGACCGCAGGGTCTGGTCATACTGAATGACTTCCTAAATCTCGGTACTCCCAAACTAACAGAGTCAAGTAAACAAAACGGAGCTCTTTTCATCTTTAGCACCAAAAGTTTGGAACAGTCTTCCTAACATTGTCTGGGAAGCAGACACACTCTGTCATTTCAAATCTATAGACTAAAAACACATCTCACATCTCTAGCATACACATAACACATTATAGACTTCTATAATTCAATGTCAGACTGCATAGATTAGGTCAGCCAGAACCGGGAACACTTCCCATAAATCCTGATGCACTTGTTACATCATAAAAAGAATGGCGTCTACGCTAATATTAGTCTCTCTGTTTATCCCGAGTCCGCCGTATCCAGGCCGTATCCAGATCTGATGAAGGACCTGCACCTGGACACGACGACAACACAGTCCTGAAGTGTCAACTAGTATCTCCCCTGTGAAGGCCTCCTTCCCCTCCCTTTACCTCTGTACAGATAAAGCATTGTCGGGATAATTCCGGTTCGCGTGGCTACGCGGAAGCGATAATAATTGTGTATTATAAATTTTAAGGCCAGACAAGTAGTATGTTGAGGGTTGGTTTGTAAGGAAGGACTACACGCCTGTGCACATATACTGTATATTCAAACGCGCATTCCTATAGACTAAACACGTAATACGCATGTGCATGCCATCAGCGTTCTCACACGTCTGCGTTTTTAAAGTTTGCACAGAGAGAACTTAAGGGTTTTCTGTTAGAATGGTGTCGTGTTAGCGGCCCCTAAGTTAATAACTAATGATCGTTGCGACGGAAGTGAATCAATCAAAACTAACTTTAGCTGGACAATAACTTTGTTCTAGAGCTGCTGTAAAGCCAAAACAATCTCTGTTACTTTAATTTCCTATCACTGCTTTGAGACAATCTATGTTGTTAAAAGCGCTATATAAATGAAGGTGACTTGACTTGACTTGACTCATTTAATGAAAAGAGACTCACAGTGTCGTGAAATGTCAGGGAAACTTTGGCAGATCGAAGGTCCTTTATTGTTGAAAAACCAATCGTTTCCGAACTGCTAGAGGCAACATTTGAATGCAATTTGCTGTTTTGAAGGGCTAACTATTAGTGGTAACTTTGTCAAGAACACATGCCAACCACTATCCAAGTAAACATCTATCATTAACCAGATGTCAGATGGGAATTATTCATTTGCAGTCTTTTGGTATTGTGTTGTGATGCTTCAAAGCCCGTCTTTCCATGGTGTAAGCTGTTGTAAGATCCACAATTTAAACAAGACTTAAAAAGGGAAGTCGCCAAACCGCACTGAGGATTTGTTTTCATTGTGTTAGTCCTTTCAATGAGCACATCTTTCTGGAACAAGAGTTGACTGCAAGTTGACTGTTTTTTGCAGCGCATCTTTTAACTGGAACATGTAAACACAAGCACATTTCCCCCATGTTAGCCTCACTTCACTGGCTGCCCGTACATTTTAGGATCCAAATTAAAATGATTTTATTTGCTTTTAAATCCCTAAACGGTCTTGCCCCACCCTACATTTCTGAGCTACTTCTCTCAGGTCAGCTGATCAACTGCTCCTGAATGTGCCCAAAACAAAGCGTAAGCTCAGGGGGGACCGGGGTTTTGCTGGACTGATCTGCCTCTGCCAATTAGACAAGCCTCTTCACTGTCTGTTTTTAAATCAATCACTCTTAAAACCCACCTTTTCTCCTTGGCCTTTGACACCTGACGTTGACATTTTGTTTATTTATTTGATTTATTTATTTCTATAGTATGGTTATTTTTCCTAGATTTTATGTCTCTTGATTTGTTTTATATGCTTTATATAAAGTATGTATTTTATGTATTTTATTCTGTACAGCACTTTGGTCCACTTCGGTTGTTTTAAAGTGCTTTATAAATAAAGTTTGATTGATTGATTGATTGATTGAAGAGTTGTGTGCATTTCATTGCCTCATAAAAAAAGAGTTCGATCTTTCTCAAGCTACAGTACATGGGGATATAAAGATCTGTAGCTGTAGTATGTGTGGATACACCTATAGTTATTATTCACAAAGGTTATGTTGTCAGGACACACCCATCAGTTTCCAGTACCTGAGTGAGTGTTGAAGGCTGATTTGTCAAGGGCTCGTTTAGTTAAGTGTAATGAACTGGTTTGAATTGGAATGAATGATACACATGCAAATCATATTGATTTAGGAGGTAAATGTCCTTTACATTTAACCAATATTGTAAAATCGACATTATTGATGTCATACTTTTTGGGCTATAAATATCAACGATGATATACAGTGTGCAATATTACAGCAAAATCTGCAACTATAAACTATGGGTAACACTTTATTTTACAGTGTCATTGTTACATATGTTACATGTAGTTACTAGTAATAACTATATATTAAGCATAATTACATGCAACTGACCCTAAACCAAACCAAACCCTAATCCTAACCCTTTAGTAAGTACATGTAGTTACTTAATATTACTCAATACTTAAATGTATAATTAAAGTGTAGCAAAGACACCTTAAAATAAAATGTAACCCAACTATGAACACCCCCTAAATCTGCTTCACACTTTTATAGTCCTTGTGAGTACTCAAATGAAATACTTTGCAGTCATATTCGTAAATATTAGCCCATTTTGATTCGACAGAAATATCATATATTTTTGTCAGTGCAAGTAACATTTTAGATAATTTTTGTCAAAATGGCTGAAAAGTCACAAAAACAATCACTGTAACATGATTAACTTGCTTATCACTTTTGACCAATAGGTGGCGCTGTTATGAGATTATTATGGTGTAGTCAGTGTGAGGTGACAATGACACAAACAGTTTAGTGTCAATATGGCAAAGCGTTGCAGTTACAGCCTCAGAATGAGCTTGGCATCATGCCAACAAATTCGCTGATGCGAATGGTTTGGTTTAACGGAAAGCTTTTCATAACTTTTTGCCGGCATGCTCTGAAGTTGATCTGTACAGAGCCCCTAAAGGGACGTGGTGGTGTAAAAAATTTAGGATGGGACCCCCGAGAAACTTTGCGTTCCCTTGCAAAGTTATTTGCATTCCCACGCAAAACTTTTACGTTCCCTCGCAAAGATATGTGTGTTCACACGCAAAGATATTTGCATTCCACGCAAAACCTGTTGTGAGCTCGGACAGACACCTCCTGTTTAATGTCCCTTCAGAGCTCCGTACATTAATGGAGCATTTCATAGTGTTTGAACTTGGACTAAAATATAAAGAAATGCGGTCAGTGCTTAACTCAAGGTGGAGTTATATATATTCACAGATTCGAACTTCTCGGATCAATAACTTGTGAGCTAAACGTTGTTAAAACACAAATTATACTTATTATACAATCACAGTAACGTAGAGCTACAACCAAATTTCCCTCAAAACGAGCTTTAGGCCTATAATATAGGCTAAATGGATCTCTATGAGCAGGCGGCTGAGAGACAAGTCCAAAGGGACCGTCTGCAAAGTGCAATATAACCCAAAAAACGTGACTACAAAAATAGTAATTGACTTCAATGTTACAAACTGCCACCCAATTCAGTTTACACATCAATGGTCTCCCACTGGTCATACTACACTGCTTTTGCACATTTTATATTATGAAAAATATTCAATAACTTCACCGTAAAAAAACTAATTTTGTTCACACATCACTGCTCTAATGTTGGTTATAGAACACTTAGTTTGGGAAGTAACTTCACCTAAAGTAGGCCTATCCTTTAGACAAATTATATTGGTACCGTACGAAGCTTTTGCATTATATTTGCTTACTGAATTTGATGGCATTACACTGTACACTTCTCGGGGAAACGCAAAAGTTTTGCGAGGGAATGCAAAAGAAAAGATAAAAAAATTAAAATTCTCCCATCCTAATTTTTTTCCTCCACCACGTCCCTTTTAGGGGCTCCGTAGATCTGAGCCAATTTTGGTGAAAATCAGACCAACGGTCTAGGAGGAGTTCGAAAAAATAGTCAACATGGCTTTCTGAGCACACATGGCTTTCATAACAATATGCTAATGCGGTCCTAAAATACAGCATTTTTGGCAAAATTTTAAATGGCAGAGTTTTATGATTTTTGGGCAAAGCATTCAGAAAGTTATAAGCAAAAAAGGCCCATTTTCATACGTCCTGACCAGGTCAGGTAGCCTCAGTTCATGGTTGGGATAACATGTACCAATTTTGGTCAGAATTCGCTAAAGCATTGCTGAGATATAGCCTCACATCCAATTTGGCATGCTCTTTGTCGAATTCTTTCGTACGTTATTCGAGAGCAGTTGGGTTTATCAAAAAGCTTTTGTTATCAAAAAACTTTTGATAACTTTTTGCCAGCATGGTCTGAAGATGATCTGATTTGATTTTCATGAAAATCAGACAAACCGTCTAGGAGGAGTTAGAAAAATCCGAATCAGAGGAAAACAAGAATTTTGTTTCCAGCCTTTATTGTTAAAAAGTTATTAGCATAAATGAATGTAAGTGAAACTTTAGACAGTTGGTGGCGCTAGAGCTAGATTGAGTTAGAGACTCCAAATTTGCTGTGGTGAATGTTTGGACTGTCCTCCATCAGTGTTCCAAATTTCACAACTTTTTACCATACGTTTCTATGGGCTGCCCTTGAATTCCAGATCAGAAGGGAATAATAATAAGAAGAAGAACACTAATGGATACAATAGGTGCTTGGCCCCTAAGTAGTTATAATGCACCTGAAATTATAGCATATGTGGTGATGCGATCCACCATGATAAGGATTAGGGGCGGGTTCAGTATGCGTGGCAGATATAAAAGGGATTAGAACGGCGTCTAAGGGAGCGCGTCATTCTGGGTTCTGGATGTGACGTCATTTGGGCGCGCAGCGTTTGGGATTGGGAGGTAAGAATTACTGGTAGCTGCTTAACTTTTAATGTGCGTTGGGAAGGATAAGTTAAGACCCATTTAATTTACAGTGCGACTGCGGAGTATCGGAGATGCGTCGTTTAACGCCCGTCATGGCGAACCGGTAATTTGCACTCTACAGAGTACACTGGGTGGTGCGAGTCACCAACAATCGGTAAGTCATACCTATTTGAATGTCCGGTTAATGAGATCATAAACTCAATTTACAAACGTTATGCATTGTATGTTTTGATAGTGATACGAGGAAGGTGTTGCAGCAGGCTTTGTGGGGGTAGCTGGGCTTAGTGATGACCGAATGGATTGCGTTTCCCCTTGCCAGAAACTCCTCGACCATTTTTCAGTGACTATTACTGGAACAGCGCATTTTCTGTGATCATCTGACTAACATTTTCTCTTATCCCTCATCTGTCTTGAGACGGCCGGAACAATAGCGCATTTTCGGCCGTAGTGACGCTTTCCAAACCTAGGAAATTCAGTGCTGATCTCTGGGCTGGCGTACAGCGGCGAACAACTGGGTTGTCATTTCTACTTGCTCTTTTAGCAGAAACATTGTCATTTAAAGTATTCACGTTTGTCAAATTGTTATTGTCTGTTTTTGAATGTCTTATATGTATTTCTAAATCCTGAGAATGGTATACTTTTAAAATGCTGTAATCATCAGGCGACGCAGTGTTGGAAAGCTATTAATGAGCGTTGGCCAGTGAGTGGTTGCTTTTATCTTCTTTGTAAACAACTGATTCCATCCGTCCACATATGATAAGGGTTCAACCAAAAGACTATTACGTGGAAAGTGCTTTGTGTGTGTGTGTGTGTGTGTGTGTGTGTGTGTATGGTTGCTTATGTCTCAATTTGTACTCTCTTTTCTTTTACCCAGAGTTGGGGTGCCAGTTCAACGCCCACGTCCTCTGGTGTGGTGGTGTGCTTCTCGCTTGCTGTGTTCACAGGGGGTGATTGGGTGCTGTGTGGTGAGAGCACTAGTTGCAGTGTTTACTGGGTGGACGAACTGAATCCCCAATTCTGAAACGGATAAGTGTTATAGTTGGTGTATTTATTCTAATGTGTGCTTGTATTGTGTCTTTTGGTACTTTTCTTATCTGGATTTAATAAACAATTTGAAACGTTTCCTTGTCTGTTATCTGACCCAGTCACCGCGTATCTGTGTGCTTTGCACTTGATGTACAAACGGGTCCCCGGCCCATTTTCCGGGGTGGCGTAGTCTATTTGGTGCCATAATTGGTATTGTGTTGCGCTTAAGAGAGCGAACTGCCACATTTTGGCGTATAGTCGGCAGGGTGTTGTGACTGTGGTCTAGATTCAGACATTGTGATATTGTTTTTCTCTCTATGCATTTCTTTTGCTTAGTTGTGACAACTCAGTGGAGATTCGTCGGGTAAGTACACTTTAGTGTTTAATCATGGAAGCTGAATTACAGGAGATGAGAGATCTTGTGGCCCAATTGAAGGCTGATAATGAGCGACTGCGACAGGAGCGGGCGCCGGTTGAGCCGCCTTCTCCTGGCGCGGCTTCTAGTAGTGCGTCACGGCCGGCAACGCCTAGTGTTTCTGACTCTAATATCGGTACCGTTGAACGGTTGGTGTTCATTCCGCGAGAACGCCATTGTCCAAAGTTTAATGGTAGGTCCCGTATAGGCATTGAGGGATGGGTCGAGGAGGCTTTGGCGTGTATGCGGAACATGACGACAGCTGAAAAGGTTTCCTTTCTGTTTAATCATCTTGAAGGAGAGGCACGAGACGAAATAAAATATCGACTTAGTATGGATAAAGATGATCTAGAAAGAATTGTCTTAGCACTGCGTGAGCTATATGGTTGCGCCAAATTTTATGCTGCACTGCAAGAGGCTTTTTATTTTCGGCGTCAACTGGAGGGGGAAACAATACAAGAGTTCTCCCTGGCACTGTTGGGTCTGTTTGATAAACTTAAACAACAGTCTCTGTACGTCATTTCAAATACAGATGTAATGGTGAGGGACCAATTTATTGAATGCGTTTTCGATAATGCATTGCGTAGGGAACTGAAGTTCGGCAAAAGCCTGCTGCAACACTGTTGGAGGGGGAAGCACGGGAGGAGATGAGGTATCACCCTCGTGTTTAACGGGGGGATTGCACTAGGATTATTTTAGCATTGCGGGAATTATGTGGCTGTTTTTAGTCATATGTAGCCGTCATGGCAAGAGTGCTTGTAACTAGTGTTATCGTGTTTCTCGTGTAGCCGTCATGGCAGAGCACTGGTAATAAGTGTCTCGTGTTCCTCGTCGTATAGCCGTCATGGCAAGAATGCTTGTAACTCGTGTTTTTCGTATGTAGCCGTCATGGCAGAGCACTTGTAACAAGTGTCTCGTGTTTTTCGTGTGTAGCCGTCATGGCAGAGCACTGGTAACAAGTGTCTCGTGTTTTTCGTGTGTAGCCGTCATGGCAGAGCACTGGTAACAAGTGTCTCGTGTTTTTCGTATGTAGCCGTCATGGCAGAGCACTTGTAACAAGTGTCTCGTGTTTTTCGTGTGTAGCCGTCATGGCAAGAGTGCTTGTAGCCAGTATCTCCTGTGTTTCTCATTGTAGACGTCATGAAGGAGCACTTGTGATAAGTGTTTTGCGGTATGGTGCAAAATTTACGCTTCCTTTCCATTCTTTTAATATCCATGTCGCCAGTTTCCCTTCAGGGGTTGTCTTTTTAAAGGTTAAGGCTAATAGCTGGTCAGTTTGTTTTAAGTATCCATCGCTTGCCAAAGGCAGTGGCGGATGTGGGAAGAGGTGCTATGTTATCCGCTGTCGTAATTTGCAGTGATGAATCGTCTCCCCCTTTAGTCTCTAGGATGATTCCTGAGGTTTGTTCATCGTCGGGACTACGATGACCAATGGGGGGGTGGATTGTGGTGATGCGATCCACCATGATAAGGATTAGGGGCGGGTTCAGTATGCGTGGCAGATATAAAAGGGATTAGAACGGCGTCTAAGGGAGCGCGTCATTCTGGGTTCTGGATGTGACGTCATTTGGGCGCGCAGCGTTTGGGATTGGGAGGTAAGAATTACTGGTAGCTGCTTAACTTTTAATGTGCGTTGGGAAGGATAAGTTAAGACCCATTTAATTTACAGTGCGACTGCGGAGTATCGGAGATGCGTCGTTTAACGCCCGTCATGGCGAACCGGTAATTTGCACTCTACAGAGTACACTGGGTGGTGCGAGTCACCAACAATCGGTAAGTCATACCTATTTGAATGTCCGGTTAATGAGATCATAAACTCAATTTACAAACGTTGTGCATTGTATGTTTTGATAGTGATACGAGGAAGGTGTTGCAGCAGGCTTTGTGGGGGTAGCTGGGCTTAGTGATGACCGAATGGATTGCGTTTCCCCTTGCCAGAAACTCCTCGACCATTTTTCAGTGACTATTACTGGAACAGCGCATTTTCTGTGATCATCTGACTAACATTTTCTCTTATCCCTCATCTGTCTTGAGACGGCCGGAACAATAGCGCATTTTCGGCCGTAGTGACGCTTTCCAAACCTAGGAAATTCAGTGCTGATCTCTGGGCTGGCGTACAGCGGCGAACAACTGGGTTGTCATTTCTACTTGCTCTTTTAGCAGAAACATTGTCATTTAAAGTATTCACGTTTGTCAAATTGTTATTGTCTGTTTTTGAATGTCTTATATGTATTTCTAAATCCTGAGAATGGTATACTTTTAAAATGCTGTAATCATCAGGCGACGCAGTGTTGGAAAGCTATTAATGAGCGTTGGCCAGTGAGTGGTTGCTTTTATCTTCTTTGTAAACAACTGATTCCATCCGTCCACATATGATAAGGGTTCAACCAAAAGACTATTACGTGGAAAGTGCGTTGTGTGTGTGTGTGTGTGTGTGTGTGTGTGTATGGTTGCTTATGTCTCAATTTGTACTCTCTTTTCTTTTACCCAGAGTTGGGGTGCCAGTTCAACGCCCACGTCCTCTGGTGTGGTGGTGTGCTTCTCGCTTGCTGTGTTCACAGGGGGTGATTGGGTGCTGTGTGGTGAGAGCACTAGTTGCAGTGTTTACTGGGTGGACGAACTGAATCCCCAATTCTGAAACGGATAAGTGTTATAGTTGGTGTATTTATTCTAATGTGTGTTTGTATTGTGTCTTTTGGTACTTTTCTTATCTGGATTTAATAAACAATTTGAAACGTTTCCTTGTCTGTTATCTGACCCAGTCACCGCGTATCTGTGTGCTTTGCACTTGATGTACAAACGGGTCCCCGGCCCATTTTCCGGGGTGGCGTAGTCTATTTGGTGCCATAATTGGTATTGTGTTGCGCTTAAGAGAGCGAACTGCCACACATATAAATTGAAACATTGCAACTCCTCTAAAGAGCCTGTTTGAAAAAACAAGTTGGGCTTGCAGATGAAACGTCTCCAAACTGTAAATCAAAGAGCAGAGTGTATAAGAAAGAGAAAACTTAAACATTTACAACTATGTTTAGGTATCATTCAACTATTTTAACATTCAAACATTGCCTCACCACTTTGAGCTCACAAACTCTTTGCCATGCCTCTTCAAAGTGCGGACCTTAAACTAACACACAACAGTTTCTGAAATCTCACTTGTCTCTTGCAGGCGTCTCTCGGTGATTTGCTGACTCAGAGAGGCTTTCGGTGAAGCCTGCTTAGACATCTCTAAGAAACAGACAGGAAGAATTGCCCTTTTAATGCACCAAATAACGTATAAAATGGGTTCAGCTGAGGGACGAAGGGTCGTTTTGTAATGTCAAGTGCTGCGTAAATGCAAGAAATGATGCTGCCAACTTAGCTTTCATAGCTTGAACGTGTTTGTGTATGAGTCTATGTGTCTGGATAGAGTGTATCCACTTCACATTGTGGGACAAGGCTTAGCAAGATCTGTTAACCAAGGAGAATTATTTGTTTGATTGAGGCCTGGCAGTGCATTTACTCTCAAAATATTAGTAATTAAAAGATGACACTGGTGAGTTGTGTTTTGTGGTGGGGAGGGGAGCTACAAATTGCTGTATTAGATGCCTCTGGAAAGCACAACTTGCACTGTCAAACTCTTCAGATAAGAGTACTGGAAGTTAAAATGCATGAAACTGATTTTTTAATGAATATGTATGCATTTTTCAAGACTACCAGTGAGCTCTAAAATTGTTAAGCGACCATTCATTTTTCTTTAAAACCACAAGTCAGTGTGATTTTAGTTTTCTGTATTAATATTAAAGTTTTTTTTTTTTTAATGACTACATCATTCACAATGCTTCATGGGATGTGTAATTCATGTCGTTTATAAAGGACATTCAGTTCACATTAAGACATCTAGTCCCTCCCCTTTTTTTGCTTAAAATGTTGTGATTCATCTCACAGCTGGTTGCTTTGCTTCACGACATGGCTCATGGAGAAAATGAATGGGGAAAATACTTGAACCACGACCACTGATAAAGTGAGCGGTCACTGTTGTGCTCAATAACTCACAGGGAGTGATGTAATGTTATCCTAAAATTAACGGATTGATGCTTGAGACTATCAGGGTTAAATGTTGAAAAATACACCCTGAAGAGTTTTTAATTTTGCGATAATGACCGCCTGACTGTATCACCCCGGCTACCTACCAAATAAATAAACTAAATGGACATGAAATATTGATTGGAACTGGAAATATCTCATTATGTGTTAAGAAAGAGAGTGTAGAGTGATTCAGATCGATTCAAGTGACATGAAACTAGCACAGCTATGCAGGAAATCAGTTGCATGAAACATTGTACAGTTTATAGAGTTTGGCAGTCATTGTACAAAAATATTTGATTGCAGAAGGCCACGACCGGCCAATCAGAATAAAGAATTCCAGACAGGGGCATAATAATAAGGTTACACTTTATTTCAATAGTCCATTTTAGATATTTGACTAACTATAAGTAACTTTGCAACTACATGCCAACTAGCAGTCATTAGAGTATTAGTCGACTTTTACGGTTTGAGTTAGTAGAATACGTTGACGTAGTTGTAAAGTTACTTATAGTTAGCAGAATGTCTGTTAGTGGATCATCAAAATAGTGTTAGCAGATACGCAGACAGTCTACTAATGCTCTAATGACGGCAAAGTTACTTACAGTTGAATGTCTGTCGACTATCGAAATAATCTGTTCAAACATAGGTTTGGACAGCAGAGAAAACAATGCTAAATGCAATAATAAAATACAACTAACTGTATAATCATGCATAGTTAAGATGGCAAAAAAAGGCTTCTCAATAGATGAATTGCTTCCCAAAACTTTTTTGTTGTTGACATCAAACGCTGTGTCCAATGAAACGGGTAATTCGATCTGAAAACTACTTAAGTCCAGTCATGAGAAATTAATTGCCAGATTAACTATCACATTTATGGACTGACTATAGAGTGAGATACTGTACAGGAAATAAAGATGAAGAGCTTTCTGTAAACATCTTGCAGAAATATATGGTAGAGTAGATTTAAAATAAATATCAAACTACTATGATGAATGCCCTCTGCAAGATATGAGCCACATCGATTCTTTTATTCTGTCTATGTTACGACAGGTGGGAAGAAGGATGACTGTAGCAATTTCTCAGTATTTTATTCTCCCACAGGCTCTCACAGCACAGGATGTATAAAAGTGGATATAGATGTCGGTTCCTGCAATCTCTAGCTTGGACAAAATTCGATCTGACAGGTGGAAGGTTTGCAAACTCGCGTACACCTACACAGATACCATAAAAACACATACACAAGAGAGAGAGGAAAAGTGAGGGAGCTTCAAGAAATTCTAATTGAATACTTCATAAAATCTGTGTTTTATCAAAGATGAAAGCCTACGGCCTGATGCACATGAGCAAAACAAAGCCAAAAGCAATTGGATGGAATTGAACAATGAAATCTATTACAAGTCAATTGCACCTGTTCCTGTGCGAGGATAACAGCCAAGAAACACTTTCATCCTTTGACGCATTTTCCCTTTAAAGACGAATACTTTTTTTTTTTTTTCAAAGACACTTATTGTAGAACAGTGGATGATACCATGAACATTTGATGCTAATTATTATCCAAAAAAATCACCTACAAAGGTAAAATAAATTGTCTTCATATAATGCTCTTTTATGTAGGCTTAAATTCTGCTTTGATGCTGATTTTATGCATCTGATATCTGTTTTTTTTGGAACACTACCACAGAAGTGCAGCAGTCAACAAGCACCGCATTTTTCACTTTCTACAAAAGACCGCAGTCTCATTGTTGATGAATGGTGAACATGGCAGGCATGATCTTCCTCAGATCCAGTTTGGCCATGGAATGAACGCAGGTGCTGATATTTTGACCGTCTCCCTGTCTCGACTTTGAAGAATTTTGACGTAGAGACACAGAAAGTCTGGAAGCTTTACGTCGACAGTAGGGCAACACTTCTGCCATAAAACATTTCGCAAATCTTGAGTGACATGGTTTGGGGTCAGAGAAGTGGATCGCAGACTCAGTCTTTTTGTTTATTGGTATTTGGGTGTGTGGTCTCCAGCTTTAGAATGCATGAATAACTTCAAATCCCATATAATATTTATGTATAAGTAATAATATTTGTGCACTTTGCAAACCCATAGAGGAATCCAGCGGCTGACCTGTAATGAAATGCTGTATTAAAAAATAATGATCGATTTTATTTCCAAATGTAGGCAAGGAAGAGGCCTAGAGAAAAAGAAAATAAGGTTTCTATTCATTAAAAATGACAAGAAAATCACCATTGGTGACGAAGTGCGTCAAAATAAACGAGAAGGTCTAAAGCTCTTCACACCTGCAATGCTGCTATCTTTGGTCTCCCTTCATATGAGAGGTCAAAAGGGTATGAATCTCTCAGCTTTATGAGTCACAGTTCCCCCTTAGCCCACTTTAATCACTAGGGGAAAATGAACAGCAATACATGAAGAGCTCGCTTTTTTTGGTCTTTCCTTTGTGCCTCGCTACTGTCAACGAGATCAAGGAGTTCTTTTTACTTTCGCTCGTACATTTCGCACTTCGTATAACCTTGCAGTATCACCTCCTACTCTTTGCTCTGTCAGTTTGTTTGTGCTTTGTGTACATGTGAGATGCACCCATCTAGAAAGATCTCCTATGCGCACGCATGCGCGTCTGTGCCGCTGTGTGCATCTGTGCCAGTATCAATGTATACCGGCCAATGAACCCGTTCACCCTACTCTCTCTCTCTCTCTCTCTCTCTCTACTTGCACTATATTAGTTGCACTGACAAGAAGCATAACTCATCCTATTCTCTTCTATTGTATAGCCAGCGCTGCGGAAGCTCTTCCATGACAGCCATTCTCCAGGTAATTAGCTAATTAAACAAGTCGCATAGGTCGGACATACTGATTTTAATCATTTCCATAGGGCTGTCACAAAGGGCTATGCACAGAACGTGCTCTAGCTGCAAATGATCCTGCAGAGCTGAGCTGTAAAGCTTGTGTGTGTGGTTTCCGTATGTTAGACACCATACGCTGTGGACACAGTGACAGATAAGTGTAAGAGAATAAGATGGTGCGTAATGAGGTAGGCTAAGAGCGTTGCAGCTCATAGCTAAATGGGTTTCATTCATAACACACATGCGTAGATGCGGTCATGCCTAATTAACCCCTTTGCCAAACAGTGACTTGGAGCCACTCGACCTTGACCAGTAAGGGTCGTGAACCATTTATCATGGGGCCACGGACTAACTTCAATGGAAGTGTATGTTAATGATGACTCATAGTTTCTTTTTGACAGCTTCGGATTCAATGCTGGGCAAAAAGGAAGCCCTTGAATTGTATGCACTGACAGTCCGACTGTCCGTCCCTGCATGAGGGATCGTACAATAGCTGTACTAACGACTTTGGATATCTTCCAAACTTATGGCAGCTCAGCACGGTTTCCCTGGTTATATCCTTTCTCAGCTTGGATTTCCCACAACCTCGTCTCTAGATGACAGTGATGACAAGGTGCCATTTACTTTTGGTGAGCCTGTAACATATTCGGGTAAGCATATAAAGAACAAACCAGTGAGTCCCTCTTACTAGTGATGTCCAGAATCGTTCTTTTGAACCGGTTCTTTTTAGTTAACTGGTCGAACCTGTACACTAAACTGTTCAAAACAGTTCGCGTCTTGCGTCAGCGCTGATCCACAAGTTACTAAAGTTACTCACTTTTGGACATGCCTGACAGTCCATCCGACTCCAAACAAACAATATCCCGGAGTATATGTTACTCCAGTAACTCAAACCGTTCATTGAACTGAGACATGTTGTGCTGAGAGAAGTGATGAGCACGAGCAGCTGATACTGAGCATGGGCGTATTACCGAACGTACAGGTACAGCGGTTCACAGATCACAGATCAGTACAAAACCGAGAACTGTTTCTTTCGGACACGTTAGACATACTGAGTACCGATGAGCTGAGCATGCGTGCAATTTTTTTCAGTGGGACGAAATGCATGTTTAACATCAACAAGTGTAACAAAATAAAACATGTTGGAAACATGTTTATCACATAATTACTTTCTTATCTCTGTATTATTTTAAAGATTGGAAACACAATGAATGGATTGTAAAACTAAACATTTATTATTATACTAAAACCTTATTTTCAGGAACAGCTCATTTAATTTCTAAGTTGATATAAATCTTTGACGTAAACTCTTGCCAAGGTTTTAAGGGTGCTTATTAAGTGTTTATAATGTGTTAATCATCAAACATAACATATTAAATATAATGGAGACATGCATCGACTTTTTAGTTTTGTCGACTGTACAAAGTTTCAGCAGGTCTAAGCTCAGCACACACAGGCCTACTGCAACAGAGTTTCCCGAGTCAAGACAAGAACAGCGGTTCTCGAATCACCAGTACAGAACCGAGAACTGTTTCTTTCGGACACGTTCGTTATGGAGAACCGATGAGCTGGAGATACTGAGCATGCGTGATTACACCGTCTCTGAACCGAACTTTCTTTCGGCCAACTGTGCACGAGCAAGGGCGAACCGAGGACTTCAATGAGGGGCCGAATTCGACGAAATGTAAATTTATTTAATAACAAATTAAATAAAATTGATGAAGACCAGTTTATTCACTTTATATCTTTAAGACATTTGAAACATCCGGGTTTGCTCATCGCCTGTAGGGTTCATTTGCAAAACGTAAATGTAAGAAACTTATCCAAGATGATTATGACGATAATTACTATTATTTAATTTAAGTTATGATTACAAATGCCTTTATTTGAATGTATTTTTATCTGCCGGGATGATAGAATTGACTTCATTATGTGAGGACGTAAAAGAAATTGTGAACCGTTTTTTTTTTTTTTTACTTGTTCATGGAAACGAACTGTCCGAAAGAACCGGTTCACGGAAAAGAACCTGACTTCCCATCACTACCTCTTACCTGGAAATATTAGTCTACCCTTTGTGCAGTATGTAGTAATTTTGCAGAACTGTTTATCCAAAGCAACTTCCAGTGGACTTTAAGGGGTAATCTCACTGGAGTAACCTGGGGTTAAGTGCTTTGCTCATGGGTCCAGTGGTGATAGCTCATGGCTTTCTTCTTTGGGAAACTAGCAACTCTCAATTACTGACCCTGAGTTTTATCCACTACAGGACACGACACTACCCTTTTTAAGCGCTGTGTTCTCAGAAATATAACTTTCCAAATAAATGACACTAAGCTTGACTTGGACAGGTCTGGAAACCTTTGCCAAACTGACAAGTGGACCATCTGGACCATCAAGTGGACATTATTGGCCCTTGCTGTGGAGAGGAACCACACGAGGAGGAACTGGATTTTACCACACACAGGAAAACATGTCAATAATGTGTCACTGCTTTGATTGATCGAGCTACTCCGATCGGGAGGTGAGTTGTTGTTCAGATGTTTAGTCAAGATATCAAAATCCAAAGTGAAAAAGCGACCTTGAGAGATTAGTCTTGATTGAAAAAACATTCTGGTGTTTGTCAGTATTTTGAAAAATAAGCATTAGTCAATAAATAATATCATGCTTTGACGTTTGATGTTTTCGTAGAAAAATATATGGTATTGCAGTGGCTGCTGGTGAGTTATAGCATTAGTATTTTGTGAAAACAAAAAAGGAGCCAAATGTGAACCTCGAGGAAAGACAACACACTACAAGGACAGTTTGTATCAAACTGCAAAGGTAAAAACACAGAGATCCAGGAGATAGGTTCCATTCGTTGTACCAGAAGTAATAAAATTGCTCATAGGAAGTGTCAGTGTCTGACAGAATCACTTAGGTCCCTGCTGCCTTTTCCTCTGTTACTGTGCTCAGGGGGTGTCTGGTATACTTCCCATCTGGTCTTTCCTCTCTGATTGGAAAAACACACACTCCCTTTGTGTTTTGCAGTTGTGTCAAAGGAAGCCCTACTCATTAACTCCAGTGGAAGTTTAAGTATCAGCTTTCCGCCTTTCTTCTCTGACTTCATATGACTAGGTTGAAGAGCTAATTCAGACTTATCCCTTACTTCCTGCTTTGGGTGTGACCTCGAGAGTTCGACTATCACCTCACCAGCCACAAGCCAAAGTGGCTTTGTGGCCTCGGGAACAAACCAGACAACGACTCCACGACTGTATCTTGGCACCCTCCAATCATTCACGAACCCAGTAGACAAATATCTGAATGGCTGCTGTTCTTACACGCACTGAAGTGAGTGAGAAGTGTCAACATGTGCGCCGGTGGGACCTGGGACCACTGACTATGATGTAACGAGGGGAGCGCTACATTCTCTGGCCCATGCAACAGGCCAAAGCAGCTGGACTGGGTGTTTAGACTGAAGCCTCTCCCCCTCCTCCAAGAACAATTTCCCACTCCGGTTCCACCCCTCATTTCCCACAGCTCCCAGTAAACAGAACACACCCATGGCAGGACTTCAGACACAGCGAACAGACAGCCGAACTTCCAGGCCTGGCTCACGGACATGTGTATATACACACACACACACACACGTGGCAGTCATAGCTGCAGTGTGAGGTCTGTTCGGACACGGATTGTGGCTGTAAAACAGTCTATCTTTCCTCAGCACTCTTTCTCAATTGTAGAGGCAAAGCCGAAAGGAGTAAGCACTAGGCCGCCAGGCAGTTTATCATCCTCCAAAGCCACGGCACTTTTAAACTAATGTAAGTATTGGATAGCTTATCCATTAGTAAAGACTGTAGGGAATTTACAACGTTTACAGAACATGCTGGAGGAATTTTTATGGAGCCACCTTCAGAGAGAGGCTTTGGGAGTTGGTGAGAGATGAGAAAGGTGAACATGTAGGATTTGTTGAATAGCCCTTTCCCCAACACCACATGAAAGTGTTCAGCACCTTCTGTTGTTCCATCCAAATTATCCCTAAACCTGAGCCATTGTGTAGCATTTCCAATGAAGCATGCTGCACTACGTGATGAATTCCTACCTTGAAGTCGACAGGTGAATGAACTACTGATGAACTACGCCGCATTCTCCCTCTAAGAGGAACATCACGCGTGGAGTAAGTCATGTCAGTCACGGAGACCACCCAGCTGAAGCAGTCGACTAAATGAATGATGACATACAGGTAACAGGACATGTGTGGACTAAGTTAAGTGTCTCATCCAGGGGCCCTCGCCATGATGGATATGAGAGGGTCTAAGGAAGAGTGCAGAACATGACAGACAATGTTTGGGGATGTGGATTTGAACTCCCTAAAACGATCTGTCATTCCCACCCGGCCCCAGAGCCAACTCCCAGCTTGCTGGAGGTGCAGCCCAACATGTGCAAACATTTTTTGGATAAAGAGAAGTGATGAATTGCCCTTTTACACTGGACACTTTCCATGTCATCTGTCCCTCCAGTATGTATAGAAAATAAATACTCGGTTTTATTTTTAGATGGTATTTAGGAGTTACAAACTGCATATAAAGGAACACTAAGAAAAAAGAGCTGACGTCGAGGACCGAGAAAAATAAAAACAAAAATGAAGACATCTGATATGCCAAGTGACAACTGGCTATTACAACACTTTCATATATTTTTATTTTTAAATTTGGAAAGGTTTCATCCATTGTTAATCTTGTTAGTGCAACTACTGACATAAACATTAACAGTGGATTTCTTGATTTTGTTGGAAAATGTCCATCGTGACAATAAACAATTTGAATTAAAACAACGGTGACAAAAATATGATATAAAAAAGTAACAGCAAGATATTAACAATTAACTAACAATGTTATTAAAAGAAGAAAACTAAAGAAAGACTGTGATTGTTTTAAATAATCCACTCATAATCAATAATGTTATGGATTGACACTATTGAACTAAAGCTGAACAGTGAATAAACCAGTAAAACAGGTTAATTAACCCACACAAATGCAGCATCTTCATATGAGATTAAAAACATATATGTACAACATAACACAAAATAATTTAATTTCTTGCCACATAAGATGCCATTTTAGTCAGAATAAGACTGACTAAAATAAAAGAACACGAGAAGATGAAAAATTGACTAAATTGAAAATATATTTTAAAAAACTGTGCATTTAATGAAAACTGTTGTATATACTGCAAGTATCATTATATTGAAATGAGATTTGTTCACGTATAAAAAAGGAAGGAAATGTTTCCTGGCTTGAACTCTCCAAATGCTTTGGTTTTCACTCCTTATGTCTTAAGTTACATATCGGAAAAGGTCTTGGAGGTGTTGGCAAGGAAGGGTTAAGCATTACCAAAGTTTGTCTGCAAGACAAATTTCTCTTTAGGGGACGCAGGGCCATTTAGCAATCAGCCAAGAGCCCATGGGAGCACCTGTGTACAATTCCATACTGAAATAACACCGATTCAGTCATATCCACTTTCGCCATGTGTGACAACACTGTGGCATTGGATGATCAAGTACAGCTGGAAAAATGTACAAGGAGTCTGTTTTTCTTCAACTCTTTTATGTCTATGTGTCTATGAGTTGTGACCAGATGTTCATGCCAGGGTCTTTCAAACGATCTGTGTGCAGAGGAGTTTTGGGCGTATGTTTGGCGTGCCATGCATTTTGGGGAAAAGCAAAAGGGTATAATTTTCGGAGTGATAAACAAAGCTGTGGACTTGAGTGTGAATTACATTCTATTCCATGAATGTGATTTTACTGTGATCGAACAGAAGTTCATATTTGAACTCTTTTCTCGCCATTGACACACTGTAAAACCCAACAAGTTAACTCAACTCAAACTGATTGAGGAAACTGATTGCGGCAAACCATTTAAGTTTAAAAATAAAGAGTATTGTGAACTTATATATATTGATGACTCAATACTCATATGTATTTATTTTTAAACTTAAATGGTTTGCCGCAATCAGTTTCCTCAATCGGTTTGAGTTGAGTTAACTTGTTGGGTTTTACAGTGCAGAATTTTTCATCATTTAATCTGAAATGAGTGATGTGAAAGAACTGATTTCCAAAAAGCTCTGAGACTGGGTTTTAGTATTGGCTTAGTTTGGTTGTGCTTGGTCTTTACTGCAAAATCAGTTTTTAAAATGAAAATAATCATGGTTTAGCCACTGTTTTCTCCTCTGCTCACCCAGACACAGAGTCCCCCAGGGTGAACAGAAAGGTCAGAAGTCAAGTTCTTTTGCTTGCCAAACCAAGTGATGACCCCATAACCAGACAAGCAGGAAAAAGCCTCGCCGCAGAGGCTCAGGGGACGGGGGACCTTTTTATTGGAGGGGAATTTCGTGGTATTTGTCTGAGTTCAGAGTGACCCGTGCAAGGGAGGACGCGAATATGCATTCTGGGACAGCGTGCAAAAGCCGGCACAAAAACAACATGCTTGTTTCATTACACGATGAAGGGAGAAGCCACAATGAGGACGGAATGGATTGAAAGGGAATGAAAAATACATAATTTAACTGGCAAGCCATGAAGGCAAAATCCTTCTTTGCTACGCATCTCTGGCAGGCAATAGTTTTAAAGTACACTAACTTAAATGGAAGATGATTGTTGGAGTCCTTGGAAGCGCCAGGTATCATGGAAACTGTCACAGTGGATGAATCATGCCGATCACTGAATGAATCCTGTATGCTTTGAAAAACGAAATTGAGGTTGTTTGGGTTTATTTAGATTCTTTTCATCAGCAAGGGTGGTGGTCCTGAAGAGGAGAAACAATTTTAACTGCACTTGAACCTGTCAGAGGTTACGTGTTTATAAGACAAGGCCGGCGGTTCACTGATTAGCGCAAGTGGAAACATTAGGAACGCTGACATAATCTGACTAGCTCAAGTGGAAACCTTATGAAGACTGACATAATCTTGTTGTGAGTTAATTCACTCAACTTGACTCAAATGTCAAATGTCACAACCACTAAATGAGACAGACAGAGAGTTTCACTGATTTTAAGCACCTGGAATCTCTAAAGTTACATGTTGACACTGATGACATGAGAGAAGATCTTTGCTTGGTAGATCAGATCCAAATAATCGCTCGATATCTGAATTGACTCTAACACACTGGCTGTGTGCGTGAGCGTGGCGTTTCTGTTGCGTGTCAGCTGCGTGGCGGCTGCGTGCTGACATATGATCAGCCTCATTGGTGATATATTCGACATATGGGGAGAGAGTTGTGGAAGGCCTATACTTCATGTTAAACATAAATATATAGCAGCAAAGACAACGTCGGCAGTATTGACGGCAAAATAGGCTACAGAATATTTCATTATGTATTGACAGGTGCAATATTTTATATTTATATATAACTCAGACAGTGTGTAGGGCCCTAAGGGCCCTGTTTTAATGATCTAAGCTCATGGTCTAAAGTGCTCGGCGCAAGTTCACTTAGGGCGTGTCTGAATCCACTTTTGCTGGTTTAAAGACAGGAAAAATGGTCGGCGCGCCAGGCGCATGGTCTAAAAGGGTTGTCCCTATTCTAAAGTAATGGGTGTGTTTTGGGATTTACGTGCATTTAACCAATCAGAGTCTCACCTCCCATTCCCTTTAAATGCCACTTGCGCTCACGCGCCATGGCAGATTCACTATTTGAGTGAGTAATTGAACCATTAAATGAACAGATTAGTCCAAAAACATTGATTAAATAAGAAAAAGACCAGTTATAAATGCTCATATAAATTGCTCATTTGCCTCTGGACACAGAAGTATTGCATTGGCATTTGACTGAAATGTAACATCTATGCAAAATAATCCTTGAATCATTTCTAATTTAAGGTCATTCCCGTTTCGAATATGTGATTGTGTTTTGTCAACAATAAGCATAAACATTCTGCATTTCCATTTTGTAGTGTGGATCATTCATTGCAGCGTTTAAACGGATTCTCATGTTTAAGAAGCTGCTTGACAAATAATTTATGCCACTGCTACTGTTATCCTTTTTTTTTCTGACCTTCAAACACCTTAAAATGCACATGTGTACATGAGGAGAGAGGAAAAAAAAAAAAAAAATCGGCATGCCCCCTAACCCCCATAGCAAGATCCCTTTAGCAAGGACCTCTGTATTTATAAAACCCTGCGTACGGCCCTGCTCATGCTGTTCATTTTTCATATAATCAACATAGATACAATAAAAAAAAATAACAACATTATATTATTTATTTATAATTGCTATAGTTTAAAAACAGATATTATATTATATATAGTTTGTGATATTAGCTCACTTTGCAGCAAAAGCTCTGTTGACTTTTATTATTTGAGAAATAAAAACTTGTGTTAAAGTTATGCAAATGGTGAACTATTTGTATGACTTCATCACAAAGAGTTAAGTCTTGTAAAAGCATTAGATTGAAAACATTGAGATTCCATAAAAGTGTGCAAATAATAGAAACGCAGTTCAAAATGGCCTTTCTTTAAATGCAAATGTTCATTTGTGAAAGTAATGCATGCACTCACAACTCCTAATTACAAGAAAAAAACTTCACACTGGGTGTGTGACAGGCTGTGGAATGGGGTTTGGCCGAGGAAAATTTTTCAAAAAATCCCTGACCAATACATACTGTATAGGCTTTTTAAAAGTCACAGGGTACATATCCGTGCATTTATAAAGTTTATTTTATTTATTTTTTATTTCAAAAGTGCAGATGTTTTAGTTTGGGCTTACATGTTTCAAGGCAAGTAAAGCTAAAACTATTGACATTTTTTTTTTAAATACTGGGAAATATACTCTTGTTCCATTTAGTTACAGAGTAAGTACAATAGAAATACACACAATCTAACATCACTGACTCGGAAACCTTTATTTGAAAAAAAAAAAAACTTATTACAGTTGGTCTGAAGTGACAGTCTACAGTTTAAAAAGTTTAAAATATTGCAATTTTTCATAAAAACACTTATCGTTTCACTTCAGAAGACATTGATCCATACATTAGTGCCGTATGGATTACTGTAGTTATTGCTGTAGGTTCTGTTTGATGCTCCAACTTTTAGGAACACATGAGCTTGCATTATATGTATACCCAGAGATGTACAGTATTTTTTATTTTTCTAAAAACCTTCATTTGTGTTAATCTGAAGAAGGAAAGTCGTATACATCTTGGATGGCATGAGGGTTAAAGATGAGTAAATGCTGAGGACGTATTTCAGTGTGTACTGCATTTTCCTTTAATACATAATACAGAATGGCAAGAGACATGATTTCTTCTTCAGATTCATCAGTGGAAAGAAAGAAAAAGAATAAGAGGAACAAAAGGAAGAAGCCAAGCAAGAGAAAAAAGGGGGACAAAATGTGCTATTCTGTCAAGACTTAAGCATTCAAAACAAATTGTTGCTTAAAAAAAGCAGTTTTCAATGAAAAAGAAGTGTTGTAAATCTGTTTAGAATTAAGTTTTTCAAATAAAGGTTTCCGAGTCAGTGAAATAAGATTGTATATGTATTTTTATTGTACTTACCCTGTAACTACATGAAACAAGAGGGTAACAAGCACCACTTTAATTTACAGCCCACAATGTCACCCTTACCCTGTAACTACTGTACCTGTTTACTGTACTGTACCCTGTAACTATTAAGCAAAAGTTGCGATAGTTTTAGTTTTACAAAGATAACTGTATAAATGCATAGTTATGTACCTTGTAATTAAAAAAAAAGCCTATACAGTATGTATTGGTACACCATTATTTCAGAAAGGTATGCAGAATATGTTCTTGCTAAATTACTCCCAAATGTAAGATTGTTGTATCATAATAGTAGAATAAAACCCCCTTAGTTCTAAAATACTTACAGTGTAAATAATTAGTTAATTCTCCTGGTTGTTACCCCCTTTATTCCCAAAATGTTACAAATTGTTCCCTTATACATGTATGTACTTTATACTGTAGGTACACTATAATTACCTAAAGTTACACTGTAAAATCGCTTTAATTACGCGGTACTTTCCGGGCTGTAATCTAAAGCGTTACCCTTTTTGTGTGTGTGTGACGGGCTGTTAAAACAAGGCCCTGTTTACACCTGGTATTAAGATGCGTTTTGGTGGATCGGATCACAAGTACTCGAGGGAGACACATTCCCCTTTACACCTGGTGTTTTAATCCCTCTCTTTTGTCCATTTTCAATCACTTCTGTCCTGATTTCTTTGAGTTGAGGGTCTATGGGCGGGTAAATGTATGGACTTTTTCAGATCTTTCGATCTTATGGATGAAATAAGATCATGTAATTTACATTGAACGCGCCCGTAGACGGAAGAACATACGGAGAGCATCAGCTTTAGTTTCTGCTCTGACAGACGCAAGATCAGCCGATCGTTGTGTGTGTTAGAAATCAGGAATGGAGAGAGAACACTGTGCTTGGTACGTTTTTCACCTTCAAACCAAACTTGGGTCTTAATGCCGACACAGTTTAAATCCTGTCTGGCTAGAGCTCTTCCTATAATGTTTACACAGTAGACGTCTTTTGTGGCTGTTCGAACGCTTTCGACCACATTACACTATGAGAGCAATCCGGTCGAATCCGTTTTCAACAACCTCTGGAAGTGGTCGAAAGTGGACAAGCTCAAAACGTTTTACACCCCGTTTACACCTGTATTTAGTGTTGTCAATTGTGATCCGATTGATTAAAATGTATCTTAATACCAGGTGTGAGAGATGGAGAACAAGCTCATCTGAAGTTAGACAACCTCACAAATATGCAAAGAAAAAGAGCTAAGTAATTTCATATATATATATATACACACACACACACACACACAACTTCAGTCTCGAATAAAGAATGGACTTTTCCAAACATCTTCTGCCGTGTGTGAGATTGTCATCAGAGTTCGACCACAGCTCTCAGCACTCCCACACTCTTCATTTGAAATCACACACAGACACACTCCCACCAGACACTCATCATCTTCTGATCCTCAAGGTTACTCACATTCTCACACTCACTTTCTCTCATGAGATTAAAGGCTGTACGATTCATAGACCATTTGATGTTTAAAAACAAAAATATTATTGTAGTGATTTTGTGTCTTTCACGCTTCCTCAATACTGTTTTAATATTGCTGCTAGTCTATTGAGTCTAAGAAAAACATCAATTCTGCCTTGGACCAAGGAGCGTATCAGTGGTATGTATCATCGTCAGGGGAAGGGATTGGAGGTAAGAGCTTTCTGAATTTGTGCAAAGGAGAGGTGAAGGCTTTCATGAGGACAATCTTAATCTAGAGTAATTGCAGCTAGGTGAGATTGACAAGGGTTTGAGCTAAACTCTGCAGGCCAGATTTTGAGAAACCCAAAAGTGATCAGTTGAGTTAAAAATTGAGGAAATTATTAAGTAAATAAACTGCATGCTTAATCGAAAAAATTAAGTTATGTGGAATTGTCAAGTTCTCATAACTTATTTTTTTTTTTCAATTAAGCATTAAGTTTTGTGTAAGCGAACAACACTTTTTACATAGTGACACCTGGAATAAAATTTTCTGACTCATATCTGCGCATCACAAAATCATGCCAACTCTAATATAATGGCAGCAAGTTCTACCAAGGCACAATGTCAACTTCAGACTGAGACTTCCAACCTGGTACCTCTGACCTCAAGTGCTCAAGGAATCTCAGCGCTCCGAGGAACAAGTTCACGCCTGCTCCAGGCTGCCGTGCAGATGGTTTTCCAATCCTTCTCTTCAATTTCTTTGTCCTCCTTTACTTTTTCCCATCTCTAAAACCACAGGTTCACTCCAGGTCTGCTTAGTTCATTTCATTGCTCGCCGGTTGCTCCGGAAACCATCCGTCGGCATGGCAACGGCCTACACAGGCAAAACTGGAAGTGACGGCGGCATGGGTTCCTCCCATTGGCTGAGGACAGAGAGGGGCAGCGTGGGATGCAGGAGGAGGCTAATGTCATGTGCAGCTGGCCGGGCTGGATAACCCGTTTCCTTCTCCGAACGTGTCAGCGGAACACAAACTGAAAACAGGAAAGCACTTCCCAGAGCTCTCCCTGGACTTCATATCCGGGCATCCAGAGATTCGCCGTGCAGAGCGACGTCAAACATAAACAAACAACGGTTTCGTGGCGATAGCAGAAGAGATTGAGTACGGTTATCGTAACCTTCACACCTCCACCCGCTTTGGTGGGGAGTAATTGGCCTCTTCGTGATGCTACACTTCTAAAAGACAAACTCGTTCGAGTTTTTCCAGGGCTCTCCAGGGACGCCGTTGGAAGATGGCTGACCTTTGCCAAGTTCTGACCTTTACCATTACCGACACTCTCCGTGGCTGTCATTAAGACTGCCAACTTAAGCTGGAAAGTCTTCCCCAGCGAAGCCTTGGAGAGCTGACATCTGTTTCTTCATAGACACTCTGGGATTTGATCACACCATTATTATGTCAGCAAAAGGTTATTGGTTTGAGTCTTAATTGTCCGTTCTAACTAAATGGAAGGACCTTAGGGCTGAGTACACGACCTTGTGCAGATTATGATTTGAGAGTTATATCATCCAAGGGACTTATTTAAAAAATTCTCGGGTGAAATGAACTGGAACAGTATAAACAGATGACTCATTCAGGAAAACTCTCTTTAACTCTGGACTGAGCCGGGCAGCTTTCTCAACATGCCGTCAGAACGAGGCTCGGGACCTCAAAGCTTTCCAACCTGAGCAAAACATCGCCATCAAAAACACATTTGCACACCCTGCACCCGAAAACACGTACCTGCCCGATAGGATTTATGAAACAGGAGACGGAAAGTATTTGGTGACGTTACGTACTGCATCTGTTGAGATTCTTTGTGCGCAACCAGCTGACAGATTTTGGTATCCCACAATCTTATGGGATCCATCAGACTCTAAAAGCTTGAAAAATAATCATTTAATGTGTAATATATTTTTCTGGTTAAAAAAACATTTGTTTTTTTGTTGAATGAGTCTTAAATAGGGTGACCATTTTGAACTTGAATACACCTGATAAACTACAAGATGCTAGTCCTGTTTAAAAACAGCTGAACACAACTGTCATGCTACTGAATGTGGTTAAGTTAGTAGCACTGACTGTTATAGTCTAAGGGCTAGATTTACTAAACAGGAGAACGCAATTCCAAAACAGCGCCGACGAGAGTGGAAAGTTCCGCACATGATCTACTGACGATTCGCAAATTAAAGAGCACAAACACAGCCGGGTCATTTCCATAATGAACAACACAATCTAACAAGAGCAGTGCAGATTAGCGTCTGGTTTAAGACATGCCACTACATCGACTGCAGCAAACCTTTGTAAATCACCTTGCCTGATTCATTTAAATGCTACTCTAAATTTTGCGTCTGAAAGGGAAACTCCTACAAATGCATATGCAATAAGGTCAGCCGCAAAAATAACCCTGTCCGCGCCTTTTCGCCGCTAATTTTTCACTGTCTTTAGTAAATCCTGACAGACGTTTTTTTAAAGCCAAAAGTGGGTTTGCACTGACGCAAGCTGTAAGTAGATCTGGCCCTAAGACTGCTAAATACTCAAAAGGCTCAGAATGCAGATATATACATTAAAGTTGCGATGAAACTCAAGTAGCGGTTTCATGCATCGGTTGTTGATTAGATGGAAGTAGATCTGAATGTGAGCTTGCAGTCAGTTGTAATAAAGAGGTGGGGTTTAGGCGGACTAAATGTTTGGGGAAATCAAGGTTAAAAAATTAAACTTGCACAGATAAATCGTTCACTGTAAAAAGGGTGAATTTTCATTTCATGCCGACTAAGTTGAACCTTCTCCTCTGCGTTCACTCTCATTGCGTTGTTCTGCTATGAGTCAGTGTCCCAAGTCGCAGGAAATCGGACATGAAAGATTTGGCAGTTAGACATCAGAAATGGTGCTTATTCCTCTGCTCAACTAAACAACTCCACCACACATTAGTCCAGAGCTAAGAGCCTTGATAGGACTGTGAAGTGAACTCGTGCCTTGAACTCACACCTGCGACGGCTCACTACGGCCAATAAACGGGAATAACATCCTCGATGGAAGATAATGGCGCTTCTGGATCATTTCAGATTCAATGAGCCACAGATAAGACACATTGTGATTTTATTGAACATGCAAAATTTACTTTGTTAAATGTTGCATTATTCAAAAGACAAACGTTTCCAGAAGGCCCAAGATTTAAGATGCTGTAAAGCAAGGAGAATTAGTTTGCTTGCTGTCTTCTTTGCCTCTAATGTAAAAAAAGAAAAAGAAAAATCACCTTATCAAATTGGAAAAGGTGCCGTTTAATGAAATGATCTCAAATGTTTTATAACAGCATATTTTTTTACATTGCAAGTTGTTGAGCGTATGAAAAGATTGCTGAATAATTATTACAGTAACGGTATGGGTGAATCTCACAAATAAATGTCTCGGTCTTATTTCACCTCATAATGAAAACAAATGTATTTTTCATGGGAGTTTACCACATTTTCACAAATTCTGTGCTGTACTGTACATATGCTTACCATGATATATACTTAAAATTGTACAGTACACTTTATTATATTACACTTTAATTTTTATTTAGTTTTTTTTTTTCTTGCTACTGCTGAGAATAGTATGGTGCTGATGACATCAGAATGATGTCACAATGAAAAAAAAGCAAATCATAATGGTATTTAATCTTAAACAAAAGCACTTATGCAATAATTTTACACAATATGTATTCCTTTTGATTTCCGGGTTAAATCTGGCATGAGTTTTCGCGAGTAGTTGATACCATTATCCTGAACACGCAGTGCGGATATCTGCACGTTATTGATCATTTGAAGAAGCGCATCATTTGGCAGCGCACAATCTTTCGTGTGAACTGAATGCGTCGTTATGTCATTATTTTTACTTTTGCAGTTTCCTCTCTGATGGACATTCATCAGTTTAATCACAACCATTATTTCCACTGAGCCGAGAAGGAAGGCAGTATTTTTCTTTTCCCGCCTGGCCGATCCTGGCAGGATTGTTCAGAAATGTTTATCCCAGCCTGAGGAGTTCTCCCGTTTGACGTCTCTCACCGCACCTTGTTCTGAGTGACGGCCCGTGAGGCTAGCAGTCGGTCGATGACATCATCGCTGTACCCCAGGGTGTCTCGGAGAACCTGGACCGTGTGCTGGCCGATCACAGGGGGAGGGACCGGGCTGCGGGACTCAAAACTACTGAAGCGCACAGCAGGGCCTGTGTGGGAACAATAAATCAAGTTACTTTTTGATACCAAAAACCTCCAAAATCTCCAAGATCATTCAATAGACACCACTGTTCAAAAGTTCGGGAGATTGTGTAACATTTTTTAAATAAGTCTCTTCTGCTCACAAAGGCTGCATTTTTTTTTAGTACAGTAAAAACAGTAATATTGTGAAATATTATTACAATTTAAAACTTTTCCATGTGAATATATAGTAAAATGTAATTTATTCCTGTGATCAAAGCTGAATTTTCAGCATCATTACTCCAGTCTTCAGTGTCACATGATCCTTCAGAAATCATTCTAATATGATTTGCTGCTCCCCCCCCCTACATACTATATGTAGTCCATATGATTATTATTATTATTATTATTTGATACAAGACTGTATGAAGATTTGATTTTTATTTCTTTAAACTAGGCATACCAATAAACATGGGGATGACAGCCCTAAAAAAATACAAATTGATAATATATACAGTATATATATATATATATATATATATATATATATATATATATATATATATATATATATATATATATATATATATATATATATTAAAGAAAACATATCATGCTTTTAAATCATTCCTTTTTACATATAAATCATACATTTGTGGTCTATATAAAGCGGAACTGCAATGCTTGGGTCTGAATTCCTCATTATTATAGCTCCACAGGCCCCTTTTCTACCCCTTTTCTGATGTGCGTCTGAGAGCAACTCGTTTTGGTGCGGTCTCTTTAAATGCAAATGAGACACGTCATACCCCGCCCCCTCTCCAGGTTGTAGCGGTGACACTCGGTTCAACTCCACCCCGTTCGGCCATTTTTGTAGTTTGATAGCAGAGATACGATTATCTAGCGGCACAGAAACTTTTGGACATCCAAGATTTGTCAACACAGAAAACATTTCATCATTGGATAGTTTTTTCGTTTTATTAAAGTGTTGTTTTATGTCAGCTTAATGCCTGGAACGCTTTTCAGAAAAGATAAGGCAACTTATTTAGCACAATTCACACGGTAATTCAGGAAAAAAATATCTCCGAAATGCTCCACATGAAACTTTGGTCTTCCGACCTTTTACCACCATGTCGATTTATTTTGATTAATATGTGCACGAGAGAGAGAGAGAGAGAGAGAGACCGGGTCTCTCTCTCTCTGCTCGTTCTTTCAGTTAAACATGCGCCCTGTCACAAGCGCGGCAGTTCATCTACATTACTCACCGATCAAATAGGACTTTGGCAGGACAAAAAAAAAAAAAATCGCTTTGGCGGGCGCTAAAACAAGTTCAATGCAGGAAAAACCCTGTTGTTGCTGAAGTAGTTATCCTTGAAGTGCTTCGCGTTCGCGCACACAAAAATGACTTTATGGGTACATTTCCATTAAAAATAAAACTCAACCAGGCACTTCGAAGAGGTTCTGATGCTGGGAGACGGTGTAATGAAGCGTGTGGGTTACTACATCCAACAACCGAACATTTTGACCCTCTCGTAAGTTCTGCATCTTTGAGCTTGGACTACAAAATTGCAGCGAGAAATAACAATGGCGGATTGCTCGAAGAGTCGAGCCGGTAGTCGATGTCCTTATTTGGCAGTTCCGCTGCAAATACTGTGACGTAATTGTTCACAAAACGTCATAGAGAATAGAAAAATCGGAACAGGTTGAAAAATAAGGCCAAAACAGAATATAAAGATATCAACGAAACACCTGAAGAGACTAATTTCAACTTTTCTGTACTTCTAAACACTAAAAATATACAACAAAATGCATTTAAGGGCTAAAAAAGTGGATTTAGTATGATATGTCCCCTTTAAGTTTGAAAACTCCTGGCCTATGCCACGATCTGGCACAAAATAAGTGAAATGGAGCAGGAATGTGGTTCAACTTCGTTGTGGATCGTTCTAGCCCAATTTACCTCCTGTTAAACAGCATGACAGTCAGAATGCAAAACATTTACAATGAATTTTAAACAAAAACAACTAAGAGAAGTGTAGGAGGGGCCTTTGAGGAAATGGCTAAAAGCTTTTACTCACATACGTCAAACCTGCAGGAAAGTCCATAAGGCTACTGACTTACAATCATTGTGGAATATAAACACAGCCTACATATCCAAATGTGGCATTTACAGAAAGATGATGTCAAAATGGATGAGTAGGTCATCTGGGTGAGTCACTTCCTCAAAAACTTCAGATATTGCTATCATTAGGCAGTATTACCATTTCCTTCCCTTTTCTGGCTTCTCTTTTCTTCTTGCAACTACAGATAATTTCACAGAAACTAATTGTTTTTCCTCCCCCATGATTCTACGACAATTTAACCGATGCTCGTTCCATGAAAAAAGGAAAGAGACATTAACATTCATACACTGTTTTATGCAATAAGGGACATATACACCTACACACTTCACACGTTTGTTCCTCGTAGCGTTCTCCTACGCAGCTACAGGTCACATTCCCCACGAGTGCCGAAGCCAAACGCATCCCATAAATGTGTCTTGATTGCTTAACCTCCAACATCCAGAGCTTTTTCACATGTTTTCAAGGGCCTCACACAAAAGACATGCGGTTTTCGAAACAGAGACGGTGCGTGTCGACCAGAGGCGAGGCCTGACGCTCGTTATTAATGGCACTTTGGAAAGTCTCGTACTTCAAACGGACTGGAGAAAGACATGCAACAGATGACAGACGGCACGGATAACTTGGGCAACAGAAGCCCGAGTGAGAGCGCGAAATCACTTTCTTTCTGGTAAGATTCTGTCTCTAGTCAGGCAATACAGTACACAACCATTTCCACATGTTCTCTTTGATTTCAGTGTGCTTCTGATGAGACAAAGATGAGCATGAGACAGCCTGACGTTTAAAACTGTAATTTCTGGAGTGTCGGCCATAAATATTTGAATGCTGAAGATGCACCTAAATCTTTATTAATGGATAAGACATAAAAGTGGCATCTGCAAACAAATGCGGCATGAACTAACTTAACTTTCAGAGTCAGTTTTGCAATGACTTTTAATCAACTAGTGTTTCAGTGGATGTACTGTATGAAGTCAGATCTCCTCAAGCTCACACAGGAACTACCAAATGTCCAAATATTTCTTTCTTCATTGTCAACAGTACACCGTCTAATGTAGATGAACTGCCGCGCTTGTGACAGGACGCATGTTTAACTGAAAGAACGAGCAGAGAGAGAGACCCGGTCGCGCGCGCGCTCACTCTCTCTCTCTTCAGAGCCAGGCGAAAGTGTAAACAAGACTTCACCGTCTCCAAATTAGACGCTGTCTTACTCTCTCTCCCTCGCACATATTAATCAAAATAAATCGACACGGTGGTAAAAGGTCGGAAGACCAAAGTTTCATGTGTAAATACAGTACACACCATTGCGATACATCCATATGAAGACGTTGTTCTGCAGGTTCGTCGTCTTCATTTTCATCTCGCTCCGGCTCCGACTCTGGCTCGAACATGTAAGGCTGGCTGGACAAGTCTTCCGTTGTTGACATTTTGTTAATAACGTGTGACTAAAAAGTTTCTGTGGGGGCGGGGTATGAAGTGTCTCAATTGTATTTAAAGAGACCGCACCAAAACGAGTTGCTCTCAGACGCACATCAGAAAAGGGGTAGAAAAGGGGCCTGTGGAGCTATAATAATGAGGAATTCAGACCCAAGCATTGCAGTTCCGCTTTATATAGACTACAAATGTATGATTTATATGTAAAAAGGAACGATTTAAAAGCATGATATGTCTCCTTTAATACTCCAAATAGTTTTTGTTTTAAAAAGGCTTGGTTATCAAATGCCACTGTATTTTTCTGTATTCCACAGTCTCAGAAAGTTATTTTGGGGAAATAATAATAGGCAAACACAAGACAAATGAAAGTTATAAAATGAATGTGGATTATTTGGTTAAGAATGGTTGAAATTAAATAAGATTATTGTTTCTCAGGAGGAGGAGACTATGAAAAAGTACTTCCCTGTAGTACTGGGCTTGAACAGTCAATTACACACACTTATATGTCAAATTGCGCGTCTTTGTTAGTACCTCATAAACACAGTTGTTTTATGTTTTAAGTGAACATAAATGGTTGAGATAGAAAGCGCATGTATATCAGTATATTAGATCAGTACATTCACTCTTAAAGGGACAGCAGCCTAATAAACCCGCTTTGCTCTATCATAGTTTTTTTATTTCTAGTGCTTAAAGGTGCATTGCGCACAGCGGCGGTTTCTTCATTAGGGCGATCGGGCGACGCACCACCAAAGTGTGAAAGGGACTTTCTATCACTATCTCATTCAACCACAGAGTTACGCTAGCAGCAGAGAATGTCTAATATGGTTAGCAGTCACTCATTGTTGTTCTGCCTCTGGATATAGTCCAATCAGCGCCGAGTCACGTTCTGTGGAGTACCGCCTCTTTTTGGGCGATTTCACTCTGCCTGAGAATCGCCCAGAGTCTTCCCATAGACTTACATTCATTCATTTTTTTTTTCGAACTGCAGGCACTGCAATGCATTCTCTATGGGTTCCGGGAGGGCTCGCACTAACGTGATTTCGTCATCATACGTAACCTTAACTTGTGCAGCGATTGGTGGAAACAAGTGTACCTCTATTAGTATTTAGCCATAAGCTGAAGTGACATCCAATAATTTCCTCAGTGCATAACTTACATTTCACGGACATATTCTCCATCTGTAAATGTTAGAAAGTCCAGTTTGCTGTCATGAGTGGGCGAGCTTTCTGCAAGCTATACTTCCGTGAACGAGCGCCCCCGCGTGCATGCGCGCCGAACAGACGGAGCGCAATAGAATAGGAGCGCAATTATTCTGACTAAAATATACATTAGCACTAAATTATAAATATATTTATCTAAAACATTTGTTGTTGAATATTTGTTGTTGTTGGTGAACATAAATGTGCTAGATAATTTCAAACCTACCTGTGTATTTTTATGATATTAGCTTTTTTTTTTTTTTTTGGTTTAGAAAATTTAACTACTTCTTTAAAAAACATTTATTTTGTTTTTAGATTGTAATGTTGCAATGTTAGAATGTAATGTGATTCATTTGACCCCTTTTTTGGATAGACTGCAGATAGACAGCAAGGTTGCACTATGTTTGTTTTTATAACCTTCAATATAAACATTGTTTGTAGGACAATATCGATCAGGATATTAAATATTAAAAAAAAAAATTAAATACAGGGTTTTTTTTTATTCAAATAGAAAAATAATAATTAAATACTCAGATTATACCATTTATGCCATTTAGCCCAAAAATTCAGATTTATTTGGCAATTGGCTATTTCCCAACCCTACCGGCTGAAGTTTTAGCTAAACTTTAGGCTTATGATAGCTACATTATTATCACTGTTAAATTGTTATTTAACAATAAGCCTACATTCAGTCCTGAATTAAAAATTCAGTTTGTTGTGCCCCCCCAAAAAAATTTAGCACCAGCCGCCACTGATTGCGCAACATTTCATGTTAAAAATACCCGTTTTTCTAACCCATACATGCTTAAACAATTGCCTGATGGGCTGAATGAGCCCTTCTCTGATCACTGCGATTGCCTCTATAATCCTGTACAGTAAAATAAATAAGAGGGATTCGGGTCGGAATTTGAGACTGGGCGTGACGTCATGCGCGTTCAGTTGCAGTGTTGCAGTTTCGCTTGTCGCCAGAGGGGGCATAGTTCTGCAAAAACTCAGAGACTTGCGCAATGCACCTTTAAAGTTTTTATCTATTTAGATTTTTATCTGTTTTTTAGTCTCTTTATTTGTTCCTATTTTATCACTGGCTGTTTACTTGTCTTCAGTGAGTTTGGGGGGGGGGGGTATTTATTTTTTTACTTATGTTAGTTAGCCTAGTATTAGTTTTTTTTATTTGATCTTAAAATTGGTAATGAGATTCATTAAATTTCAATTAAATGTTCTATATCATAAAAACTTTGTCTAAAGCAAAAATAACTAATGTGATATATATAGTTATCGTGAAATAAAATTATTCACATCATGATATAAGATTTTGGTCATATCACCAATGCAGACAATGGTAATGGCGATACGACATTTTACAGTAAGATAAGAAATTCCAGTCAGTCGTTGGGAAAACTCCGCACAGGAAATGTGCCATCATGAAGATGAGAGTCAAACGGCCATTTAAATACAAGAAACATCCAAAAAAGGAGGGAACACCAGATCTCCAACACGATTGTGTGCGTGTGTGTGGTTTCGCAGCCTCAGCAGTTCGAAGCAATGCCTTCACCACATCCTCTTCCCCCCTCCCTCGCTTCTGATCGACTGGCCACAGGCTCCCACATCTGCTTCTCCTCAGCCGGTACCGAGGCGAACGAGGGAGCGGGACACTCTTCTCCTCCGCAGGCATGGTCCAAGGTTTTCCTCTCGCTCTACCGCAACAAAGCCCACTGTGTTCTTTCCTCCCATTCTGAACTTTATACATTCACTACTCCTGCTCTCCACTGCACACTTCAGAGGGCCGGCCGGATAGACACGCTGCTCCTAACATACAAAAAACTTAGGGCCCAATTCAGTTCGGACTCTTTTGTGGATGGGATTTCAGGGCAAAACCCTGTCGCTAATCACCCACACGTCAATTACAATGAAATCTGGGTTCTTTGGACAAATTCTTTAAAGGGGGGGTGAAATGCTATTTCATGCATACTGAGTTTTTTACACTGTTAAAGAGTTGGATTCCCATGCTAAACATGGACAAAGTTTCAAAAATTAAATTGTACGTTTGAAGGGGAATTTCTGTGCCAAAACCACTCCTTCCGGTTTGTCACAAGTTTCGGAAAGTTTTTTTCGAGTATGGGCATGTGTGACGTCAGATGGGGCGGAATTTCCTTATATGGGTCCTAAGGGCACTTCTCCCGGAAGGGCGCGCGCGCACCCGTAGACCAGAGCAAGAGAGCGAAAGCAGTTCGCCCATCAAAGCGCTGTGATCGGCTTTAGGGAAGTCAATGTCACCAAAGAAGTGGGTTTTTGGTTGCCAGGGCAAGACAACCCTGCACAGATTCCCAAAGAACCCAGCGTTAAGGGACCAGTGGATGGAGTTTGTTTTTCCAGAGCATCAACGGAGTTGTGCAAGTGTTCTTGTTTGTTCCCTGCATTTCGACGATGATTGTTTTATAAACAAGGCGCAGTTCGACGCCGGATTTGCAGATCGTCTAATGCTTAAGGATGGAGCAGTCCCAACGATAAAGGTTCACGGTCATGCGTTGGAACCGCAGGCGGTGAGTAAAACTGCTTCAAATGTCTGTGTGTTGTTAGCTAACGGCGCGTAAGCACAGCAAGTAAACAGTGAACAGCGCTCGTGATTCTTTAGCTCCGCCCACACGGCACACCTCCAGCCTATCTTTCTTTTATAAATATAATAAAACTAAAGACTTTTTGGAGATATGATGGATGCAATACTACTCTATAGGTACTCAAGATTAACATGAGATTGACTGAAACTGAGTGTTTCGCCCCCCTTTAATGTAATGATCAGTTCAGCATTAAATTAGATTAGATTAATAATGTAATAATGTTGTTTATTTAAATTGATTGTTATTATGAAGTGACACCTATGGATTGTTCCAGGGTTTCCTTTTAAATCATGAGTGTGAATTTGAAGTGAATTGGCCAGACCACGGTGGAAGTTAAATTGGAATTGGAAGAGAAAGGAATGCATTCTGGGAAATAATGTGTTTCATCCAAAACACTGTTAAAACAATTGCGGTCAGCAAGTACTGTAAAATGGACATTTTTAATGGAATATTGCAGTATTTATTATAAATGTTTAATCGGTGCAGATCTTTTCTTTTAAATGTGCCTCATAATCTTTCAGCAAAATAACTTCCCCCTCCCTCTTGTCTTCTCTGATGACGAGGGCGGGGCAACCTGTCACTCACATGAGATCAGCCAATAGCAAACCACAACCATTCAATCATCCAGTGAATTCGACATGGACAAAACCAAGTCCCGCCCTACATTTTTTCTTGTTCCAGAAGACGCGTCACTCAGATACCCGTCACAATAGAGAAGAAAAGACTTGTGCAATTTCCGTTTCATGATGACTTCAATACTTTTAATTAAGCAAGGATGCATTTAATTGATACACAAATCTGAAACCGCACAACTGTTTTCAACAATAATAATCGTAAATGTTTCTTGAGCAGCAAATCGTCGTATTAGAATGATTTCTGAAGAATCATGTGACACTGAAGACTGGAGTAATGATGCTGAAAATTCAGCTTTGCATAAAATTTTATTTTAATTCGTAATATTTCTCAATGTTAACGCTATTTACTGTATTTTTTATCATGAAGTCTTGGTGAGCAGAAGAGACTTCTTTCAAAACTATAATACAATCTTACTGACCCCAAACCTTTGAATGGCATCTATGGCCTATAAACAGTAAAACAAGACTTTGTCAATCCAACATAGCCATTTGAATTCATTTTAAGTACACTTCTTCACATTCAAATTTTAATTGTAATTCTGCACGCTGTTTCAAAACCAGGAGCTGAGCTGGAATGTAAAAGCCCTTCTCAGTTCAATTCTACTCAAATTTCATTCAGCATGTTTAGAGTGTGTTTGGGAATAAACAATGAAAAACAAATGTTCCAAAAGGGGGTTTTCACAGTGATGCCATAGAAGACCTATGAGAACCTTTCAGTCAACAGTTCTTAACCTTTTTTTCTTTTCTTAGTGTGAATAACATTTCTAAAAATCTAAAGAACCTTTTTCTACTATAAAGAACGGTTTGTGCAATGGAAAGATGTTATGAATGTTAAAGGCTCTTCATGAAACCATCAATGCCAATAAAGAACCTTTATTTTTAAGAGTGTAAACATTTTTTTTTTTTTTTGAATGCCCTGCACGTAAACATGTTTGGCTGGAACAGCTTAAAGTAAGATAGTTGTGAACATCAGTACACAGTTCAGAGAGATCTCAGACAGTTCAGATTCTCTGGGGGAGACAGGATTGAAAGATTACGGTAAACCACACTGACATGCTAAATATACAATTGTATCGCTGAGCTAAATTGCTTCTGACGTTTTCCGAGAGATATGATGCATGCATCCTGTGGGCCTCTGATTGCATGTAAATATCATCATCCAACCATAAAGCGCATTTTCCTTCCTGATTGAAAAAAAGATTGAACTTTGTTTTCCGGCATTTCCATGAAGATTCCCCTGAGCCGAACTTCATTTCATACAGCAAATATCAGTGACGATCGGACCTCATTTCCATTCCCTCAAAGATAACCGTTTCCTTGCTTCAGGAAAGACAAACCTGTTAAATCTATATCTAATATACACCACTTTATCTGACAAATAAAGGGAAATGCAGAACACAGATAGTTCCGGCTATAAGATCTGATGGGATGAGTCACATCTGAAGCCGAGATTCACACACCTGTGACCGCACACATCAAATGAGTGCTAAATTAATGCAGCAAGTTGCTTAGCAACTGTAAACGGTCTACAAGTTGGCTATGAACTTGGTGGGAAAACTGTTTATTAGTTTAGCTTACAAAACTTAGTGGAAAACTATCATCAGCTTCTCAAAAAAAAAAAAAAAAACACTTATAAAAAAGTCAAATAAATATGCATGGTTTAAAAATGTATTGGTCGATGTGAAAGTTAAATATATACAGTATACTTCAAAACCTTGCAGAGTTTTTTTTTTTTTTTTTTTGAAAGACTAACACTTTTATTCAGCAAAGATGCATTACATGGATCAGTGGAGAAATATATAATGTTACAAAAAAAATTTTTTTTCAAATAAATGTGATCTTTCTAAAAGAAAATATATTAAGTAGCGCAACTGTTTAACATTGATAGTAAGAAATGCATATTGCAATATGCATATTTATATACTTGTTCTGTCAATCAATAAAAAAAAAAAAAACGAATTAAGCACACATTTTCTGTAATTAATAGCGATTATTCGCACCTAACATGAACTGTTTTTTTTAATGCCATATGATATTTTTAATAATATCTCCAAATTAACAACATAAAGACGGGTTGTTTTAAATATGTTTAATGGCATCTTTCTAATAAGAACTATGAATGAAAGCCAGTATCACTAATGCTTAATGTTTTTATTAAATACATATTTTTCCCCTCAATTGAACCATTAATTATAGCAATTCAACATTACGGTATAATAGAAAGTCATAATTTTTAAACATCTAATAGGCTCTAAATAATATAACAACTTTTGATTTTAAGTGAACTTAATCCAAACTTCACATGAACCCATTATAATAGAGTGAAACAGTCAGGTTCTGGAAGTATTTATTTATTTATTTTTATGAATAAAGACAACCTTAGTTGTTGGTAATCGATGGTATTTGCTTCTGTTGAAGCTGCCAGCCTGCATTATTTCAGTTTAGATAATAAAAATAATCATGTTTAACAGCAGAAATCTTGGTGAAAAACTACATTACCCATGATGCTGTACAAAAAAAAAATCCACCAATCAGAGAGCTGAAAAAAGCAAAACTTGCCAAAAGAGCTCTTTAGCTCCGGCCACTCCCATGAAGCACCGCAAATAATACAATTGAGCCTCTCAAAATACTTAACTATTTGAATATATATGCATATTTTGCAATAAACCTGAAATATATTGTTTTATATATGTACCTTTTTGCTTCAAATAAAAGTTTGTAATGTAATGACTCGCCTTGAGCTGATTCGGTTTGGTTCATGGCTTAAAAAGCTTTAACAAAGACTTTTTTGAAATCCCTATGGGAGAAAAGAATGGAAAACACTTCCGGAACCAACGCGCTGTAAAAGTGGACGAGCTCTAATGCACTATATAAAGCAGGGCTCAAGACTTTTTTCTTTTACTGACCCTGTTGAGCCGGTTTTAGATTTTTCCTTACCCTGCCAAAAATTAAATAAATAAATAAAAAAGCTATTGTTTTTACTGTTTTTGACCCATGTAACCTTGTAAACAGTAACATTCAGGTAGGAAATATAAAGTAAACCACTAAATCACAGTCACTATACCACCATAGCAAGTGCGTAGCACTTTTCAAAAAAATATAAATAAATTGGAAATTCTTCCACTCTGTGTTGGAAACTCAGATTTACAACAGTCCAATTAATCGCAAATGTGTTCAGCGTCTACGGGTTTGTGTTAACTTTCTGTATGTAATGTGTATGTGAAGAGCATCTCCAGCTCTGCATGGTTGACAAAGCAGAGGAAAAGAGGGGAAGAGAAGAAAGAGAATTTCCCAGTGGAGATCTACGGCGCTGAGTGGAGTGAAGTGAAGAGAAACAGGTCTCAAACGCAGTGGGGACTTGAGAAAGAGTACAGATCATTTATCCTGAGTATTGTAAAAGAGTGATGGGATTTCTACAGGCAAAGCTATTACACATAAACAGTTCTCTAAGTGTACAGCATTTTAATTAGTTTTTTAATTAATGTACAGTTGTAATCGAAATTATTAAACCCCCATAGCAAATCAGGTTTATTGGCAAATTTTACAGACTTTCAGCTGTTTGCAATGAGCAAATCAAACAAAAGTAATTGAAATAGCTCAACACAACAAATTTCAAGTGGTTTCACAAAATTCAACTGAAAATTTAACTTTTAATGACTCTGCAGTCTCAAAATTATTCAACCCCCTGAAGAGAATCCCTCACAAACGCACAAATCTGCAAAACAGGTGTTGTCAAGCACACATGATGCAACTAATCAAGGGCTTCATTAGTTGCACCAGGTGTGCTTGAGCTAGAACACGTGAAATATCTGAACTGGCTAAGGTTTGTTGAGTGTTACATTTGACTGCATGTTAGAAAAGTAAACAAAAAATGGACCAAAAAGTTAAGAGAAGATATCATCGCCCTTCACAAACAAGTAACGGGATCCAAAAAGAAAGATAGCGGAGGCACTGAATGTTCCTAGAGACACTGTTAGAAGCATAGTTCGCAAGTTCAAAGTTAAAGGAACGGTGGTTCCACTACCTGGACGGGGCAGAAAAGAAGAAGCTATCAACGGCTGCAACCAGATCTCTGAGAAGGCAGGTTCAGAAAAGCCCTTCAGTGACAGCAAAAGACCTGCAGCAAGACTTGGTGACGACCGGCTCTGAGGTTTCAGCTGCACAGTATGGTGCGTACTAAACGCATGCGGTTTCCATGCCAGAACTCCAAGATGTACACCAATACTGACCCAAAAGCATAAGAAACGGGCTCAAAATCACATAAATAAGCCACAGAAATGTTAGGATTCTGTTCTGTGGAGCGATGAAACAAAACTGGAACTTTTTGGCCCTATGGATCAGCTGTATGTCTGGAGGAAGAAGAATGAAGCATATGCTGAAAAGAACACTCTGTCTACAGTAAAGCATGGTGGCGCTCGGTGATGCAGCCCCAGAACATTAAAAGTTGCATTTTCAGTTAAATTTAGGGGAACCACTTGAAACATTTATGTTGGCTATTTAAATTATTTCCGTTTGATTCGTTTATTGCAAATAGCTGAAAGTCTGAACATTATGCCAATAGACCTGATTTGCAATGGGGTTGAATACTTTCTATTACAACTGTACATATAGGCTCATGGGAGTCGTTAGGTGTGCAGGACCTGCAACTATGTTGTGACATTCATGCTCATCTATCTATCTATCTATCTATCTATCTATCTATCTATCTATCTATCTATCTATCTATCTATCTATCTATCTATCTACAGTATCTATCTATCTACAGTATCTATCTATCTACAGTATCTATCTATCTACAGTATCTATCTATCTATCTATCTATCTATCTATCTATCTATCTATCTATCTATCTATCTATCTATCTATCTATCTATCTATCTATCTATCTATCTATCTACAGTATCTATCTACAGTATCTATCTACAGTATCTATCTACAGTATCTATCTATCTATCTATCTATCTATCTATCTATCTATCTATCTATCTATCTATCTATCTATCTATCTATCTATCTATCTATCTATCTATCTATCTATCTATCTATCTATCTATCTATCTGTCTGTCTGTCTGTCTGTCTGTCTGTCTGACTGTCTATCTGTCTGTCTGTCTGTCTGTCTGTCTATCTACACTCACCTAAAGGATTATTAGGAACACTACACTAATACTGTGTTTGACCCCCTTTCGCCTTCAGAACTGCCTTAATTCTACGTGGCATTGATTCAACAAGGTTCTGAAAGCATTCTTTAGAAATGTTGGCCCATATTGATAGGATAGCGTCTTGCAGTTGATGGAGATTTGTGGGATGCACATCCAGGGCACGAAGCTCCCGTTCCACCACATCCCAAAGATGCTCTATTGGGTTGAGATCTGGTGACTGTGGGGGCCATTTTAGTACAGTGAACTCATTGTCATGTTCAAGAAACCAATTTGAAATGATTCGAGCTTTGTGACATGGTGCATTATCCTGCTGGAAGTAGCCATCAGAGGATGGGTACATGGTGGTCATAAAGGGATGGACATGGCCAGAAACAATGCTCAGGTAGGCCGTGGCATTTAAACGATGCCCAATTGGCACTAAGGGGCCTAAAGTGTGCCAAGAAAACATCCCCCACACCATTACACCACCACCACCACCCTGCACAGTGGGAACAAGGCATGATGGATCCATGTTCTCATTCTGTTTACGCCAAATTCTGACTCTACCATCTGAATGTCTCAACAGAAATCTATATCTAATATATCAGAAATCGGCCCATTCTCCTCTGACCTCTAGCATCAACAAGGCATTTTCGCCCACAGGACTGCCGCATACTGGATGCTTTTCCCTTTTCACACCATTCTTTGTAAACCCTAGAAATGGTTGTGCGTGAAAATCCCAGTAACTGAGCAGATTGTGAAATACTCAGACCGGCCCGTCTGGCACCAACAACCATGCCACGCTCAAAATTGCTCAAATCACCTTTCTTTCCCATTCTGGCATTCAGTTTGGAGTTCAGGAGATTGTCTTGACCAGGACCACATCCCTAAATGCATTGAAGCAACTGCCATGTGATTGGTTGATTAGATAATTGCATTAATGAGAAATTGAACAGGTGTTCCTAATAATCCTTTAGGTGAGTGTATGTGTACATGATGACCCTCCAAGTTTGATTAAACTATCAAAATATGAGGAAAATTATTTATATACTTTAAATATTTAAATATGAGGGAAGTCATATAATATGTAATATAATATGACTAAAATGTTCTATTCTGACAAAATTATTTGGCAACAGATTTGAGAGATAAATGTGAGATTTGAGAGATTTGTTTTACTATGCAGATTTAGTTTTTGCATGTGTTCATAATTTCTTTGTATGACAGCCTGGACAAAAATTATGTCTACACAATTTGGCATGTTTCATGGCATTATCACAAATAAAAGAATCGACTCCAATCACAGTTCAGGTCTAGCCTGGGAGAAGGGTTTCATTTCCCAAAGTAAGAAGCATTGTTAAACCCCTCTTAATTGTTTGAATCCGTATCCATTATCTAAACAATCAATTTTATAATTCACAATGCAAGCACACACACTCTAAGTGACCTGTAAACAAGCTAATACATCCAAATATTTATTTATGAAAATCATCTCTCATGCTAAAACATCCACATTTATCTCTCTTCCCATGCTGTTTCTAGTTTGAAATGAAGAGAAGGAGGGGAAGACAGAAAAAGAGTGGGTGAGATTGAGAGTGAATTCTCCAGCGTCCCGGAACGGCAGGCTTGAGCTGTCAAGCGGAGATGAACATCTTCATCTCCAGTGCTTTGAGCCCACGCGACAAGCAGCACCTCTCAGTCCTTTTATTAAACCTTTCAGCTTCTTTTTAACTACTCGCTGCATCTTTAATGGGCGAGGGAGAGAGATGATGACTGAAGTAAAAAAAAGGAAGCGCTGTCGGATAAAAGAGCCGAATGTGAAACACACATAAGAGTGGGAAACCTCATTATATTATGGCATGAGGAAAAAGAGCAAGGAATTCAGACTAGCTGGCAAGTACTCCTACTTAAATATGAATAAAATAATGTACGAGAGGTGATGCCTTTGTACACAGAGACGGCAAAGAGATGGTAAAGTTAGAAGCTGATCAATTCATTCAAAATCCCTGGAAACAATGAGTCACAGCTGATTCTTCTTTAAAAAGGCAGAAACAAACTTCAACTCATTCTGGCTGGGTTTGTATGCAACGACCAAATAAGAGAATATGTTAAAAAAATCAGTGGTAAAATCATTCATAAAACATTATGAGCCCCATCACTGTCCAAGTCCACATCCAGAGAAACCTGATGAGCCAAAACACATTTCCGACATAAAACTACAAACTGGCACAAGACGACACAGTCTAAGCCCTGTTTCAGGTTCAATACAAGTTAAGCTCTAACTACAGCATTTGTGGCTTAATGTCCATAACATTTTGTACCCAATTTATCTTTTTATTTTTTTTTTTAATGTGGTTGCAACAGTGCACTTACAATGGGGAGTCTATGAGGCCAACAGAAATGTGAAGCTCGTTTTAAAGCAGCAAAAAAGTCATCCTCTGTGATGCTGCATTCAAGCCTAACTAAATCATGTCTGCTTTGACCATCAAATAATATAATTGCTGTATAAATGCATTTATGCCACCTCCGAGCAGCATTAAACAGTCTGTGTAAAGACAACTACATTTCAGAAGCGGTTCTGTGCCATCTTTGCACTGTTAATTTGGCATATGTGAATGTCTTCTCTTAACTTGACCACAAATTCTCTGGAGTGAGCTTGATGTGAACCTTGTGGAAAAGCCCAGAGAGATGCTAAACTGAATACAAAAGTAAGATAATGTGTATCATCAGACCTGTGAGACCTTGCCACGCGACACACACACTCTCTATGAGAATTGGAAGGTGACCTGAATGCTCCTGAAATCAAAACAGCCTGAGGGAAAACTAAGCTTCTGAAAAAGAAATGCCAAGGCTTATGATTTGAGAGCAGTCCCTGCTGCATCATAGATGTTTATAGTGCATACTTCACTAAGTCTACAGGGAGAATTACGGCAATATCAGCGCTAACAACCCAAGATAGCTGGCTCAGGGTGACGTCAAAGCAGCTCTGTGTTTCAAGGGGATCTGACAGACTGTGAACATAAACGCTCTCATTCACACAAACTCAGGCCCCAGAGACATCTGAAACTTATCTTTGATGTGAAAAGGATCATCTGCAGCTTTACTGATCTACCTGTCATCTTGTCAGGGAGCCTTTGTGTCCGAAACGGCGTTTCCCTCTTGAATTCTTTCTGAAGAGTAAGTTTGTGTGTTCTAGCTGTGCGAATAGGCCATTAATGTACATAAAGCTACGCTAAATTGAAGAAACGATTGCTTTTATCTTCATAAAAATTAATTATGAATTATTTTATGGTCACACACACTCACATTTAAGTATGGGTATATGGAAAGTTTAGAATATCAATTAGGGATGAGAATCACAGGGTACCTCACGATACGATACATGGCTCACGATACCGATAATAACACAATACAGCAATTCTGCTATAGTCAGTATATATTGCTAGACAATCTAATAATGATAAATCAACATATCCGTCTATGAAAACAAAATGCCTGTGAAGTGCAGGTTTTCTCTCTTTATTCAAGCCCAAACTGTTAGAAAACAGCACAAAAAGTTTTAAGCTTATACTTTTTAAAAGCTTAAACTTTTCTTTGTGTGTAAACTGACACATTTAACTGCTTATCGACTTTTATATCATCTCAGTGTTTACCAGCTTCCTTAAAATAAATACCAAAATACATTTGGTATTTAAAAATTTTAAAATGTGACGATACCAGCATTTCCCTCTAACATTTCGAGCGCTGTTGAGTGGATTCGTAAACACCTCTGATTGGCCATTGTGTTCATGCGCTCAACATATATCTCTCTGATTGGCCATTGTGTTCATGCGCTCAACATATATCTCTCTGATTGGCCATTGTGTTCATGCGCTCAACATATATCTCTCTGATTGGCCATTGTGTTCACACGCTCAACATATATGTCTGTGATTAGCCATTGTGTTCACACCCTCAATATATATGTCTGTGATTGGCCATTGTGCTCACACGCTCAACATATATGTCTGTGATTGGTTACAATGATCATGTTGTAATAGACTTCTTTGACGCTCTTCACTGAGCGCTTACACACGGGAGTGTTTGAAAGAAGGCGTCTATCAGCGGATATACAGTATTAGGGATCCTGTTAAAAAACTATTTTTCTTAGGCTAGTTAACTTTTGTTCACGTTTCCCTCATTCATGTGTTGAGCGCCACCTCGAGGAGCCATGAAGTACTGTAGTGACGCTGTGAGCAGGGAAATCTATTTAGAGCGCCTTCTTTTAATAAATAAATAAAATCGATATTTGGCGCCAGCGTATCGATTCTCATATCGCACGGAGAAGGACAACAATATATTTTGTCCCAGCCCTGATATAAATACTATACGTTTTCCATCCACATGGGAATATTGCAAAGTGTAATTGAGACAGAAGTTGCGATAGTCTGTTGTTACGTATATCTGAGTGAAATGGCTTCTAGAAAAATACAGGGCAGGACTTAATTTTGTCTGTATGGAATTGATTGGATGGTTGTGATTTGCTATTGGTCGATCTCAAGTGAGTGACATGTTGTCCCACCCTCACGGACAGTGAACACATTGTAAACTGGTTCATGTTGCCTTCAACTAGCAACAAACAGGAAAAAATGTCCCATAAAGATTGCAATGTCACAACAAATGCTGAATAGTTGATCAGAACACGAAGCACAATGGGTTATACTTTATTTCAATAGTCTACTTTGGACATTTAAGTAACTTTTCAAAAACATGTCAACTAACTCAATAATTTGCAAACTAAGGGCCCTATTTTAACCATCTGAATGAAAGTATCAAGCACGAAACGCAAGTAACTTTGTGGGCGGGTCTCGGGCGCTGTTGCTATTTTCCCGGCGGGATAAATGACTCTTGCGCCCGACGCAAATCTAAAATGGGTTGGTCTGAAGTCGCTTCATTACTCATAGGTGTGGTTTGGGCGTAACGTGAAATAAACCAATCAGAGCGTCATCTCACATTCCCTTTAAGAGCAGGCGCGCTTGTTCCATGGCGGATTGCTATTATAACGGCGGATTTGCCATTTTCACAGCCGAGGAGACCGACGTTCTCGTCAGGGCCGTAAAACACAGACAAGTGACATTGGGGATGGAGAAACACACCCAAATTAGCTTCAGTTAAACAGGCTATAATAATTTGGGTAAATGTGTAAGCTAGATTTATGCCTATTTTTTCACATCTTCACGAACACAACAATGATTTCCCTCATGTGTTAATATTTTTCCTTGTAATAATGTATGGTTTTCTAAAAATGAGAACTGCTGCGTCTGTGTAGATGAGATAAGCAAAGTGTATGCGTGTTGTGCACACGCTACATTATGGCCAAGCATGCGCCCTTAAAATAGCAACATGGCGGAATTGATTTCTAAACCTGCAAAATACATTTGCGCCGGAACACGCCTCCTCTTTCTGCTGAACCGCCCAGGGAGCGCAAGTGTATTTCCTAGTTTACCGACGTGCGTCTGTGGAGGGAAAAGTCCACTTTGCGCGGGTGCAAAATAGGAATGATACATGCGTCGGTGTACAAAGTCAATTGCGCTGGGTGCAAGATAGGACCCTAACTCTGTTAGGTTAGGGTTAGTGTTAGTAGACAGAAAAGTTAGTTATAGTCAGAAGAATGTCTGTTTGGTAAACATCATAATGACAAGCAGGACTCCTTTTTGAGACCTGACCTTTCACCTGTCAATTCATATCACATTTCACTGTTGACTAGAGGAGACCGCTGGGGGAGTTTGGGAATATTACGTCAGACGAGATGTACTTTGCCTACAGCCTTTCTCACCATCTCATCTCATACCTTCTCATTCATAAAATTTCCCTCAGGACTACATTCCTACATCCTGCCCGGCTCCGAGATGGAGGACGGGGAAACTATGGGGAAATATGGGGAAAGCAAGTATGTTGTATATGTTTCAATAAGGTTACAGATGACAGCCACACATCTTGACAAATCATCTGAAGCCCACATATTATCAGTTCAGACCAAACTAACCAACCTCACTGCACAAGATGTGGAAACGACTGTAGGGGACATCAATGTTTATAGTATTACTTTCAGGACCCTTGACATCTCTTCAAAAAAGACTGTATACCTTAATGTGCTACTTTACTTCAAGAAATCTGAATTTATTCTTTCATGCATACAGTCACATTCATTTGTGTGTCATTTTTTGAAAGTATTACTTAGTACATTTATTTTAATGAAGGCTATTTTTATAATCACATCACAAAAAGGATAAATGTTAGTATTGACTGCAGTTGATGAATTTTAGATGAATAAACAAAGCAACAGGTTAATTCTATACAAGGAATAATGCACAGTCAGATGGTCATTCTTGTTAAACAAACTCTTGACAGGGTGATTGTATGACACTGAAGGGGTTTATTTTGTGATGAATGACTGACTGTATATTCTGGACACTTATTACACAACTATTTACCAAATAAATAAATAAATGGACATGGGATATATTACTTTTAAATGAACAGAAACTAAAGCAGTCTCACTGCAAAGCACACAGTCTTTTCACACTTGAGAAAGTTTAGATGTAGCGTTCAGAGCTGGCGTAGTTCTCTGGGAATGACAACTAAAGAGCATATAATGTGCATCAGCGTTTATGTGTTCTTGCGGAAAACATAGACAATTACATAGTGTTCTAGAAGATGGTAAAAATCAGTGTGTTATTATGGAACACATCAAACCCTCTAACGTCAGGAAAAGAACAATTCACAGCAGTGAGAAACTCTACGGGGTGGGCTGATCCACTGAACCGCTCTATAAAACCACACGCCAAGAACTGTAGTAGCAATTACTCTGATAACAGAATTACAGATGGTTAACTTTAATTGGTCATGAATCCTAACCATTATTTGTATTATTTGCTGACTGTTACTATAGCTCAAGTGGTGAAGACTTTTTAAATCAAACTTGTTCTTTTTTGGACATTATTTACTCGCCCATGCCAGTCCAAACCCATATGCTGTTGTTGTATGTTTTTTTTTTAGTGGAAAACTTTTGTTACACAGCTCTGGCCAACACAATAAAAGCCTGTTCGCTCAAAGCGTGATCATTACAGTGATGACTATTAACATAAACTTGAGAATTGTTGTAACTCAGAGAAAAGAGGAAGTTTAATGCCTGGTTCAGATTACACGATTTTAGCCCGATTTTGGCATGATCCATTTGACGTAGGGTGTCGTGGGGATTCGTAAACGACAACGGGCGTCGTGACGCAAGATTCGATCGTTTCATCTCGTATAGTGTGTCATAGTGTGTCATGTGAGTGCGCGAGAGAGTGAGTGAGTGAGTGAGCGAGCGAGCGAGAGAGAGTGTGTGTGTGTGTGTGTGTGTGTGTGTGTGTGTGTGTGTGCGCGCGCGAGTGAGTGAGCGAGCGAATGAGTGAGCGAGCGAATGAGTGAGTGTGTGTGTGATTGTGTGTGTGTGCGCGTGTGTGTGTGTGTGTGTGTGTAAGCGTGTGTGTGTGAGTGCGTGTGTAATATATGTGCGGGTAAATGTGTGTGTGAGACGGCTCGCGATGACTGGTCGTAAAGCAACGTGTAGTCTGACATGTTTCTTGTCCACAACATGACAAGATTTTTAGGAGTCAAAATCGTGTAATCTGACACAGTGACTATCGTAACAGACAAAAAAATCGTGTAATCTGAACCAGGCATAAGATATATTGCACACCTCCAGCAAGGACAGATTCTATGCCTCATCCAGACTCCAAAACAATGTCTAGACGCAGTTAATGGCAGAACGGCATTAGTTCAATTATGTATTTACTTAGATTCTTTCATGGCTAGACATTTTTGTGTGTGTGTGTGTGTCTTTGGGGGATTCACTCAAATTTCTTCACTTAATGTATGACTTGCAATATACATTAGTACAACAGTCATATAGACCACTTTTATAAAACTTTTGATAACACTTTATTTTGATGCTCCCCTTTAGATATTCTGTTGACTATACATAACATTGCTCTTACGTGTTAACTAACTCTCATTTGAGTATGTCTGTCTGCTTAATATCTGCTAACACTTTATTTTCATTGTTCACCAACAGACATTTTACTGACTAAGTAACTTTGCTAGTACATGTCAACTTATTCTACTAACCTGAACCCTAACAGTCTACTAATACTCAATGAATACTCTAATGAGAGTTAGTTGACATGTAGGTGCAACGTTACAACAGAATGTCTAAAGTGGACCATCAAAATAAAGTGTAACCAAACTTTTATGAAATTTAATTATTTATTGAATATTAATATGAAATTTAAAACAACACTTCCTATAGCTTTCCTACGGATATTTTAATGACCATTAACAGGAACAGATTCAAAATATATTCCTAATTAGTATGTTTTGTTTTATTACTTAAACATTTATCAATGGTCTCAGATATTAAGACCTGTTTTTAGAGAATATATTTTGAATTAAGTGTATCTTATACATGTTTGCCTCTGAAGTAAATTTATATTTAAGGATGTTTACATATTTCTTACTGGAGAACAGAAATACTGATCAAATGATATATATATATATATAAATATATATATATAAATTCAGTGTGGGAGGAAGTCACACAAAGAGTCTTTTGCAATATCGGACTGATTTATGCTTTAACTCTTCTAAAGAAGCAGAAATACTCTCTTAACGTTCCCACATCGTCAAATGTTCACCTTAGCTGGTCAGATTCCAGAGAACCGCAAACTCAGCTAACAAGAAGCTTCTGCCAAGGGCCTTTGGTTTAAATAAAGGGGTTTATTTTGGGAAGTGCCTCACAATACACTGTCCTGCACAATCGCTAATGAGGCAGCTTCTCGCAATCAGCGGCACAAAAACATCCTCTGAGCCCTTTTCGCTCTCGCTCTCTGGTGCCTTAAAAAAAGCCGGACGATGTTTCTTAACATGCATTCCTGTAGTTTTGCCCACACAGGCATCACTGTGAATGCCTGGTCATTAGCAATTTGCCGATTATGTAATCTGATAACCCTCATTGCTGTCCAATTGTTTAGTAAAAAGCCATTTTGGTCTCATTCAGCTCTGATACATGCACCCCTGACATCCATTACATAATACTTGCTAACAGTCGACGGCAGCTAATGGCCAATTTCGTGCAATTCATGTTGTCCGGGGCTCCATTTTGGGTTCTTTAGTGCCTCACATTTGATGTGAAGAACCACATTGGGGTTTAGAGGTAATAAATAGTGAGGTACAGACTGCAGTGCTCAAAAACGAACGGCTTATCTACTGTGAAATGTTTGATAACATCACAAAGTCACCAAAGGCGGGAAACGCTTCACATGTGCAGCTGCTGCTGAGAAAAAAAACATCTGAAAACATGGACAGACAGTGATGTTATGTAAATAGCTGTGCAAGATTAGAGGCCTCGAGTATGCGTTGTGGTGTTACAGCAAATTTATGGGTCAGGGACGAGGAATGCGGAATGGAAAAAGGTGTTTGTTGTGGTTTCTGCCCCTTCTTTTCTGAGAAATTCTTGACAATCATCCTTGATTTGGTTCGGATGGAGACAACAAACATGCTAACAATGAACTGGTAAACAACCGTTCGAGGCCATCAAAGGACCCGCCTGATTATCCCGGTATCACTCCAGAGACAGTTGACGAGGAATGCATTTGTTTTGTGGTTGTGGAAGCATGCAGAATTCGCTGGAGAACATTCAGAAACGTTTTTGGCGCACGTGAAAAAGATAAAATTGGGTGGGCGGCGAGGATGGAACTTTAAGGACTCTTTGTATAAATAGACAAAAGGATTAACCAACTAGCCATGACAAAACCATTAGCGGTCCTTTCCAGCCAGTTTTTGCTTTTTAGTCACTGAAGGGACAAAGCATAGATCATTAGCAGGGGTCGTTCACTGGTGTCTACGTACTTGTGTGTTTACAGAGCTGCGAACCGCAACTAAATTTACTGTTAGTAAAACCACCTGTCTGGAGTCAGTCCATCAGGATATGACATTTGAAGCACCACGAAAACAGCGGGAATCGAGTTGTTGAGAGAAAAATGACTGTACATTGTCTTGGCGACAGCCAACATCTGCATTTAACCTTTCTAAAATGTTGTCTTTCCGTTCAACATTGTTTTCTAGGGGCAAAAAGCTCACCAGACCGCAGACCTGTCCGTTTTGGGGATCAATAATGGCTTGTTTTAAATATGTGGACGATCAAACGAAAATTCGAGTTCAGAAAGCGTCTCTCTGGGACTCTCACACCGAAGAATGAAAGAGCATGGGGTAATTTTTAAGTCACCGGAGAAAACTTTACTTCATTGAACGGACAAAGACAAGTCAAAACAAAACATCAAAATAAATGTTCGATACAAGAGAGTCGCAAAGGGAATTAGACCTCTTCAAAGTCCAAGGGTCTGGGTGATGAGCGTGTCTAGGGATGACTGATAGGTGATTGTTGGAGAAATAGTATAGAAAAGCAATTGAAAGTTCAAGTGTAAAGGGGTTAAGGGAAGAGTTCACCCAAAAATTTAAATTATGCTTTTATTTACATCAACCTTATGTTGTTCTAAACCCGTTTGGTTCAGAAGACTTGGAATATACCAAAAAGGTTCAATGGGGTTCTAAATAGAATTCTAGGGCTCTTGACTCAATTTTAAAGAACGCTTTATGCCAAAAAGGTTCTATGTAAGGAGAAATGTGTTTGCATTGCAAAATATTTTCATGTTTCACAGGCTATTACAATTTTTTCTAGTGATAAAGTATGTTTATGAGCTGTTTTATTCATAAAATGTAATGACTGGAACCCCTAAAAAAGTTCTGTGTATGAAGTGCCTGACAGAACCCTTTAAGATTCTATATAGAACCTTTTCTTCAAGTCGTTGAATCTTCTAAAGATTTTCCTTTTGTTTTGCAGTAAAAAAGTTGCATACATGGTTTGAATAATGATAAAAGAATAGAAAGTTTTGCGCGAACTATTCCATAAACTGGATGCGTTCCCGATATGCCCAGTTCCACCTCGGAAATAGGTGCTTAAAAGTGATCAGACTGCAGGGAATGTTTTGCACTTCAGCGACAGCAAATTCTATACAAACCTGGCACTGCTATCCTTCCTGATGTTGGGTGGTCCATTTCCAGAATAAGGCCATTGTGAGCAACCTGGGAATGGAGACAAAAGAACGTGAGCCAGAGACAATTACTCATGCCATGTTTTTACACTCCTTTTCTTGAAGCTATTAACTTACTGTCTTCTCAAAGACCACACAAATTTGCCATCTTACCTTTGACTTTCCTTTTAACATCGACACATCTTTGAGTTTACCCAACAAAAACAAGGTTAAACTAACAGACATGATGACTCAAGATTTATGACCCTGACTCAAGATTTATGACGTGAAAACGCGTATCACGGTTTCCACAGAAATATGAAGCAGTGCAACTGCTTTCAACGTTGATAATAATAAAAAATGTTTCCTGAGCAGCAAATCAGTATATTAGAATGATTTCTGATGGATCATGTAACACTGAAGACTGGAGTAATGATGCTGAAAATTCAGCTTTAAAATATATTTCAATAGAACATGGTTATAGGGATAGTTCAACCAAAAATGAAAATTCTCTCATCATTTACTCACCCTCCTGCCATTCCCAAAGTATATGACTTTCTTTCTTCAGATGAACACAAATTAAGATTTTTAGGAAAATAATGAATCCATCTTTGAATCCATATAATGCCTTTGGAATGGCAGGCGCTCATTTGACGCTAAAAATCACACACAACGACAATGATTATGACAACGGTTACAATCCACGTGACCCCAGTGGATGAATCAATGTCTCGTTCATACGAGCGATCATGAGGTAGACGATGTGGCACGTGACGCAAGGACATTGTGAAGTTTGTGTGAGAAGTAGCGTGGAAGCACAGAGGACTGCCATTTCTCGCATGAACTTGAACACACTTCCGCCACAGCGTCACCCTCGTGATAACAGTAGACAGAAAGCATTGATTCTGAAGACATTTAGAAGACATCATTAATTCATTGGACTCACAGAGATGGATTCTTTTCCTAAAAATCTCCGTTTGTGTTTTTCTGAAGAAAGAAAGTCATAAGCGGTGCATGAGGGTGAGTAAATGATGAGAGCATTTTTATTTTGGGGTGAACTATCCCTTTAAGTTGTAAAACTATTTCAATAATATTTCAAATAAATGCAGCCTTAGTAAGCATACGTGATTTCTGAACAGTAGAGTATGTCATTATTTACTCATTCTCATCGATCCAAGCAGATTAATTTTTTTCTGAGAAATGCAAACGGTAAATTTTTGAAGAATATTCTTTTCCATATAATGAATATAAAGGGGACTGGGGCTGTCAAGCATACAAAGGACAAAAAACACCATAAAAGTGGCACAAAGCTTTTATGCACCCATATTTCTAGTTCAGCGCTTTATACAAAATAGATTGTTTCAATGCAGACATGCAACTCACACAATACACTCAGAGTCTTTTTAAGCCATACAAAAATACAATTAATGCCATTATTCTCCTGAAATTCTGCAGTAGCAAAACATCAGAATACTTGAGTATACACGAGTCATATGGATAATGTTGTGCATGTTTTTTTTTGCTTTTTTGTTGCCAGTTTGCAGACAGTATCTGTCCCATTTTATTTTCATTATGAGATAAACAGTGGCCAGGGTATTCTCAAATTCCAGTCTTGGGCTCCACGGAAAAACAAAGTCAAACAGGTTTGGAATGACACGAGGGTGAGTACATGATGACAGTCATTTCATTTTTGGTAAACTATTCTTTTAATCTACTGAATTGTGTGTGGTTGAAGATGAAAGGAAATGTATATGAAAACAGATGATGTGCCTGAGTTGGCATCTTTCTTTGTTGTTTGGTTCCGCTCATGAGACTCCAAATGCCACTCAAATTCTGGCATGTGTCCCAACAGAATCCCAGGCTCTATGTAGTCTGTCAAAGCGCATTAGCATCATTAGTACTATAGGTTCTCATGTCACTGAGCTGAAGCCAGACAGTTATGTAAGATGATGTCCAGACCACCAGACGTGGATGACACCCTTGTGCTCTTCCTCCCTCACTCTTTTCTTTTCTCCTCCACAATGTTTTCCCTCAATGCTCTGCGTACTTCTCTGACCCTTCAGGGGAAAGTTCCAGAAAGTGAGCGATAGAAGCTCTGCATCATGTCATGCTTTATTTAGAGGCAGTTTGGGTGTGTGGCAATGATGCGTTCATGGGTGATGTTGAGGATGGGGCTTCTGATTGGAGAGCCTTCTCCTCTCTTATATTTTTCCTCCAACCTTCCTTTCTTCAATGCCTCTTTAGCCGGATTTACACTAAATAATTTTTTGATGTCAGTTATGATTTTTGCTTGTCAAGATTGTAACGTAACATCTAAACATAAAAGGCATTTGAAAAATTATTGATGGTAAAAAAGTAAGTTTCATTGTGACCTTCATATAACAAAAAGGAATTGCTAAATGTGAAGAAACACTTGATTATGTAATCAACTGTGATTTTTGTTTTTTAATTTTTTTTCAACAAATCTCTTTCTTTAGTTGTTACCTGATAAATAGTCTTGTGTATCCAGACATTTGACTGAAGGTCTATGACTACTTCAGTTGGCCAAGGGCCGTCTAGGAAGAGGCCACCTGACTGACACATAAAGTGACCAAGCACAGTTAGCTTTGCTGGAAAGTCAGCATATAAGATTTAGACATTTTTTGGCTACTGCTGCATTATACATGAGTGTATGAGTGTCAAACTGCAGGAATGAGACCAACACATTTTGAGAGATGTCTGTCAAATGACAAGAGTAATTGCAAAGTCAGATAACATGCCATCGATGAGCATGCCACACTAATTCAATCCAAGACTTCCAATTTTGCTTTTGAAAACAAATGGTCAATGGTTTACAAATTTAGTCTCAGATGGCAAAAATCACTAAAAAAGTCCAACATGTGTGCTTAATGCTTTAGTCAGCCTGATCATATTCATCACAAAAGGCCCTGGGCTCATTTTGCGTATGGGAACAGTTAAATCAAGCTGAATCATTGGGCTCTTGGCTCTGAGCGTCCAGCCACCCGCCATACATTCATCTACCTCAGTCCAGTGTGTGCATCAGCCAAAACATCCGCCGTTTGCCTTTGAAATGCAAATAGGTGAAGTGAGGAAAGAGAAGTGGAGTAGACACACGGCAGCAGAGCTATTTTGTGGGCCGCTTGGATGATGCCCAGAATGGACACAGATGGCTCTGTTACACAACTGGAAGGAGAGATAATGGGGGAAAGCATAGAGTCAAAAAAGAAGAGAACAAGATGATGATGTGTTTTCCAGGGAAAACTTAGTAATGGATCTGGTGGAATGACTCCTTTCAGGAAAGAAGATTCTCCACAGTGCCAAACTGATGAAGGTGACCATATATATACACAGTGCTTGAGTCCATGAAGCTCTCAAAACTCTCTCTATTCTTTCTCTATTATTAGGACATGTATGTATGTATATATGTATGTATGTACAGTATATACTGTGCGCATCATGGCATAGTAAAACATCATCTGGTCCTTGGCAGGTCTTAAAATTAGGTAAATATGAAGAACAACAACACATGACATATTACATTGTGTCATTGTTTATTTGACAAAAACTAGGCCAAAATAGGCCAAAACCAAGTACACACTTACTGCTTCTATAAGAATGAAGAGGGTTAGTATCAGTCAGGCTCTGCTAATCAAACGCCTTTGATTAATTGATCATCAGCAAGCGTGACCAACTCTATAAAAGCAGAAGTTTTGCCAGTTTCAGGTGTGTTAACAATACCAAGGAGGAAAGACATCAGCAATGATCTTAGAGAAACAATTGTTCCTGCCCATCAATCTGGTAAGGGTTACAAGGTAATTTCCAAACAAATCGAAGTCCATCATACAGTGAGGAAGATTATTCAGATGTGGAAAACGGTCAAGGCGGTTGCCGGACGTCCCAGCAAATTCACCCTGAGGTCAGACTGTAATGCTCAGAGAAACTGCGAGAAACCCAAGAGCTACATCTCAGACTCTACAGGCCTCAGACAGCATGTTAAATGTTAAAGTTCATGACAGTACACTTAGAAAAAGACGGGACAAGTATGGCATGTTTGGAAGGGTTGCCTGGAGAAAGCTTCTTCTCTCTGAACAGAACATGGCAGCACGGCTTAGGTTTGAACAGTTGCATCTGACACAAGACTTTTGGAACAATGTCCTTTGGATAGACGAGACTAAAGTGGAGATGTTTGGCCATAATGCACAGAAAGCTAAACACAGAATATCAGCACAAACGCCTCACACCAGCTGTCAAACACTGTGGTGGAGGGCTGAGGATTTGGGCTTGTTTTGCAGTCACAGGACCCGGGCACCTTCAGTCGTAGAGTCGACCACAAACTCTGAAGTCAAATGTGAAGCTCGGCTGAAACTGGGTCCTGCAACAGGACAGTTATCCCAAGAACATCAGCAAATTTACACCAGAATGTCTGAAAAATAAAATAATCAAGGTGTTGCACCGGCCCAGTCAAAGCCCAGACCTCAACCCGACTGAAATATTGCGGCGGGACCTTAAGAGAACTGTGCAGAAACAGATGCTCACAAACCTCAGTGAACTGAAGCAACATTGTAAAGAAGAGCGGGCCAAAAGTTTTGTTAAATAAACAATGACACAGTGTAATATGTCATGTGTTGTTGTTCATCTGATGTTGTATTTACCTAATTTTAAGACCTGCCAAGGACTAGATGATATTTATTATGCCCTGATATGTAAATCCATATAATTCAAAAGGGTGTCCTTTCTTTTTCACATGACTGTATATACTGTGTACAGACTGGCTCGATTAAGTCTGGCCGTTCTCCTCTGACCTCTGGCATCAAAAAGACATTTTCGCTCACAGAATTGCCGCTCACTGTATATTTTCTCTTTTTTCGGACCATTCTCTCCATCTCTCTCTCTCTCTCTCTCTCTCTCTCTACATGTATTAGTACTATCAATTAAGCATTTTGGTAACACTTTACCATACGGTTCATTAGTTAACAACCTTAGTTAACGTGAACTAAGGAGGAACAATACTTCTTCAGCATTTATTAATCTTAGTTAATATCAATTATAACATTTACTAATACATTTTTAAAATCAAAGGTTGTATTTGTTAACATTAGTTAATGCACTGTGAACTAACATGTACAAACAATGAGCAGCTATATATTTATTAACTAATATTTACAAAGATTAATTAATACTGTACTCATTGTTAGTTCATGTTAGTTAGCACATTAACTAATGTTAACTAATGAACCTTATTGTAAAGTGTTACACTTTTTTGTAATTAATCGTGATTAATTGTAACTACTGTACCATTACAGTTTTTATGTTGTAATACTTTTTAAATTGAATCTCCAAAATGTAGAAACAACAAAGACAGTATATTTAAAATATTTGTTAAATAGCATCTTTTTACTAAGCACTATCAATGAAGGCCAGTAGATTGCAGCATAGTTAACTAATGTTTCCAAAACTACTTTTTCCAAAGAGCTTAACTCTAGTTTAGCTACTTTACATCAAGTAACTTAGTTTAACAAGCTACAATTTCTAAGTAGCCTCCAATTAAACTGAATTTATGTAAGATTACAATGTGCAAACAAGGTGTTTAGCGATTCACTGAACACAACATTAATAGTAAATCTCAAAAGCTGGCATAAAATGAAACTAGTCGTATTCCCAGTAAACAAATCCAAAACGTGGAATAATTCAGGAACTCATTAATCACACATGCTCACACATTACAAGCTGAAATTATTTCAGGAACAGACGTGATTCTGTCATGGTTTTAAAAGATAAATGGTTGGAAAGTTTCCTTCAGATGAGCTGATGTGCCTTTCAGTCTGTGAGAGAGAACAAGATTGCTTGCCACATCCTCCCTTTGCAGATTTGGAGGCTGGTTGGGTAACTTATGGCTTTTTCTTTATGAATTATTCGGTCAGTGTGACTTTCCCTAAGTATATGACGACCTGAGTGACGTCAGAAGCTCTGTGGATTGACATGTCAGTAGGAATAGATAGAGATGTGAAAGCTTCGTGTGCTCAAGCTCTCCAGAGTCATTAACTCTATGAGAGCTCACAGACAAATGAAGGAAGGATCGGATCAGATCAGAGGTGATGATGGCTGATGGATAAGAACAGAGATGGAAATGGAAATAAAGCACTCAAAATGCAGAAGAAAGATTCCTTGCTTACGTCACAGAATCAACTATAACATACACTAAACATTAGTGGTCTTTTTAAGGTGTTATGGTGGGTCTCCAGGCCATTGCTACAGAGGCGTCATGCCCATTCAATCCCACACGTGCCCACTCAGATTTATGAGCCAAATGGATTTTGAATGCGACTTCCAAAAGACTAAAATATTTATTTTTACATTTGATAATTAGGCTCCACAATTATTAGAGCCACCAAATCCGTCACCATTTAGTCATTTCACCGCTTTGATGCCAAAATATGTAGTTTATGTGATTCATGCAGGAGTTTTTGCATATGGGTGGTCGGCGGAATCCGTCTACAATTTTACAAAACATTCATTTGTCAACACAACACAACCTAAAAGTCGAAAAACGCTGCCTCCGCAAAAAACATATGGAGTTAGGAAGGCAAATACTTATCGGGCTTATGCTACTCTGAATAATGCCTGAACTTTGTATCTCGAACACTTCTTGCGTTGTTTTTGCCTCCTCATGATGACTCGCTTAATTTAGTCCTAATTTGGATAAAAGCGTCTGCTAAATGACTAAATGTAAATGTAAATAGGCAAGTCTGAATCCAATGTTAGCTTCACTTCCTGTCTCCGTAAATATGTATAATTTGTTGGCTTTGATATCCCACAATCCTGTGCTTCCATTCTATGACAGGTAAGCTAAAAAATAAAGATGGCATCTGAAAGTTGCGGTTGGCAGAGTCGGCTCTGTTTCAAACAAACAGTCGGATAGCCGAGTGCTGTAAAAGCTCTCACAAGCTTAATCTTATCAGCGATCGCATAACATTGTGTCCAATTGACATCTGGGTAAATTCGGACAGTCTTTCTTACAGCATGGTGGACCGCAAGTAGGATTTCATCAGCCGCAGGCATGAGATATAAATATAGAAGATGAAATGGTGGAAAGAATTTAATGAAACTAAAACTGCCAGTAGGTGGTGGCAAATCATTGTCTTAACGAGCGAGTCATTCAATCAAACGATTCCCTCAAAACATGGACTCATTCGGTTGCTCAGAGACGCGCAATGGCTCTACTGTGGATTTGTTGCAAAATAGAGCAAAAACAGAAAAGGTTAGGTCTAGTTAAAATGTAAGTCACCTGAAATTAACTACTTGTTTATTGAACTGTTGTATAAAATCAATAGGCTATCACATTTGCACTCTGCTGATATTCGGGAAAACCTCACTTTATATCCTATTATAAATATTAAAAACTCATACAGGGACTTTTTTGCCCCATATATGTTGCATTTTGCCCTTAATTTTTGTGACGGTGGGGGGCGGAGCTCTTTATCGAGTGCAAGCAGACGGAGGCTCCTTCTGATGTGAGACATTTCAACTGAAACGGGTGAAACATAGCAAAGGCATTTTTGACCAACGTTTTCCACTTTTGATGTAATTTTTACAGAGAAACTAGTATCATAGTAATTAAATATTAATTTAGTCATCACCAAAGCTCTCTCTATTTTGTTGTAGATCAATAAACCGTTACGCTGCCTCAGAACTTTCGTGAGGTCTCTTCATGCGCAAATGCTGCTTGCAAAGTCACTGGGCAGCAAGGCAACAAGTGAGCAGCCTAAGCTTTCAGACGCAGCCTGTGACGCAGGTGCCGTGCGTTTCTCTGAAGGGATACAAAGAACAGCCTCTGATTCGCAAAAAGAGCTTCCAAACACAGAGATAAGGTGTAGTTTAGCCTTGCGGTTTCCAAAACGGATTCATTTGTCACATTAAGCTACAAAAAACTTGGAAAACGGACTTTTAATGTTCTGGAACAGCGACAGTAAGCATTAAAAAGGCATGATTGATCTTGCTTTGGTTCATAATTCATAATTAAGAGTTAAAAATATATAATTGAACCTGAAAACACTGTAGTAATTATTACTTTAGATAATTATTTTAATGTGGGGTAAGGTTTTTACAATGACACAAATCAAAGTCAAAAAGTCAAATTTGCTGTTTTCCATTGGCAACATGAAGGGCGATCAAAAACATAGGCAAAACAAGGGCGATGTTTTGCTTGGGTTCATTATAAGATTCTTTCAAGATTTGAACCCAGTATCACACCACTATCATGTATCAGTCAATGCCAGAACGTCAATGGTGCCCTCTCAAAAAAAGAAAAAAAAAGAATAATAAACAAAAACACATGACGCCCCTGCCTTGCTAGGTGTTTGTTTGGGTGTTCTAGATGGTTTTACTAATCCATAAGTCTATATTCTGGTTTTGTGTGAGGGGTTTGAAGCTGGTATACACTAACAAGTTTCCCTTGATATTCCAAAAACAGCTTTTATTGAAACCAAGGCCAGAAAACGACAGGATCTGAAAAGTGTGAAATTATGACGTCATAGTGCAGCAAAAGACCGCCTTTGCAGAAGAATATCAACGCCTACATCACCATGTCTTTGGACAGGATCAATACCATTACCTACCAACGGATCCTAATGCTAGGGAAGTGGGTTTTCTTTCAACAATGCGAGTGTCTCAGCAGTGCATTATTTGTTTGTATTCGGTACATTTCTCTGTGGATTATTTGGTAAATCAGTCGCAATTTCGGCGCAGGCTTTGCAAACAGACTTTTACGATATGGATCTGCCAGCAACGCCAAAAACATGCAAGTAACCATGTTTATTCTAATGCCTGATCCGTGATCACTTATTTCTGATGTGCAATTATTCAAGTTAAGACAGATTTCCTTTCTCTCAAAATCGTTCAAAACTGTTTGTGCATCAGTAAATCAAGCCAGTGACTAAACTGATCAACTGTATATCGTTTCTCTTAGGATGAAAATAATCTGTTATTTAAACTGTGATTAAATTATATACAGAAAGCGATCAAAGACCACTCCCTTTACAATCGCCCAAGCTGTCAATCACACAGCGCAAGTTTATCTGGACACTTGCCAAAACTCCCGTTATGTAATCAATGACGCTGTTACACTGCAAAACGAAGCTCTTACTGTAGTTACATTGTGTTTTCATTGTTATTTGGTGAAAGCATTCGTGAGTGCGCAGAAATTGCATTGCAATGATGAGATCACTGCATTCACGTCATCTGCTTAATGCTCATTACCGCAACCTTTCATGTGATGGGAGTAGATCTAAATATAATGCTATAATCAACACTTTTCACGATTCGTTAATCTTGATCGATGATATAGTTAAAAACATAGTAAAAGATTTCGAGAGATTTCTACATGAAATTAGCTAGTTATACTAGCTATTTCACATGCAAACATGTCCACCAATCACAGCAGTGGGCGTTTACACTGAAGTCTTCAAACAAAGCATTCAAATCAGAGGGCTAAAATCAGGGAAGGAAAAATGCCATTTATTTCTAAATGATGACCATTTTCAATGTAAAAATCATACTAACATTATAAAGGCACCCCAGGAAACATCATAAAATAATAAAATAATCGAGTTCATGACCCCTTTAAGTGTCACTGGAGAAAAAACACTGAACATCCCAAATTATATTTTCATCACTCTGCCTGCTTGTGATGAAAAATCTGTTATAACCACAGGGATACAATTATGTTTCTCTGAACTGTAAAGTGGCTTTGACCTCAAACAAACCTCAAAATCAGCAGCCTTTGTAGCAAACGCTTATAAATTTGCAACTTAATCATAACTAAATATTATATCTGACAGTGGCTTCCGTCTTCTTGGTGGACAGCACTAAATAATCAAACGAAACTGGCGGGACCACAAAGTCATTTCAAGTTTTGTGAGACATGTGGACACCAAATCCGAAGCCCGAAGCCTGCAACCGTCTGTTAAACTCTCATTGTGCCGAGCAATAAAGGCCCATGTGCCAGCGAGCGCCTGGCACAGCAGCTCCATATGTGTGCCCTGTTGCCCCTGCGTGTGGTTTAAACCAGATCACTGTGTCTGTGCGCCGTAAAAGGCCTGTTTATTTGTGTTTCTCTCACGTTTAATGGCTGCCTCCGAGGCCTTCTTTCATCCACAGAACTCTTTTCTCCTCCCCCCGGCGCTCTGCGCTTGAAGAGACTACGCTTGGCAGTGCTGTGGTGGCGTAGGAGTAATAAAAAAATAATAAGGCTCAAACGTTGATCGATGGCTTTAATTTAAACATCATACATGTGTTATTTTTGGTCCATCAGAATTTATTACGCTTGCACTTTCCATTTTATGACAGTCAATGCAGCGCGTACGCAACCTGACATGAAAGTTAAAGCAATCAGCTCCTGCCTATGGATAGGAGGAGGAAGGAGCTATTACAAGGAGCCATTAGGTGTCAGGTTGTCAACCAGTAGTGATATATGCTATACTGTTCGCATGCTTGAGTTATGGGATTCAGAGTATTAAGTTGACTAGTGGAGGCTGGGAATTACAAAGAAAATTTGTTTTGTAACGTCACTTTAATGAGAGTGCTTGTGTGGCAGGATTGCATTGATATTCGCTTTTTTTGCAATTCATTTAGCTGGAAGCGCTTTACATAAAAATCTTTATGTAAAAATAGAATTGAATACATCTTATAATGCATTATTGCTTCAAGAAAAGTGTTAGCAAAATGCATTATAAGTATATTTAAAGCATGAATTAAGCCTTGTAATGCACCTTGTATGTATTGTAACCACAGTTATAGTACTTATCTATTCACTGTTACACCTTTAGAAAGTATAAAGCATTAAAACACATGACAAATTGTAACAAATATTATAATGCATTTTAACTTTGGTTACAGTTATTCATGACAATATACAGTATAATGCATTACAAGGTACATTATGAATACTTTATAATGCATTATACACAAATAAAGTGTTATAATTTCTCCAGGGTTATTTTTATTTTACTTTTAATATTAAAATCCAAACCGAATCTGTGGTGCCGCATCTAGAACTAAGATGAAACTTTGCCTGCCCTTTCTGAAAACAATGTAATTGTAATGACATAATCTAACACAGACGGACAGTGACTCACAAATGGAAGACAGTTCAAATTTAGATAGTTTTAACATGGACGGTGTGGTATGGAAAGTTTGCTTCAGAAGTGGGCATGGAGAAACAATTAGCTAAACCACCGGTCACTGGCAACGGATGAAATCAACACTGACAACGAGCACTGAAGGAAAAACACAAAAGATTTACATTGCCAGGGTGTTACCATGCAGCTGATTCCAAGGTGGTTGAAGCAAAATCAAAAAGCAGGGTTTTTTTTGACGACCAGCTAACATTTCATTTAAAAATGACCCATATCACAGATCTGCATTTACACTATCCATTTGGAGAATGTACTGATCAACATAGATGTACTGATCCAGAAAAGCTTAGGCCGAAAAGGAAGTAAAAAACAGTGTGATTTGCAATGGACACTGGTGAAATGATAATACAAGCTTTTGCTTTCTGCACCATCTTTAAGAGTCAGAAACACATTGGGCTGAACCTCCATCCTCCGTTGTGCCATTTAAAACAGTCATGTGAGTTGATGTCATTCGCCGCCATGGCTTTTCAATGACGTTCAACTCGCATTGACGGGAATATCAGATCTGTCCACTTACACGGGAGACGCAAATGCACATATCCGATTCATATCAGATTTATTTCCACATATTAATGAGGCTTGAAACCCATCTGAGAATATCAGAATCTATGGGCTTTTTTCCTGCTTACATGTTCGCCAGTCATTTCCAATCTGTGCCACATGGGAGGAAAACAATCAGAATTGGGTCACTTGAATCATGTATGCAATGTAAATGCCGCCCAAGTCTCTACTTACACTCGGTCACTGTAGTTGATTGATTATTCAATCATGAAAAGACCAAGTGTAAATGCTCTACAAGACACATTTGAGAAAGATATCAATTCAATCACTCAAAGCAGTCAAACTCAGGATGTGGTTAGAGATGCGTACAAGACGTGACTTGGCCAAGTGTAAATACCTTTGGTTGTTCAGGCCACATACAGTACATAAACTTTACATCTCCCAAATGGAGTTACGTCAGCGTTCTGAAGTTTGGGAGCCTTGCGCTTCACAGATGAGCAAGCAATCATGGATGAGACAGTATGGAAGGAACAACACCAATTGTCACATACAATGAATGTCATCGGGAAAGTCAAGACGGTCGAGGATAAGAGTTTAAAAAGGCCGGTCTCTAGATTGGCTTGAGAACTGACTTCAATAATTAATCTATGGGATTTGTTTCATGGTTTATCATCCACCATGCAAATACTGAACATCTGATTGCTTAGATTATGAATAGTGCACCTCTCCTCAGCAGTAAGCATGATTTGATGAATTGTTGATATTCTATTGTTAATGTTGATATTGTTGATGTTCTTAATTAACTAAGTAATTGACTAACTAATAAAAGTATTAATATTCACTGAATTAAAATGAACTTGCTCATGAAAATGGAATCTTCATAGATAATTTATCTAAAAAAAAGTTATAAAATATAAATAAATACCAATACAGATTACAATTATGCTAATGGGGTTTTAAAGTATCTTAAGTATCCATATACCATATATCCAAGTATTGGTATCACCAATGCTGCATTTATTTAATCAAAGATGAACTGTAATTTATTCCTGCGATCTAAGCTAAATTTTAAGCATCATTACCAGTCTTCAGTGTCACATGATCCTTCAGAAATCATTTTAATATGCTGTTTTGTTGCTCAAGAAACATTTCTGATTATTATCAATGTTGAAAACAGTTCAAGCTGCTTCAGATTTTTGTGGAAACCATGATACATTTTTTCAGGATTCTTTGATGAATAGAAAGTTCAAAAGAACAGCATTTATTCTAAATATTTCTTCTTTGTAAAATAATAAATGACTTAACTGTCACTTTTGATCAACTCAACCAGTCCTTTCACAATAAAAAAATGTATTTCTTAGCAGAAAAAAAGAGGAATACTAGAGTAAAAATGTCTAGGCTCAAAACTGTCAGATGTGGTTTTGTACAGTGTATTACCCTGTGAAATTTAGAACATGTTTGTTGCATATTTGCATGTTTTTTAGAAACCAAAATTTTATGAGCAAGTTACAAAACATGCAAGCATATGATTCAGCAAAAAATAATGTATATTTAATAAAACAAAAACAATATATTTTTAATGTTTTGTCAATTGTTTGCTTATTAGGTCATAAAATTATTCGAGAGAAGTGTAATCGATTACAGGTCATGCCTGGATTATAGTGCCACGCTAAACTGTATTCAGCCCGGGCCTATTTAACTAAAGTCCTGAGACCATCAATTATTGGAATGAAAACCTAATATGGTCCAGATGTGTCCTGCTGGTTTCCAGAGACGCCGTACTGAGCACAGATTCTTTTCATCCTCTCTAAGCATCAAACTGATCAGACTAGAATGAGGGTCTAGCTAATTATGATAAGTAAAAGAGAATAACATGCAAAGCTTACTCAAACAGGGTTGCATTAAAACCCAAATCAAACCCTGATACGGCTTAAAGTGGTTACGCATCATTTAGATTATATGGTTTTAATGCTCTTATTTCGGCCCATAATACATGAATCAACTCCCCGGCACAGTTCTGACAGGCCTAAAGATCACAGATAACATCCAAAGATCTAGATTTCAGATTGAGACATCATATTAAGAGATAAAAGGCTGCCTCGTAGCATTTCGAGAGACCCCCCCGTCCCCGTTCTCCCTCCCTGCAAACGTGTCACTCTAATGAATTCAATGAATCACATTTACAATAGTTTACAACCCTGATTGCACTGTAATCCAAGTTGGAATTTGATCCAAACGCTTGTCTAAACCAGCCTCATTATATTTCTTACAGATGGCCCACTTAAGCTCCTGTTACATTTAATTGCAACCGTATGAATACGATGTGTCATGAATACATCTGTTGAAAGCGCTCAAGATTTTGACCTGCCAGGTGTTGTTGAGGTTTGGGCACTGGTTCGGGACGAGTATATGGTACCGCCATCGTACGCTCTTTTATGTCGAAAGTTGGTTGCTTGTGCATCCTGGATGAGACAACACAATGATGAGAACATCATGTTGAACGAAACAAGCTAAAACCTCCACTTGCATTTGCTCAGTCAGTCCAAGTTCATTCCTGTTTCATACTGATTTCAAGTGTCAAATCGGCTTTCACTTTCTTTTGATATTAAGGCATCTTATATGAAATGATTAATCTGCATGGTCCTGGGAGCCTTAAAGATGGATATGATCAACAATACAAGAAGGCAGCTTGTCAGCGATCCATGTGGTCATACTGATCAGGGATCCTGAAGAGAGGTTCTGGGACTTTAAATTCAGACCCTTTTTGTGCTGAAAAATGTGCCATGTCCTGGGACAACAACATTTGGATTTCATTTGTATGCCAAACAAAACAAAAGCTCACAACAATTCTGCCTTTTTATTTTGATAGCCATGATCCTCCCAGTGTTGAGGAGGTTAAATCTGAAGCAGACACCCCGGTGAAGCTCATTTGTCGGTCTGTGTGGTGCATGGCTTTGATTGCATCTATAGGCTCTGTAATGACGATGGCTTATCTCCGGGCTGAATGTCTGACAAACACTGCTTCGCTCAGGTCACGAGGAAGTGTTCACCGCACTCTTCTGGATGAAAGTGAATGGGAAATTTTCCAGGCCTGCGAGCTCATACGTCTCCACGTTTGATTTTAGCTCATTTCCTCTGCTTTGACGGCACATGCGCTGGACATTAGCCTCATCAAGGAGCTCGTGTGGTGGTAAGATGATATTTAAATAAGGTGGGTGATGTTTTAATCTATGCGGGAGTTTAAACTGCGGGGTTTGATGAATGCCAACATGAGGGTGTTTAACACAAAAAGCACATCTTTATTATGAGCTCTTTTTGTTAAATTGGATCAGTTACTTTTTTGTGGTATTTAAAGTTACAAAAATGTACTCTATACTCTAAAAATAAAAGTCTAATTGAAAGCAGTGTTTTAGAGCCATTACAGCCGTTTGGTAATTGAAAGCTGAAATAAAATATAAATATAAGATGGAAATGTTGCTTTGGCAACTAACTAAAATAAAGAAGTTTAAAATTATTAAAACTAAAACTGGAATAAAAATAAATAAATGTAAGCTATTCAGAAACATAAAAAAATAAAAATAAAACTACAATTACACTACAAATATATAGAATATATATTTGAAAATAGTAATAATACTATAATAGTAAATAAATAATACTAAAATAACACTGATTAAAAAGCAGTTTAACAAAGGTTTAGAAATAAATGTAGTCAAATAATATTATATATATATATATATATATATATATATACATACATACACACACACACATACACACATACATACATTTAGACATTTAAAACAATAAATCAAAACTTTACTTTTCAGAAACTTCAGGCACAACTTAAATCCTTTTTATCATCTGTCATTAGCTACGTTTACATGGACACCTTTTGGTTCAATCGGAATGAAATCAATACGATTGATGAATCCGAACACGGTGTTTACATGAACGATAAATAAAGTAATCGGGTTGATGCGCGCGTTTATGTGTCACAAGTTTCAAATCGGAATAGTTTTTTGACATGCGCACACTGCAAAAATTTACAGAGTTTCCCGCTGTTCGCGCATAACTATTACTGTAACTGTAATTTTAATCCGTGTCTGGTCATGATTTGGAGACAATGAGCATATTAACCGTTTTGCCGTGCTGCTTATATTTATCACGCAGTAAAAAATACCCCTCCCCGCGGCTAAAACCAGTCGTCTGTGGATGAGAATCCAAAACAAGGACTGGTGGGCCGTTGTCCTGCTTCACTTCACAGACGCTGAGTGAAATGAGAACTTTAGAATGACGGGACACTTATTTATGACACTTTATTCAACAGGAAGAACAGCTCGACCCGCGCATTACGCTTTTTAACGTCATCACACATGCGCAGTCCTTTCAGTTTCGGTTTTCAATCCGATCAAGTGTTTACATGTTCTCTCGATCGGATTACAAAAGGAATAAACCACCCCTTTCAATCGGATCAAAATTTCATTCGGATCGAGCTCAATCGGATCAATTAAGGTGTTTACATGAAGGTTACGTTTTTTAGCCCGATTGAGCCGTCAATCCGATTATAAGTGTCCATGTAAACGCAGCTATTGACTCATGTACACTTTACAACATTACTCTGAAGCAATAAAATGAAATGTTATTTGCTAGAAAACGTATAAAAGTGGTCATCTGATGGGTACATTTACGTATTTAACTTAGCCGTGACTTATGAGCAAAACAATAAGAAATGGAGAAGACATGTTTGTTTGGTGTCATGTCAGCAAGACTAACGGCCTGGAATAATAAAAAGCCAAGCATGGACATAATGAATTAAAGCTCCTCCACTGCAGCATCTGAATGGATGCCAACCCTGTGAGGAAGATTTAAATATTTGTTCAGTGGAAAATGCGGTTCAAAATTTGGAAGTGCTTTTTAGCAATTCGAAGCAAGCGTGATTGATAAATGTTCCTAAAGAATATAAAAGATATTAAAATTCTCAGAAACTGCAAGTCTTCCAACGATGAGCTTATATTAAAATGGCCCTGACTGAGTTTTTTGGACAGACAACCACTTGTTCCCCAAGACGGCAACTGATACTTCCTATTACATCTCCAAAGGCCTACAGACAACACACAGCCCTAGTTGGAGTAAAGCCCCAGAGAAATGCCTGAGGTCAGGCCATACTGTCGAATCATACAATTTACCACACACACTTCTTGGGCCTTCTGCTTTCAACCCGATGACATTACAAACAGCCCGCAGACGGCTGGGTTGACCTTAGCTGGGCTCCGAAGGGAGTGAGCAACGTTCGGGAACTCCAGCGTCAGCCCTGATCAAGTGCTTCACAGCTTCTCACCTCTCACTACCAAAGGAGGAGCCGGGATGATTTTATCTGAGCCAGCAACTGAATGTGAGTCTTGGCACGAGGCTCGGGCTTTATGGACGACTGGACGACAGCTGTCTGCAGAAGCATTACTGTAACAGCACCACGCTGAGGGAAACGGGTTAAGGTGTGTTGAATAAGGAAGCTCTTATGATTAATGACTGTCAAAACATCATTTGATATCAATGCATACATCTTCAGTTAGGATGTGCTGATCCGAATGACAGAAAGGAAACCCCGTAGTCATGGGGAATCAATTGATGAAGCACTTGTGAGCAAGGCATGCGTCTCGCACTGAGTTGGACTTGCGTACTGAAAATGCATCCAAGTTTACAGGTATTAAAAGAATTCGTGGTCTCTCATCATCAGCCAATTCCAGAAAGGCTTATAAACTCATGAAGGGATCCATAATTTATTGGTAACATTTGTGTTGAAAGGACTCACATATGCACTTCTATACACTGACCAATCTGATTCCAGCATATAAAGATGATGTTACATCTGCACAGGAGAAAAGCATTGAGATATAAATCATACTTATGCCCAATGAACATCAAATATTTGGAGTATACAATGATCATAAAGAATATAAAGTAACAAAAGCCGATGCGGCGAGTACATTTCAAAAGTAGAAAAGGAACAAAACAAATGTTGCTCAGGGGAAAGGGAGGGAAACCCCTCCGTCAAGCTGAACTTCCTCAAGTCAACGTGCCCAAGAAAACAAAAATGGCTGAATGTGTCCAAGAGGCCATAGCACAGACAGGATCTACCTAATGTTTACACAGGTGGGCTTCTATTCAGTCATGTGGCTGGCAAAGAGAAAGGCAGACTGGGATAGGAGAGTGTGATAAAAGTCAAACAGAGAGAGACAGAAGAAGGGAAGAACGTGGTGTTGCGACAAAAACAATTACAAGGAAGAGTGATTGATTGATTGACATTGGCAAGAAGTTCATTGGAAGAGGATTGTTTGGTCCTCTTTATTTCAGCCCACAAACGTGATTCAGAAGGCTAAGTGATAAATAAAACGTGTGCTTTGGCTGTGTCATATACTTTCAACATCAAAATCTACAAAAGAAGTGAAAACTCATGAAAAGGTCAGCAATCTTAAAGGAACACTCCACCCATTTGCATTAAGCTTTGCATTGTTAGAAACCCAGTCATAATATTGAATGGTCGTGCAACACTCTCTCATTTTCCCTGAGACGGGAGAAATCCGTATTTACCTCTTACACTTCCTCCCACAATGACGCAAAAATCGTCATTTTGCGTCATTGTCGGAGGAAATGTAAGAGGGGGGAATTTCTGTTGAGACTACAAGCACTAGTTCCCACCCTTTCAAACCCGCCCATAGGGGGTTGGACCTAATGCGCTAACAGACCTATCACAGATCAGTGCCAGTGCGTTTGATTTCCAATGCCATCCTCTTTTTCACGGACATCTCCAGCCGTCGAGATCGTCCACAATGTCCGGGATTCGGCTTTTGCTTTCTGCTGTCGCCATTCATTGTTTACATGCACACCTTTTGTTTCAATCTAGCTGAATTCATTCCGATTGGTGAGTCTGAATGTAGTGTTTACATGAACGCTAAACAAGTGATCGGTTGATGTGCGTTTTAACATTGCTAAGAAAATTCCCGCTCCTCTGTGAGAGATGCGAGACCCGGTGCGTCTCAGTAATCACGCCACCGTCCTCGCATCATTCTCCCGCGGCCCTCAGCCTCGTCCTGCTCACCACAGTGAACATAATGAATGACGACTGTAGAACGCAAAAGCCGAATCCCGGACATTTTGGGCGATCTCGAAATCCAGGGCAAACTCATCACGGAGACTCGCTAGTAGCTTAGCTTTGTTGTTTTCAACTGCCCTCTCTTACCGGTAGGCGTGGCTTGGGAGTGGCCTCCTAGGGCAGCGAAGCAAGTGCATTCTGGGAGTTGTAGTCTTTCATCCACATCATAAGCCAAAAATACATTTTCTGGCTTTTCTTAGTCTAGAAAGCTCCAAATCCAAAAATAATTTCACATTTCTTCTACATAAATGACCTATTTTAAATACACATTCATCTTTCCAGAGGTGAAGTATCGCTTTAAGCACTTAAAGGGAACAACAAACATGACAACACAAGTATAATTTAGTAGTAAATGAAGTATAAACCCAGTAGAAAGAAAGCTCAAATCAGTATTCTGCTGAGACGTGGATTTGTTTGTTCACGTTCATGTTCTCACAACATTGCCTTGTTAGAATTCATAAAAATGTTACCGGCCAACTGGCGATTGACACCGTTTCATAAACTGTGTATTTATAGTTAATCATACATTTACGCAGTTTCATTTTTTAGTTAAATTATTTTGATAATTTTAATACAAATATTTAAAAATGAGATATAATCAGTGATTACATGCACAATTATTTAATAATTAGATCTGACATAATGTTGAGACATAAATCATACTTGTGGACATGGTGCCGTAGATGAGATAAAGACATGACAAAATAAAAATAAACAATTTTTAAAAACTTTATAAAAGTTATTTTCAGAGCAAGCAAGACATGCTAGTCTATATGTTTCTGTGATAGTTTATTTATTTACTATAAATTCAGCAAATTCTGACAGCTAGGGATCACCCTTAATTTCAGGGTTCGTACACCTATTCCAAGGTCAAATTCAAGCACTTTTCAAGCACTTTCCGAGTCCATTTTAAAGCTTTTTCCAGCACCTTAAACCACCGTAAATTACATACCAATACATAGTCAAAATGATTATTTTGTGTTTTTATCACATTAAAGCATTGGTGAGCTTGCGCGCACGTTGCGGTCAATGTTACAAATAGTTCAACTTTTGCCGCTACGCTCTGTGATGATTACCCAATAAAAACTGGGCATCCAAACAAGCGCGGAAATCAAAATGAAACCTACTTTTGCTCTGGCCAGCGTAGCGCAAATCGCTCTGTATCTGAAGGGCTACATTTTATTTCTCCATTTAATAAACAAACAAACTATTCAGTCAGATAGGTATTTGTTGTCAAAGAACTACAATTACAATTTCAAGCATTTTCAAGCATTTTATCCAAAAATTTAAGCACTTTTCAAACCTTGAAAACACAACATCAAAATTCAAGCATTTTCAAGGATTTCAAGCACCCGTACGAACGCTGTAATTTTCATTAAAAGAGAGCTTTGACATTTTAATAACTAATTTTGTCATATAAAGAAGATTGTACAACTTTGATGTGACATAGTGTGGATACATCAGGACACAGGAATGTGATTTCTGCCAAAGCGTTTCAGAGAAACATCTTTTTTTCAACTTAATTATCATAGATATCACAGAATTATAGTCACACTCAGTTTTAACGGGCATGATGTTTCTGGCCAAGTCCATGTGTCTTTAAACTCCTGCCATGTGTTTGTGTGGAGAAAGAGAACGGCCCGCTTCATCAGTAAGTGACTATCTTGTGCAGCCTCGATTTACTTCAGAGAAAGTTCTTTTGAAATCTCCAATTACATGCTGAGATTCTCTTCTCTGCACCCGTGACAGGGATTTTGCCAAGTAGGACATATCTTTTGTTGGTCCTAGAACAAGGTAACTGTCAAACACAGGTCTAACCTATCCCTAACCCCAACCCTATCCGTTAACTGACCCTAAAATCCGAGTGATCTGACCGCTTGAAAGAGATGTTGTTCAAAGACCAACAGGGATGCTGGTCTAGAAACCTACTTTATCCTACTTGGCAAAATCACAGTGAGCGCTCCGCACCAACCATGACAATCTCAGAACTAAAGGCCGATAGTGGCTCAATGCCTCATTTTACACAGGCCCACACTGAAATGTCTAAAATATAAAGGATATGGCCCAAAACAGTGTTTAGTTTTTCTTATTTTAATCCAAACCTCAGTATTTAATAAGAGCTTTGGTATGTGTTGACTTCTAACATTACATTTTTGTTGTAGTTTAAACAAGGCTTCCCAGTGTAATTCAGCAAAATATTAGTATAAGAAAAAGTTATTGGAGAGAGAAGAGTTTAAAAAGGCACGATACCATTTCTGTTCTTCTTTAATGGAGAGAAGCCGTTGTGTCTCATTTAGAGGGAAACAATATTATTTATACCGACATTATGAGACAGTACAAAGTTAAGCATGGCATCCTTGACCCAAGAGTAAAGACAGGCCTCTGGAGATTATACAGAGTACGTTCATAGAGCATAATGCCCAGAGCAAGCAGAAAAAAGCTAAGTTAATGTTGTTAGAAGAGATAATTAAGACTTCAGGGATGTAATTTTGTGATAATGTTGCATTATGCACACAACACTCTAGCATCATGTACGGGCAACAAAATGAAATGACTAGTAAAATAAAAACAAAACACTTCAGCAACCGCACAGCAATGCTCTGGCAACCACCCACAACACGTTTAGCATCTTGAACAAACCTAACAAATAGAAATGAAACAAAGCAAAACAAAACCTGTTTTGTTCTTGTTTTTGAGCACTTCAGCAACTGCACAGCAACACACTGGCAAACAACCACAAACCTCAATCATCTTGCAATTTAATGTTTTATAGGCTTTTACAAAAACTGCTAACAATATTTAGGAAAATTAGCTCTCAAAGATAATGCTGCGCCTCCATGCTAACATACTAAGGACATCGACAGATGACGTTTAAAGATAATGGTCAATCATTTTCAAGCTGAAGATATTGCTACCTTCAGCTCCAAGTGTCACAGCTCTGCCTTCAGGCAGTCTATGTTCCCTATACATGTGTGAAAAGCTTTTCTTCTGAGAGAATGATGATTAACATCTCACTAACACAAGAAGTCAGACTGGAGATTGACAAACAGCTTTCAGGAAAACAGACCTGATTTTCAGGCTTAATGGTAAGTCAACACTGTCTGTGTTTATGATGTACAGTAATTTGACTATTGATCTCCCTTTTTTTTTTTAAACATCATTGTGAAGAGTTTAAATGGGTTGCTTATGACTGTAAACCTCTCCTTCCACATAGCTTGGCATTATTTAACACCAATATTTCTGTGATGTACCTAAACTAAACTAAATGCTTTTACCGAATTTTAGTCACATTTAGGCTATGCTCACAGATTGTTGATGTCTATGTTAACATAGCCGCTGTTCCCATTAGTCTTCCGGTCAATGGAGAATTGTTGCATATGTTAAGTTTATCTTGAATCCAATTTGACAGCCCAAACATGTTATCCCATCACTACAGGGAATTACGCATGCTACTAAAGTACTAAAGCAAAAACAGTTCTGACAAAATTTAACAAAATGTCCCATTCCATTCAAAGGTGGATTTAAAGCTATTCCAGTGTAATGAGCCGTTTAATTGTGTAAACGATTCCAACAGAACATGTTTCTGAATCTTTAAAAAGCATGTAGGATCATCTGTCTCGTAAGCCACAGGACGGACAGTTCCAACTCTCAAATGTTTTTCCCCCTCACAATTACTCTTTTATTAGCATGTAAACCGCCTCTTTCTGAAGAAATGGGACAATGTTGCATTTCAAAATACATTGTGTGACAAGCCACAGCATGCTGCTTCAAACAAAGAACAGGCCAAACCAATTGAAAATATAATATTCAAACAAAATGACTTCACTCACGTCATAATCACTCAAGACATATTGTGTAACAGCATAGACAAGAAGTCTTACCACCTGCTTACTGAGGATACCTAAGGCTTGTGATATTGATACCTCTGTGAACAAATCCATATGCAACACTTGATGTTTGATGTTTTGATTTTGATGTCAGATTGCATTTCTCTTCTCTTTCACAGATGACAGTTTGGACTGGGTCACAGTGGCTAAATATCATATCATGATATAAGATATTAAGGGGTTAGATTGTACATTTTGTTGTTACATCATTCTTTCCCCTGAGGTCTACTTATACATTTTAGTTATGTTTTTATGTATCAAACACAATCATACTGTATTTCAGTTTGAGATTAAAGGAGAACTCCGGTCAATTTTAACATTGAGCTCATTTTTTTGTAAATTTGGAGTGCTGTCAGTACAGAGAACAACGACAAAAATCGGTGTTGCCTACACCGTGTTATCCTCTTTTTAAAATTTGCACCCTGTTGACTTCAATGGGGCAAGTTTTAAACCTGCTTTTAGCCTCTTAACATCCTTGATGTGTCATTACAAGTGCACAGCTAATGTGAGTGATTCCTTCAGAGTGAACACGGGTGAATCTGACTGCAGTAGATGTGAAAGATATGTATAAAAGTGATGTTAATTCAGCCAGCGCACATACCTGTATTTTCTTCCTGTTTTCGGTCGAAGTCCACAGTAGTCGATTGTCGAGTTCATGTGCGTGATCATAGGTAACTAAACCTTTTAAAAAGAGGATAACACGGTGTAGGCAACACCGATTTTTGTCGTTGTACAGACAGCACTCCAAATTTACAAAAAAATTAGCTCAATGTTAAAATTGACCGGAGTTCTCCTTTAAAACCTTTCCCTAACCCGTACAATTAAACGGTTTGTTTCGTGCTGTGCTTTGGTGCTCAAACAGAAGTCAGTTACTCTGATGAGCCAAAACATTATTACAAGTCACGGGTCAAGCAAATATCGTTGATCATCTCCTAACAAGTCCACATATTTAAGTCAGGGTAGATTAAATGGTATAAGCAAACAATCAGTTCTCATAATCAACAGGTTGATGCAGGAAAAATGGGCAATAAAGATCTGAGCGACTTTGACAAGAGCCAAATTGTTATGGCGAAGCGATTGGGTCAGAGTACCTCTGAAACAGCAAGTCTTGTGTGTTGTTCCCGGTCAGCAGTGGTGAGGATTTACCAACAGAGGTCTGAGGAGGGACAAACCAAAAACTGACGACAGGGATGTGGACACCCAAGGCTCATCGATGCATGAGGGCACAAGTCACACTAAATTTTAATAATAGTTGTGTGTTACAACGCACAGTGCATCACACTCTGCAGCTCCATGATGACCCCTGTCCACCATCAAAAGTGCCTACAATGGGCACGCGAGCGTTGGAACTGAAAACTTGGAGCAGTGGAAGAAGGTCGTCTGTCCGTAGAGTCCCTTTTCTTTTACATCACGAGGATGGCTGTGTACATGTGTGCCGTTTCCCTCTAGAAGTGATGGCACCAGGATGCCCTGTGGGACGACAACGACTTGCTCTGGGCAATGTTCTGCTGACAAACACTAGGTCCGCCCATTCATGTGGACGTAACTTTGACACGGGCCACCTTCTTAAACATTGTTGTAGACCAGGTCCACCCCTTCATGACAATGGTGTTCCCTTGTGGAAGCGGCATCTTTCAGCAGGATAATGCACACATTGTTCAGGAATGGCTTGAGGAACATTATGAAGGGCCTTATCATACACTCGGTGCAATGCAGCGCCAGGCACGACGCAAGTGTTTTTTGCTAGTTTCAGCCTGACGCAGTTATCATTTTCACGTCCTGCGCCAAGGTGTTTAAATAGCAAATGTATTTGTGTGTCCATGGGCTGCTGGTCTGAAAAAGAGGTGTGTTCAGGCGCACTGTTGGCGCTTTGCTATTTTGAGGCAACTGAAATAGACTGAGCCATTGACCAACTGAAACCTGGTCTAAAGTCAAAAGTTATTTAAAGAGAGCGTTAGTAATGTGCGCCTATAGGCGGGTCCAAAACACGTGTACACTTTGTCATGTAGATGGTCTGTCAGTCCGCGATTCCTGAATACAACGCAAAATCAACAAAATGTCCTATTTTTTTGCGATCCTGCATAATTCCTAATTTAACTGCAAAATAAATCACAAAACATGGATTTTATGTGGATACCACTGTCTATGGTGGATACAGATGTTGAAATGTTTCTATAGTGCGGCCGGCTATGCAATACTCATTCCCTACTCTCAGGGAAAGTAGTTCCCTTTCGAACGGTCACTTCGTATTGCGTTGCTATACGCAGAGGGGACGCCATGCAAAACGCCGCACTAAGTAACTGGTTGCCTACTGCAGCTCTGAACCCCTCAACTCAGGATTTACACACAGTTCTACAGTATAAATTACTACACCTGCTGTTAATATTTACATAGGTCAGGTAGAATCTGTGCCCATTGCCCGTTGCTTTAAAAGTTAATTTGATGAGAATTTAATTAGACCAAAATAAACAAGCTTTATGCATTTTGTTTGTGATTTGTGTCATGTATGACTATTGTGCATCTGACATAATTCTATTATGGTAAATGTGATGTCCTAATTATAAAATATAAAAATGGCACATTTTTTCACACATTTCTGGAAATTACCACCACAAAATCAGTAATTTTGATTGCAAAAATCACACAAAAAAATAGTGAAATCATGGAGGGACTGGTCTGTTAGGTAGATCCGTTTCCTCGCTAGAGAAGCATTCAGTCTTTCCGCTTGCAAATTTCGCCATGTAAATAGTGAATCCGCCATGGCGTGAGTGCAACTGGTTTTTAAAGGGAATGGGAAATGACACTCTGATTGTTTTTTTTTTTTTACACATTACGCCCAAAACACACCAATTACTCATTAGGAGAATAGGGACAACCCCTTTAGACCATGTGCCGGGTGCGCCAACCATTTTTCCCATCGTTAAACAAGCAATGTTTCGGACATGCCCTCAGTGCACTTGAGCTGTGCGTTTTAGACCATGCGCTTAGATCGTTAAAATAGTTCAAGGTGTTGTCCTGGCCTCCAAATTACCCAGATCTCAACCCAATTGAGCATCTGTGGGATGAGCTAGACCAACAAGTTCAATCCATGGCACCTCAACCTCACAACCTACAGGACTTGAAGGATCTGCTGCTAACGTCTTGGTGCCAGAAACCACAGGACACCTTAAGGGGTCTTGTAGAGTCCATGCCTCGGCGGGTCGGTGCTGTTGTGGCAGCTCACGGAGGACCAACAGCATATTAGGCAGATATTCATAATGTTTTGGCTCATCAGTCTACAGTTTTTAAATGAACTATTTATTCCTATTAGCCTGTGAAAGCTTCATAAAAAGATTCATATTGTTACACTGTGATAGATTCATATTAATCCATTGAAATGCAAAAAACAAACAATCAAGATTGAATGAAATGATCAAAATCCTTGATAAAAAGGAATTGCAGCCAGTTGTTTCTGACATGGGGATCATTCGGAAAGACGCAGACTGGTAGATGTTACACCGGTTTGACGGCTCATTTCACTCTTATAGTGTTAATGTAGATATAATAGCATCTATTTCCTCTGTTCTTCTCATTAACTTATCATAACTGGGCCGGCCAAGTTTGTGACCACGGAACAAACATCACTGATATTTAAATGTGTATTTTAAAATGTGTATACTCTGATTCATTGGATTAATTTGTCTGACAAAGTTCAGAATTCATTCTCTTTTTTTTTTTTTTGGACTGAGAACAATGTTTTGAGTTCTAAAAAGTTTACAGAGTACATAAATTATGTTGTCATCATACGGCCAGTTTAAGCTTTTTATAAGTACTTTGTCAGCAACAAGTAAAACACTGATGAAAATAACATTAAATCTGACACACATACATTCTGCACTGGATTTTGGCAACTGCGGGACAGTCTGTTTAAGAATGCAAATGCACAGCGAGCTGTGGAGGTGAGCTCAGGACAGGAGACTGACCCAGATACAGGGTAAAGCTCGTTCTGGGAGGCACTCAGGCCACAGCTCAATGAATGTGCAGTGCACTGAAAAGAACAGATGACGGTGGACTCAAGGTGGTCCACTTTCACCTACAGGAAGTGGAATGTGTTAATCAAATTAATTACATGAAATGCATCACATTTTTCCATGAAACTAGAAAGTGCACTACTGTTCAAATGTTTGCAGTCAGTTTTGTTTTTTGAATAAATTTATACTTTTATCTAGCAGTGATCATTAAAGTTATCAAAAGTGACAGTAAAGACATTTACAAAAGATTTTAAATGAACACTATTCATCAAACAATTGAACAAAAATGCATCATGATTACCACACAAAAGTATTAAGCAGCACAACTATTTAAACTGTGGTAAAAATAAATATTTCTTAAAGGGCTCTTGATATGAGAAACCAAATTTGCCTTGATCTTTTGGTATACTGTATAAGAGGTCTTTGTACCATTAAAACTTCCTGCAAGTTTCATAGTTTAAGACATCCTCCCCATTATAAATGAAGCATTTATTTACTCAAGCTCTAATTACAGCTCGTTGGGGATCTATGGTAAGAAGTGATGTCACGGTACAAAGTGACGAACCAGTCGTTTGCATATGACCGCCTCCAGCGCAAGACAACTACGCGTCATTTCATATCATCGCATTGTTGTCACGCCCACAGGTGTTCGGTCGACGTGCAGCGAGTGTCTGTTTACAGAAGATCGCGATGACACAGATGTGCTGTTCCTGGCTGTGGACAAACAAAATGTTTGAATACGCTGCCGAACGATCCAGACGTCAGGGGAAAATGGATGCAGTTTATTTTTTGCAGACATCCGAGTCACGGCAGTGTTAATTTAAGCGTGTGTTCTCTACATTTCAAGGATGACTGTTTTGAGAACAAATTGCAGTATGATGCTGGCTTTGCCAAAAAACTTTTGCTTAAAGTTCAGGCCGTGCCGACCATTCTGGGCCCAACAACGACGCCGCAAACTGTAAGTAATGTATTTCAACTTAAAACTACTTTTGGCCAATGATGTTAGCCAATCATAACAGTGGGCGTTAACACTGAACTCTTAAAGGGGAAACACCCCCAAAACAGACTGTTTGAATCAGAGGATGAGAAACAGGGTGGGAAAAGGTCATAAATCACTCAAATTTAAGTTATTTGTCCAAAAAACTATAGTAATAGTATAATTGCACCTAAGGGAACATAATAAAACAAAAACAAAAACCATGTCATGACCCCTTTAAGCAGCAAATCATCATATTGGAATGATTTCTGAAGGATCATGTGACACTGAAGACTGCAGTAATGATGCTGAAAATTCAGCTTTGATCACAGGAATGAATTGTATTATAAAATATATTTGAACTGAAAACTGCTTAATTAACTTGTAATAATATTTCAAAATATTTCTGTTTCAGTCTATTTTTGATCAAATAAATGCAGTCTTGGTGAGCATAAGAGACTTCTTCCGAAAACATTTTTAACCCCAAACTTCTGCTTGTGTAAGTCTATGATTGGCCTAATATCCACAGCAATCCATTGTTTGTCAGTTTGAGGTACGCAAGCGCCATTCACACAGGTCATTCTTGCAACAAGTTTGTGCGATATACTGTATATATATATATATATATATATATATATATATATATATATATATATATATATATATATATATATATATATATATTTACATTAAAATCTTTCATTAAATCATTAAAGTCTTTCATCTATAGCGTCCCATTTTAATTTTCTTTAAATGGCTCATGCCATGAGCTACATGTTTTTGTCATCAAGTTAAAAGCAAATTTTCTTTTAGATTAGATTAGATAATTTAACATTATTTATCATATAACTGAAAAATATAAAATTAGTTTTAAGCAATCATTTATCAAGTGTGATGTTATGATTTTACACAGTGCCTTGTAACAACACAGTGCCAGATTGACAATGAAAGTGAAAACCAATCCCAACCCATCCAAGTGAGGAGCAGTGAACACACACACACACACACACACACACGTACGTTTAGTTAGCTATCTAAATGGGACATTCCATAGACGTAATGATTTTTATACTGTACAAACGGGACCCGCTCCTCTGCACATTTTGTATGTCTCCCTTATTTAACACACCTGAACCAGATCATCAGCTCATTAGGAGAGACTCCATGAACTGAACTGAGTGTGTCAGATAAGAGAGACATTCAAAATGTGCAGAGCAAGGGGTCCCGAGGACTGGCATTGAGAACCACTGCCTTACACTAACCCAGGGGTCTTCAACCTTTTTTCATTTTAAAGCTAAAAATGAAAGTGACTACTGAGAGCTACTCATACTTAGATCTCTGAAATAATGTCTCATAACTCTCATATTAACAACTATCCAAACTGTTTTAGACCTAAAACTGTTTTAGTTTAATTTCATGATTATAGTGACCAAAATGATCATGGTTATCACAGAATCCTGTTCAAAAAGTACTAATACTACACAATGAAATCAATTCACCAAGTTTTGTGTCGAAAACCAGCAAATAACAAATAAAATTAGCATCAATATGCACTTTTTGTTTACATAAACATTAAAACAATAACATTTAAAAGAAGCAGCCAGATTTTAAAGGAGTGTCTTGGCCACGAGCGATGTTGGAGACCCCTGCACTAACCCTATCCCTAAACCTACCAATCACACAAAACTTTCTGCATTTTTACATTTTCAAAAAGCCTTGAATTACTTTATTTACATACCAGTTTTACAAATGAGGACGTCTCTAAGGGGAGGTTTTTGGAGATTTTGATCACTTCTGGGTACAAATTTGTCCCCAAAATATAGTTAAGTAGGTACACATACACACACACACACACACACACACAGCAGTGGGCGATTAGGTATTGAGAATCGAACCCGCAACTTCGGGTTACCAGTCTGGCTCCTCTGAATGATCAACAGAACAAAACATTCTTTCAAGTGAAAACAATTTTCAAAATGTATTACAGTTAAACACAAAACATCTGTTTACATACGCATTTCCCCCTTCAAGTCAGCATTTAGTAGATGCTCCTTTGGCAGCAGTTCCAGCATTGAGTCTTAGGTCTCTATCAGCTTTGCACATCTGGCCACTGCAGTCCGCATTCATCTTTGCAGAACTGCTCCGGCTCCGTCATGTTGCATGGAGAATGTGAGTTAACAGCCTTTTTCAAGTCCACCCACCAATTCTCAATTGGATTGAGATCTGACTTGGCCACTCAAGGACATTAACATTGTTTTTAAGCCATTCCATGGGCTCGAGGTTTATACTTGAAGTCATTGTCTTGCTGGAAAACAAATCTTCTCCCGAGTCACAGGTGTCTTGCAGACTTCCATCGGGTTTCCTCCAGTTTTTCTGCATTCATTCGACCCTCGAAAGCCTTCCAGACATCCCCACGGCTTGATCCTGGATTCAGGATTCACAGTGAGGACAGGTCATCTCTGACGATGCACAGTGTTTAACTTACGCCAAACATGGCATTCGCTTTGATGACCCAAAAGCTCGATTGTGGACTCACTGAATCAGAAAACCCTCTTCCAGATGGCTTCAGAGTCCACAACATGCCTTCTGGAAAACTGTAGGCCAGATCTCACATGACAACAGTGGCTTCGAACTGGGCAACAATGTTGCGTGCCCATTCTCTCCAGTCTCAGTCACAGAAACTTGTAACTGCTTCATTGGAGTCTTAGTGGCCTCCATCTTCTCGTAAAGCCGCTTTTTGAGGACGGCATGCGCTAGGTAGATTTACAGCTGTGAACATACTCTTTCCATTTGTTAATTATTGATCTAACTGTTCTCCAAGGGATATGGTGTAAGTTCTGCCATAACACTGACTCACCAGAAGTTGGTCCTTCCAGAGAAATGTGTATTTATACTACAATCATTTGAAACCTCTTGAGTACACACAAGCAAACTATTTATGTGACTTCTAAAAGCAATTGGCTGCATCGGTGATGATTTAGGTGTGTTGGGGTGAATACTTGTGAAATCAGTTATTTTGGAATTTGTTTTATATTCGTAAATATTTTGAATCATTTTGAGAACTGTTTTCACTTTGCCATTAGACTAATTTTCTGTTCATCAGTGCCAAAAATTCTAAATTAAGTTCAGTCAGTTACAGTATATTTCTATGTGTGAATTTGGACTAGCATAAACTAGTTTGGACCAGCATGGGAATTCAGTTAAACTGGTCTTTCCAGCGGTGTAGTCCTCCATCAATATGAACTGTATTACCATGAAAAATAAAACAAATTGTAAGGAAAAAATGCTGCTTGTTTCATTTACTTCAGTAATATGAGGTAAAGCAACACAAATGCTGAACATTTGAATTATTTTACAATTTAATTTCATTGTTTTCAGTCCACTCAAACATGGACATTTAAAAGAGTTTCAGTTCTTTCATTCGACTAACATGTGATAATGTCAGAGCAGTGACACTGAAAATGTATGTCTAAATTAATTTATATTGATTTTTGTCCAAATTTTAAGTTTGTAAAACTTGACTTGGTTAAGTTTTACTTAATTTAATTTTTAGTTAAGTTACATTTTACTTAAAAAAAAAAGAAGTACAAGCCACTAACTAAGTTAAATATTCATGTATAGATTATTGAGTTTTCGCGTATATTTCACACAGATTTTTTTTTCAGTGTACATCTGCAGTTAGGATTTGCCAGATGATGAAACCATTGTCTGAGATGCTTTAAAACATTATATTTGTAGTGAATCCTTCAAAGCATATTTGAGGTTCAGAAAATCCATTTTAAGAAAAGAAAAGCTTTGTTTACAATATGATGCAACATCTCTCAAAATTTACCCTGAAATTGTTGGTCAGCCCTGAGTCACTGTAAAAAGACTGGTATAACAAAAGAAACAAAAGACAGCAGTGCCACACCTGTTACGATGAACTGCTTAAGTTAACTATCAGCCGGTTCATGAAATAGATCAAAAATGAAGGTTTTTTTTAGACTCAGATGCACACGACACTCAAAGGATTGAATAAGTTTAGACCTTTGACTATGCAAGCAATGTTGACAAAGTTCCTGACGTAATAGGATTGGTCTGATGAGTGGAGCCATACACACAGGATGGGTTCCTGCACTCAAAAACAAAGTTTTTTAAAGCTTATGTTTATTAAAAATGCAGTGCTTATAGCGCGAGAATAAGAATAAACAATTAAAACACGAGTGACAAAGGTTAAAGACGTCCATCTAATGCATGTTGTTTACATGGGGATACAATTAATTGTACTGCAATAAACAATAAACCTCACAGTCAGATGAAATAACATGTGCTGTGTAAACGGCCCCGTACCAGACCAGGCCTCTAAATAGCAGCTGGTCATCAAAGCATGAAGCCAGATAATAAGATAATTAGAGCATGAACATACTGAAGTCCTGAGACTATATTTTAAGTAAACAATGGAAAGAGTTGTCTCCATTTGTCATCAATAACACAAAAATAATTGTACAAATTGCAACTGTGTGGAAAAGGTCCTCTGTAAGAGATTTACAAACCTTCTGTATCTCTATGGTTCCCACTTTCCCAGATATCTAGTCTTGGCCTAAGAGTGCCCACAGGCCAAACGCAGTCTCTGCACTGACCGTCTGATGCACAAGAGAAAAAAGAGAAGAAAAAAAGCCAAGAAGTGGCTGAAATAATTAGTTTTTTATTAGTCTGCCAGGAAAAGCACCAGGGGTGTGCATAACTACTGTCACTACTGTTTTGGTTTGTCCAAATGACTAATCAGTTGTGAATAAGTTTCCTGTGGCACGTTTCTTAGGGAATGTAAAATAAAAGACTTATTCTTGCGATTGGAATGTCCGTTAAGCAGAACACACTGAAAACATGATAATTCAAGAACCACTGAATATACATACACACCGTTTTCCACTATAATGAACCTTTTGTGCATTTGAAAGGTACCATGAATGATAAAAGGTTCTTCATGGAAACGTATGTGCCAATAAAGAAACTTTATACGCTTCTACAAAGTGGTATTGATAAATCAACCAATCAGCATCCTTCAAAGATGCTTGTCTTTGATCCTTATCTAGGAACAGTTTCAATATACGATCTGTTCAGGAACTGTTATTTTTGATGTTCTGCCTAATGAGAGGATGCTAACTTTGACTAGAGAAGGGGATTGGACTGAGTCTCTTGGAAGCGCCATTGCCATGTTCCCACGGGAGGCGGCTGGAACACGTAACAAGCTTTTAAGTGCTTGGAGATCGTGTAAGGTTCATCTGTCAGACCACAAACATTCGGGACAGGGGAAGCATGGTGTGCTGTACAGACAAAAATACAGACATACATAAATCAGGAGAACTTTTAAAAATACTCCCAATAAGGGTTCCAAACTTAGCAAGAATTATCACTTCTCTTTTATCCCTAACAGTAAAACTATATTCTTAGCAAAAAAAGTTTTGTAAGAAAGTTTGTTCATAATTACATGATGTGACTCGACACGAGCATCTGGTTTGCTTCATTTTTACACTGAATGGAGTTTGTTCCCAGAGTGTGGCTTTGTCACAATGTACCAATAATGATTACAGCTTTAGCAGGGAAGAGCTTGTTTTCAATAATAAAAAAAATTAAAATTAAAAAAATTAAAAAATAAGAATGACCATAAAATATAAGAAACCTAAAATTCATACATTTGTCAAACCCGAATAGTCACTAAACCTCTATAGACCGGTTTCTTCTTTCCGACATTTAGTTCAAGACCGCAAAATGTCTCCATGAATGGGATTAGAAACGCTGCCAAAACCAGAACTCTCTATGTGTTCAAAACATATTTGATATTGACAGGCAGATTTCTGACCATCTTAACAATTATCATATGTGCCAAGAACGAGTGTATTTAGTCTAAGGAAGCTATTTCTTTGGGCCATGCTGTGATGAACTATGTTTTTCAATTACGGGACACATGAATATAGGGATACTGTAGGGTGTGTTTTCTTCCAAACCAATCACATAAATCATGTCTAATCAAAATATTGTCCATGCTTTTTATCCACAGAAATGAATGGCATTATGCCACAAGCTCGTGGGTTTGGAATCTCAAACTCAAATTTAATTGTTAAAATGCATCACTGCAAGCTCATTGAGTTTGATTTGAGAATAATTTGTAAACAATAGCCACACAGTGAGCAGTGTTCAAGCACTGGCCAGAGACTGACCGACAGACTGTTCTGAGCAACAAGCTGAACGGCCAGTCATCGGCACGGCACAAAAAACATGATGGGAAATCTCTGTCTCATGGGTGATAGGAATCCTTCCTCCCTGTGGGAAAATCAATATTGTGGTCAAATGTAAAGAATGCAGAAAGGCTGCAGGCACACTCATCTCTAATTGTGAACGGATGAAGAATCAAAGCGTGTCTGTTTAGGCCATTCTTTGGAAAAAGCCAGAGAATAAACTCTAAAGATTCTCAGACAGCTTTGCTAAACAAATTTAAAAAATGCGCCTAAAAAAAGTCAAATTCATTTTTTATTCGATAAACAACGCGTATAAACTATGATAGAAACACATTTACAGAATAAATCCCTCAAAGCGCATCATGTGACTTTGCCGATGGGGCGGAATGACTGAACCAACCAGCGGACCGATCTCGTTGCACAGGATCTGAAATACTGTTTTGGTTGTTCTGAAATGCCTGAGGAAAGTCTAAAAGATTCAGTATAATTACCTTTAAGGACTGTCTTACAAGACTGCGTTCCCAAACAGCAGCATCCGCCTCCGAAAGCAAGATAAAGTGTTTATTGTGTGTCGACTGCACGCTCTGAAACGCACGTAACGTATTACATATGAAAATTATTTTTACTTTTCTTAGTGATATTAAGCGCCAGTTTATCAGGAAGTGACAAAACACAGCTTTTTTTGCAAATGTGAAGTTAAATAAGTTAAATTCGCAAGTTTGGATGGAAACGTACCTAGTGTTGTCTTAAAGGAATAGTTCACCCAAAAATGAAAATTCAGTCATTTATTCACCATCATGATGATCGAAAACGACCTGAATCTCTTCCTTCCACTTTCAAGCTTAGAAAAGGGTTCAAAAGAAACATCACAAAAAGTCCACATGACTCATGCACTATATTCCAAGCCTTCTGAAGCCATACGATTTTGAGTCATTATTGAGTGAAAAGCTTTTTGAGTGAAAAAATAAATAAATCCAAAAGCTACCAAGGATGGAAATGTCCATTTGTAAATGGATATTTTTTTGAGTCAGATATTTTCAAGAAATTGGTTCATGAAGTTGTAATGATTCATTCATAAATCAGACTAGTTCAGTTCCTGGGTCCATGTGGACAACTTTTTGCGCTTCACTCCTTTCCAAATGCATGAAAATAGCATTTGGTCCATGGAATCACATGAATGTACATTTTTGGGAGAACTTTTCCTTAAACTGGGCTCGATGTTCTTCCCTTTCTTATTTACTCCAGCCTGTGGTTTTGCCTCATTTAAACATAAGTTAATTTAATTCAGCTGAAGAGCATATTGGGAACCAGTTGATCTTGAAAATCTGAAAGATGATCCTGTAAAGAACGTTACCTCACAAAAAGCCCATTGTCTATAGTCTATGAATAAAATCTACCTAAATAAATAAATGGTTCATATCTCTGATGATTCTCTGACAGAGCTGGTATCCAGAGCAAAGGGGACCTCTATAGACAGAAAACCAGATTACATCTGCAGCACATAACAGTATAGTGAAATATCAGCATCCCTTTACATCTTAGAACTGAAATATAATAAGCATAAACACAGTAGACCACACCAAAGGTTTACAGATTAACAATGGTAAACAATATAGACAAGCTAAGGCTGCTCTAAAACAAAGGTACAATGTCAATAATTGTGTACCATACTACATAGACAGCCATAAATTAAAACCAATTTCCAGAGCTACTCTTTCATCTCATAAAAATGCAGTGTAAAGTTTACAAAATGCATCAAAATACAGAGCTTTGAGAGCTGCATTCAAGAGACAAAATCAGAAACCTTTCCCCTAAACAATCCTGTTGTTGAGATACCTGAAAAAGAGTTCTAAAAGGTTTCAAAGATGTTTGTTGACATGCAAATGTTTCACAGGTGCCATGTGAAGCAATTGTGAAAACAACAAGCAATGGTCCAGTAAAGGTCATTCTGGGACAGTTCCCATGAACAAACAAACTCAGATGAACACAAATGGTCTTGCATTAAAACAATTACCGTGTGTGATAATTGCTTATCATAGCCAACATCTTGACCTCACCTCCGTGAAGTTGGCACCCCATAAAACATAACAATCTCCAAAACTATGCCATTCGTTTGTGCTGATTTGTGCCACAAAAATGAACGTTTGTGCTGGTTTGGTGTTAGAGATATTGAACATTATTGTTTTTGTTGTGTGACGTCACTCTCCACCCCATGTTCAAATCGCTCCAACCCGGTGTCATCCGTTTGTGCTCGGTTTGTGCCGTTAAAACAAACACTGTATCTATTTTCCTTTCACAAATATAACAAATTTCATTCGGGAGCTGTGACGTCACTTTCCACTCCACCTCATCTAAACCGCACCAAACCGGTGTAGTTCGTTTGTGCTCGATTTGTGCCGGTTGGTGCCGTTGAAAGAAACATTGCAACTACGATCCCCTCTTAAACATAAAAAAAAAAGAAAAAGGGGGTAGAAAGACTTTAAATGTCTGTAAGGTGTTAAAAGTATTCAGAAAATTTAAGACACTACACAATAAAAAAAAAAAGAAAAAGAAAAAGATTGGTTATTTTATTTTGTTTTAATACAAAATTAAAGCATCAGTCACACGTAGCCTACAGCCAGAGTAGTGACAGTACATTACATCATAGTGCATTGGTGATTATATAAAGCCCAAATGTCAATATCTAGCACAAATCTAAAATAAAACATTCCCATATCTAAAGAAAAGAACACTGACAGCAGCGGCCCTTTGCGAGCACAAACGAACCAGACAGGTTTGTAGACGAGATGGATGGAGAGCACGGCTTGCTTGCGTTACGACACTACTCCTCCAAAGATTTTGTGATGTCTAAAGAATGGAATAATTTATGATGGTTCTTTCTACGGCACAAAACAGTACCATGGAAATCCAGAGTTCTCGCGAGAGCACAAGTTGAATTTGCTCAGCGAGTTACTCTGGTGTTGAGTAATGATGCTCATTAAATATGCCCCTCTATCTGAGCTGCACCAATCACATGGGGTTATCTGATATAGGCGGGCCAGAGGCGAGCTAAACAGAAGACGACAGCGCTGTGACGTCGAAGTCATTAGTAAACATTGAAAGATGCCTATGGATGAACACCAGTTGTTTGAAACGGCTTTGGCCGCTACAATGAACGAGTTAGACTTGGCTTTTTATCTAAAACAGGAACAGAAGACGCCGTTCGAATCGTTCCTTTGCAAGAAGGGCGTTTTTGCTGTTTTGCCGACCGGATACGGCAAGAGTCTAATCTACCAGTTAGCTCTGCTGGTAGCTAAGCGTATGGGGCTTGTTGTGATTGGTCGTAGTGTTATCCAATTGCGTGCAGTGAGATTTTCAAATGCATGCTTGGTGCCGCCCCTCGAGCTGGCCGATTTTAATTAGTCGACGCCAGACCATTAATCTTTCAGATTTAGGTCTGGATTTCCAGGCTAACAAAACAGCACAAATCGAGCACAAACCAAAAGCACCGGTTTGGGGCGATCTGGGCGGCATGGGGTGGAGAGTGACGTCACTGTCCCGAATCCAATGTGTTATTTCTAAGAAGGGGAAAAAGATACAATGTTCATCATAACGGCACCAACCGGCACAAATCGAGCACAAACGAACTACACCGGTTTGGTGCGGTTTAGATGAGGTGGAGTGGAAAGTGACGTCACAGCTTCCGAATTAAATTTGTTATATCTGTGAAAGGAAAATAGATACAGTGTTTGTTTTAATGGCACAAACCGAGCACAAACGGATGACACCGGGTTGGAGCGATTTGAACGACATGGGGTGGAGAGTGACGTCACACAACAAAAACAATAATGTTCATTATCTCTAACACCAAACCAGCGCAAACGTTCGTTTTTGCGGCACAAATCAGCACAAACGAATGGCATAGTTTTGCAGACTATTTTGTTTTATGGGGTGCCAACTTCACAGAGGTCTTGAACCTCATGTGCATCAATAGTCTATATTGCATTTAGAGTCTCAGTCTGAACATGAAATAGTGTCTTCAAGGACTTTAGGCATTTCTGCAGTGGCTAGGGATATAAAAAAGCATCTGATAATTACAATTGTAATAATCATTAGAATTATTATAAATTCATACAAAATAAAATTCATTTCTTATCCAAAACACACAGTTTGTGGCCTAAATTACACCAAATAAGAACATCTGAATGGCTGTTAGATACTGTTTGACTTTCTTCTCCATTAAAAGTGGGTGTTAAAAACAGACAGTTGCACAGGGTGAAAGTGGTAGAGACAGTATTTTCATTTAGCTGTCAGCTGTTTTTTACACATTGGTCTGAACAGATACATTGCATGCAAAAATCAGAACATGCATGTGAACAAGCCATGTTCCAGCCAAGTCATTCAGCCAACTCATTGGCGAACATTTCAGATATGTTTTATTAAGTTTGTTTATGTGCAGATGTGGACAGTCCATACCCTGATTCAATCATTACTCACCTACATGACGCATGAGTTCCCTGTATTTTGTATTAATGTAAAAACGTATTACGGACTCAGATGATGTCCTACTGAGCCAACTAATAATAACCTATTTCAAATGAGCAAGGAGTCCTCAAGTCTTAAAATGCCCTGTACCAGAAACCCTCAAAAAGACGGAAATTCTTGAAATTTAAAATTCTGCCAATATGTTAGCAACTCAACAAAACATTTGGATCACAGGGGTGTTTTGACTCATTTCTCACATGTGAAGATCGCTAGATGTTGCATTCGAGGTGAAAATATTGGACTCACACTTTACAGTCTTAAGAACACCCTTCATTTGTTACAGATGGTTTGAGGTCCACAAAGCAGATGAACACAGACATATGAGAGGATTCTGTGCCAGCAGGGTCTCATGACCGACCAGATTCTCATTTGGGAATTCATTAGGCTCGGGCCACTGCTCTGGGCCGGTACTTTTCCTCTGTTCTTCACCTCTAGAGGCCCAATGGCCATATGGGGCAGGTAAAAGGAAGGACACTCCATAAATCAGCTCCCTTTCTTTGTCCATCCCTTTATCAACATCTTCAAGTACACATGCAGAGTGTCCCTTCATCTTAGTTCTTCTCACACATCCCTGGTTTTTGAGATATGCATTTAAAAGTGGAACCAATGTGCACTAGAATTTATTTTAGATGATCAGACATGACGCCATGGATTCTTGGAAGTCTGTCTGAAAGCAGTATCCATGGGACGTGCTTTCATACGTGAAGTCATTGACTGACTGGGCAGCTGCTTTAGGTTACAGATGATCATCAGTTGAATATCTCCACCTGCAGATCATCATATGAAGACGTGCACAGCTGTGCTGCTCCACACCATCACCCAGGACCATTAAAGAAACGAGGAAGTTGAGGTGATGGCTTGAGGACAAGTACAGATTCACAGCAAAGTATCCATAACCGCTAGAGGCGTATCAAAAGGGGCATATCAAAATGCCTTCCAGCTCATGAACACGCTTAAGGGCCAGCACATGTGTAGTGACATTTATGGAGCCGTGTAGACATACAAAGTTAACTTTCGGAGCAGGGTTTCCTCCTTTCTCACCATCGGAGGATGGCAGGATGTTTGGGGACCGTTTGGACATATAAATGTCCTCCCACAAGTCAGAAGGCATAAATTATTCCGTATAACAGTGCTATCACAATACATCAGGAGATGCTTTTAACTCGTGTCTGAAACTTTGATACTTCCTTCTGGACGGAAACAGGCTCAGGCTTATGGAGTGGAGACATGGTGAGCCTGTTTTGTACTCAGATGATGCAACTCTCAACCTCTGCTTTTAGGCTACGTTTAGACTGTCAGTCCAAATCTGAATTTTGTGCACATCCGTTTGAAATCTGATCAGACTTAGCATGTGAACGGCAAAAAAAAAAAAAAAATCACATGAAATGTGATTTTTTCAAATCTGTTTCAAGCTACATCCATTTGTGGTTTGAAATCCTATTCAAATCGCATTTCTGGAAATCCGTTTCAGTCTGATTGCTCTGATCAGATTTCACATGGTTTACACCGTGTCCTAACCAGACGTAATGCGATAAGATTCCAGCGACAAATAATGTGTCTGTCCACACTAGACGTGACGCGACTGCGATATGCGTCAAAATCAATCAAAACCCTCAGCCAATCAGAACGGCGTGTGGGCGGAGTCTCGGGGCACCAGAGAGTAATCTTGACGGCACTCGCAAGAAAATGGATAAGTAGCTACATAATCAAATTCACAAATATTACATAATTTAAACATTATTAAAAATACATAGGCTGAGTTACTAAAACAATCTTTGTCAAGGAATACACTTGTTTGTTCACAGTTTTAATGTTCTTGTTTCCATTTGTTTCATTTCAAGATCTGAGGTGTATTATCCATTGTTGCTTTTACAGCTACAAAGCTGGAGCACTAAATGACATTCAGAGTCACATAATTACATGCTTTTAACATTAAATAAAGCACATAAACAGTACGTGAGATTATCATTGCCACACTTTGTGTTTGTTGTTCCGGCTGCGACGTCGCAGAAAAATAGAAACCGTTTCTAAAACAGAATAGTTGCGTGTGGCCATCAGGGCTGGTTATGACAAAAACTATGATTAACATGGAAAAGAGCCTTTTATCGCGTGTAGTTAGGACACGGTGTTATGTGACTTTCTCACACCACGTAAAACATAAATGCCAGACACTGTTATAGGAAACATGCTGAAAGTCGCTGCCAACACAATGCTGTGTTGTTCCAAAGTGCCGGACGAGCAGAAAATGACAATATAATGGAGACATGTTTGTAAAGACGAAAGCACAGAATAAAGGCACTCATACCAGCCTCTGGTTGTGCCGCTGCCTCAGAAGACGCATAGTCCAGTGAGGCGGCTACACATTGTCATGTTGTCAAATTTAAATTAGACAACATCTCCATTGCAAACCCCTACATGTTGCGGTTGTTGTTGTTTTTGGTGTATTCCTACCAACGCAACGTCACTGCCATAGAAACCAATGCAGATATTCCAGAAAAAGAAGGAGCTGCATGGACACACAAATCAGATCTGAACAGTTGTGATACATAGTGTGGACATCAATAATATTAGATCAGATTCCAATCGGATACTCAAATAATCGGATTTGGACTGACAGTGTGAATGTAGCCTTATAGTCACAATGAGAGTTTCCATTTAAAGATACTTATATATTTAGAGTATATACTAGTATACTAGTACTAGAGTTCTTTCATAAACTCAGCTAACTACACTGGAGTTCAGACTTGCATATGTGATAAAATTATAATGTTATTTATAAAATAAAGGAATAAATAAAGGAATTAAGATAAGCAACAGTAATATTTAAGAACAACGCAATTGCGGTGTCATACAATATGTGTTGCAGTGTGAACCAACTATGTGAATAAGAATAGCGCCACATTCATTGTTATTAGAGAGATTGTTTAAGTGAGGATGTGGACAGTGCATACTCTGACTCAATCATTACTCACCTACATGATGCATGAGTTCTCTGTAGATTAATTATTTATTCATGTAAAAATGTATTATAGACTTAAAAGATGCCAAAGGCCTACTGAGCAAATAACCTATTTCAAAGGAGTGAGGAAACAGCTGCTGAAAATAATAAATTCTGCCAATGTGTTAGCATGGATTATCAAAACCAAAAAACATTTGAATTACAGCAAAGATGATATTTATAAAATAAGGGAAGGAATTATGATAAGTAACATTATTGCACACATTAGATATACATCTTTGGCCATTGCGTTCACATCTTGTGTCTTTTGCAGCATCTCGTGCATGACAGCGCTCTAAAAACATGGTGCTCAAGTTAAAATAAGTTCAGCTTTTAAAGGAGACCTAGCATTTTTTTCTCCATTCAACTGCCCTGCGTCTTTTTTTAATTATGCTTTGTGGACAGACCCTTGCTGAGGAGTCCATGATCGGATTTCATTTTCTTTTTACATCAGATGGGATGTAAACTATTATTCTAACCAGCATAAGGAAAAATTATTAAATCCATAATCAAGGTGCAGGAGAAGCGTCAAAACCACAATCAGAGAAATTCCTATTCAGATGGATTAGATTTCTCCAAGGACTCCAGAGTTAGCCAAAAAACATTAGGTGATTTGCTCCGTAATTTTTAACTGAGGTTGTGCAAGAAAAAGATAGACGTGTTTACAGGATTATAATCACAAAACACATCTGTGAAATACTATTTGTTTAACCTTCTCTAGTTCAGTCCAAATAGGGAGCCCAATAGGGAGAGGGGAAATGGGAATGGGATACAATATGGGCCAGAATTAAATCCTGGTTTCCCAAACGAGCACTACAACTTGATGTGTTTTTGTGAGCATGTGTGCTAAACCCTAGACTACTGTTCTGACAAACATCCTTATTCTTTTAAGTTTTAAATATAATTTAATTGAGCACTGGAAATGAGTCTGAAATGTTCTCCTGATAAGACTGTACTATAGACCTGTGAAATACCTGGACAACCTATATCAGTGATTAAAGCAACACTAAGTAACATTTTTTACCTTAAAATAATGTTTCCAAAATGGTTTCAGTGGTTCATTAAGTCGTAACAGGGTGAAAGGCACTTCTGGATTTGCTTTGCAGCCCTATATCTGCTATAACCGCACTATGCAAGTTTGCCAAACCGGGTCGCGTTTCTGTAGTTCGAATGAGACATACAGTGTAAGAAAACTACAAATTTGACTTGCTTTACGTCAAGCGTTACAATAGTCATTATTTAGTTTTTCTTCGTTTCTGATGTCGCAATACATCATGCTTTCATGAATACATGCAACATACTCTACCTTGTCTGTGGACATCGTTCATTCAAAGCCGGTGCTGGATAAACAGCGACCGTGTGTGTGCGACGGTAGGCTGCGGGGGGCGAATTTATTTACGACAGCGGTAATGGACAATTCCTTTCAGGCTCAATAAAGGTAGAGGGACACCCCTATCCTATGTAGGACTCTCACTTACATAGAGTCTACATAGGACGCGACAAATGTCACAACAGCTTCAGGCTGGATGAAACAAAATGACCACTGCAAATCCATTTGTTTTTCAAGGTGAGAGAGTGCGAGCACTTGAAATACGTCAGAAATTGAACAGATCATCAGTTTACTGTTGGGAATTTGTCGTATCGGTTTGCACCACGCCACAACCAGTGTAGACAGCATCACTGACTATAATGGGTTCGATTTGCTTTTGTCTGGTGTTGACAGTGTTAGTTGGGGTTAGGGCCGGGCTGTCCAATCCTGCTCCTGGAGGGCCACTGTCCTGCTGAGTTTAGCTCCAATACCAATTTAACAAACCTGAACCGAGGTAATCAAAGTCTTTGGGATTACTAGAATCGTCCAGGCAGGTATGTTGAGACAAGTTGAAGCTAAACTTTGAGGGGCGTTGGTCCTCCAGAACTTGGACACCTTGGATTGAGGACTCTTAGCCAGTTGGGCACCATTAGGCTAGTGTACTTCTACTTCTATATTGTAATTCTACAATATTGGGCCTATTCCACAACCCAGTAAACTGCCTCCTGGTCTCTATGGAAATATCCTAACTGAAATTGCAGCTCATTCATGAACGATTTGGAAGGCTGCACACAGACCACACAAATAGCGCTCTACATGGGAGACTTTGAGAAACTTTACATGGGAGAAACTGACTGCAATAAAAGGTATCAAACAAATAAAATTAACAAAGCAATACTCAAATTAACAAAGCATGCACATTTTTTGAGTAAAACAGTCAGTTTTATATTATTTTGAAAGTTACTACTAAACTACTATAGTTATTTTAAGTATTGAGTGGAATATAATTAGGGATGCATCAATATTAAAATTCCATCCAAATTTGTCATATGGCCGGCGATAACCAATAAATGGCAGCTATTAAAAATATTATATTTAATGTTTAAATTTGATGAAGGCAAATGCAAACCACATGTAAAAATAAAGGAAGCGAGCATGCAATTATCAAATAAGTGATGTTTAAAAAAACTCTAAAATCAGCCTAACCAATAATGTATAGAAATATAAATAACAATAAATCAGCTTTTATCTAATTTTGCCCACCATTTTGGATGAAGTCCAACCTTAAAATAGAATGTGAAAGGAACTGGTATAATGGTTAGTGTAACAAGTGAAATAACTGGTTCACTTGTGTTGTTCCAAACCTGCATGCTGTTATTTTTTCTGTGAAACACACACACACACACACACACACACACACACACACACACACACAAAAATCTATATATGTCTTTTGAAACTATTTGATAGCTTTGTTGCTATTCCGCAGGTTTAACACCATGATGTTTGGTCACAAGGCAAGAACCAATGATGCTTGATGTTATTGATGTGTTACTTGCACCAAAATTTTGCGCAGTGTCGAGAGCTGCATAAAGACCTCCATGATCAATCTAAGAGAAAATAACTGGCATTTCAGTTGTTCATTTACACAAAGCTATCACATAAATGTATAAAGATGTAGAATGCAGCACTGCTGTGTGGAAAAAAGCTGTGTGAAGATTCTTTTAAATTCACACCTTTTTGTTCCACAGACAAAATAGTAGTAAGAGGTTTGGAATGATGTCATTTCCTTTACACAACAAAATATTTGTATGTGTGGTACACTGGGAAAAAGGTCAGTCTAGCCGTAAGTCATGCGATCTGGCCACCCCCAGTGAAGTGATTCAACCATATGAATCACCACATTGATTTTCATTTGATTTCATTTCTCTCTGATCCTCATTTGGAGGCGCATTCATTCGGAAACGTATTTGCTCTCTACAGCTACGAATGCTGCTTAGCCTTAGTTTAACTTTTTTGCTAGTACTTTAATGCAGACCAGATGTCCACTTGTACAATTCACTCTTAGTGAAGCCCACTCCAGTCAACAGCTGTTTAGTTTAATTGACTATGACCACCGAGTGGATCCCATTGCACTGTTCATGTGAAAAATGCACCACAATCACGCTCTTCCCTTTCATTCACTCTGCTCCCGGGGAGCTTAATCCCAACGAAACAAAGCAAACAGTCCACTGGCTGGTCAAACAGTACGGTACAGTGACTCAGAGAGATGAAAAGAGAAGGATGGGGTGGAGAACGGAGTTTGCTGTCGGGACAAACGGAGAATATAACATTCAGCAAGCTCACAATGTTCTGTGGTAGATGCTAGAACTTCCTCCAAGATGTGCAAATGAAGGATTACCAAAAAAGCATTTGACACGATATTAAGGACTGCCAAGGATAAAGAGAAAAGTTGTGGTTAAGCAGACGAATGTGGAAACTGTTCCACGAAATATTGACTGAGAAAATAAATTAGTACATCTTGTTTGACTGACCTCAGCAGATTTGCAATTACTTCAATTTATACTTACTTGTACTTATCAGCGGAATTTGTAAATCAACTGGGGGGGATTTTATCCCACAGATGGTTACTCTATACAAAAATATCAAAGATGGGTGGACTTTGGATGAAGACCATGGGAAAATCAGAGGCTTGGGAATTCACACTGTAATTTACACCAGTCCTTTCCCTGACATTCACACAAAGGCTCCAATAATTTTTGTTACCCCTGGATTACCCGTTTATTATTGCTACAGAACTGTCCAAGAGTAATACCAGCAACCATAAACCAACATCCCATATAAGTGTCATCTAGGTTATGTTCCTGACATTTATTGACTGCAAAACGACGTAAACTGACTATTCTCTTTTGTCGTTTAGTTACTGCTCCTCTTGTGATGAGAAAATCAAATCATTTAAATGTACCAATCAAAGTGGGAGAGAGTAGGGAAAGGTGTGTCTCCCCTTTAAACTAGCACTGTAAGATATTTTTCTCATGTGACTATTTAGAAAGAATTAAAGTATTGAGTTACACATGAGAAAAGTGATAGAGAAAAGCTTTTTATTAAATTCTAAATGGAGGTGTAAAATATATTTTATATATTTAATTTTAATATGTAAAATTATTATATTTATTAATATATAAATAATCATACAGCATATATATATATATATATATATATATATATTTGTTGTCTTTGTGCCTTGGCAACTAACTGAAATAAATTACTAAAACTGGCAAAAAAATAAAATAAAGTACTGTATATAGACATTTTTAAAAAGACAGAAGCACATATAATTACTTAATGTCATGATTTGGTCTCGCCTTGGTCACGTTTCATGTCTTTAGGTATGTTCGACGGCTGCGGCGGGATGTAACCGATCGGCGAGAGTAGGCGCGTCCAGGCGGGGAGGAGCTGCAAACGGAGACGCGAAGTCGGACACTTTCTGGTTCCCGTAGTGACCGCTCACATGGTGTTTGCATACTTTACCACAGCTGAAGTGAAATAAATGCAATATTTGCCAAATAATACACAGATGTTTCAGAGACATTTTCATTCAATACTTTATGAGGAACTAAAGGTGTTCGAATAAACACGAAACACACGTGATCATTGTCATGCGGTGAATCCGGCCAATCGTGGAACAGCTGTGTCGTCATCAGAGCTTGTGCAGCCCAATGCAGCCGCTATTGAGAAGCAAGTTGACGCTGGCTGAGTTCTCCGGCTACTCTCGAATCGCTCTCGCGGTACTTTGACGGCATACGTCACAGTCACGTGGCGTCGTCGCTGTATCAAGTCGGACAAAATTTCTAACCGGCATGCACTGCTTCAAGTCAGCCGCCGTTCGGTCTGCACAGAGCTGCATGAAGTCGAACAAGCCTTTTGTCATGTTTCATGTCTGTCATGTGATCCCCTGTTCAAGTCATGTGATCCTGCCATGTGTTTCCTTGTCTGATGTGCCATGTGTCTTGTCATTGGTTAATTGTCTGATCATTGTTCACAGGTGTCCCTTGTCTTGTCATTAGTCTTGTGTTTTTAAGTCCTCATGTTTGCCATCTGTTTTGTCAAGTATTGTTTCCAGTAGTCCACTGTTGAGTCTATGTTTGCGTTTATGTCCACGGTTTTGTTTGTTGCCATGCCACGCCTTTGTTTTATGTTTAAATAATATTTAAAAAAAGTTTAAATCAACTGCACTTGGGTTCTCAATAAGCTTGCCTCCAATGGATACATTACAGAATACTTGAATGTCAACAATGAACCCAGCAGTTGCCCTCCTTTGTCTTCGTCAAGACAACCGGGCCATCAAGGATTATGTGGCAGAGTTTTGTGAACTCTCTCACCTGTTGGACTTTAATGATTTGGCCCTCAAGGACATATTTAGGGTAGGTTTGAATGAGCCTGTTTGCTCCCAGCTGCCTGGGGGGAAAATTCATTGGTCTCTGGCACAATACATAGACTATGCCCTGTTATTGAGTGGTTCCTCATTTACTGTGGGTTTTGCAGAGGAGCCCAGAAAACCTGCAGTATCCGCCAAGCCTGAGCTACTTCACGTCATGCCTGCCGAGTCTGAGCCTTTTCACGTCATGTCTGCCGAGCCTGAGCTTCTTCACGTCATGCCTTCCCAGCCTGACACGGTTCACGTCATGCCTGCCCAGCCATAGAGCCGTGCCTCTATGGCTCCCTGAACTGTCGGACCCGCCCTGGCCCCCTGAACTGCTGATGCCACCCTGGAAGCTTCATAGCCTGCCAGGTCCGCCCACGCCATGCCATCGCCCTGGCCTGTCCATGCCAGACCATGTCCCATGTCCTGTCCCCTGTCCTGTCTCCCTGTATGGGCCTGGCCCACCATCCTTCCCCCAAGACCTCCTCCGCTACACAACCCTCCTCGACTTTTGTTTGATTTTTGGTTTTATTGGGCGTCGGGGGCCGACCTTAAAGGGGGTTCTGTCACGATTTGGTCTCGTCTGGGTCACGTTTCATGTCTGTCATATGACCCCCTGTTCAAAGTCACGTGATCCTGCCATGTGTTCCCTTGTCTGATGTGTCATTTTGTCACTGGTTCATTGTTTCATTGTTCACAGGTGTCCCTTGTCTTGTCATTAGTTTTGTGTATTTAAGCCCTCATGTTTGCCATGTGTTTTGTCAAGTATTGTTTCCTGTAGTCCACTGTTGAGTAAGTCTATGTTCGTGTTTATGTCCATGGTTTTGTTTCTTGTCACGCCACGCCACGCCTTTGTATTATGTTTAATCTTGATTACTTTAAATAAACTGCACTTGGGTTCTCAATAAACTTACCTCCAGTGGATCCATTACACTTCAACTAAAAGTGAAATAAAAGCTGAAATTGTTTAAAATATGACAATACAAAATATTAATCAATACTGTAATATAAATAATACTAAATTAACATATATAAAATAATATATACATAAAATATATATATATTTTTTTTTTAAAGACAAAATGTTGAAAATTGTTGACATCCTGCAATATAATTCTGTATTTTAATTTTACCTCATTATGCCTATGTCAATACAGGTAGAAGTAGTTTTATTTATATAGCACCTTGCTACAGCTCAAGGTCACTTTACATTGTGCATTACAATACATTTGCACACCCACATACACATTGAAAACACATAAGGCAACACATGGCCACATTATCCAAAATACATATTAAATAGATATGTTTTTAGCTGAGTCTTGAAGGTAGACAAAGATGATATATTACGAAGTGTAAGGGGTGGTGAATCCCATAATTTAGAAGCATTAACACTTGAAATGACCTTCCACCTACAGTAGACAACCGGGAACGAGGGATGGACAAAAGACCAAGCTCAGGGACCGGGCAGGGCAGTAAGAGTAGAGTAGATCAGATAGATATGGAGGTGCAAGACCATTTAATGCCTTAAACGTTAGAAGTAATACCTTAAAGTGAATACGTGATGCCACGGGTAGCCAGTGAAGATCATGAAGCAGAGGAGTAATGTGAGCAGAACGGCTGGTGGAGACTCCTGCTGCTGAGTTTTGAACATACTGTAAAAGTTTTTTGTGCAGACCAAGTAATAGTGCATTGCAATAATCCAGACGTGATGTGATTAACGCAAGAATTAAGATTGCAGCATCAGCTAAAGTGAGAGAAGATTGAAGATGTGCAATATTACGAAGATGGAAAAAAAGATTTTTTAACAACAGAAGAAATATGAGAGCGAAAAGATAGAGAGTTGAGTCAAATAAGACACCAAGATTATGGACAGATGAAGAAGGCTTAACACGAACCCCATCAATATCAAAGGACAGGTCCATTCTTTTGACTGAGGTAGCAGAGCCAATCACCAATATTTCAGTTTTGTTATTATTTAATTTAAGGAAATTCAGGGACATCCAATGCTTGATGTCCCTGATACATGCCGTAAAAGAGTCATGCAGGGATGGCCAACAGAACTGGTGGTAAGGTAAATTTCAATGTCATCAGCATAGCAGTGAAATTGAAGTCCATGCATGCGTATGATGTCACCAAGTGGATATACTGAATATAAATGATGAACAATAGTGGACCAAGAACTGAACCTTGAGGAACACCCTTGCATGGTGATATAACACTTTCTGTTGCTGATGTAGGAAATGAGCCAGGAAAGAGCTGAACCAGTGATGCCCATATCAGAAAGCCGAGAGATCCTTATTTCATGGCAGACTGTGTCAAATGCAGAGTTTAGATTGAGAAGCATCAATATGTTTATTAACCCTGAATCCATGTACAGAAGAATGTCCTTAACCACCTGAAGAAGAGCAGTTTCAGGGCTATGAGATGTGCGAAATCCTGACTGAAAAGGTTCAAAAAGTGGCACAGCTTATCCTACGCTCCTCATTCAATAATTGCTGGAGTCGATCAGCTCGTCAATCTATCTTTTCCAGATCACAATTCCATACTCAACTGAATGAGTCAGTAACACAAATACTAAGGTATTTTGAGGTTACTCAAATTTTCCAATAGTTTTCCTCCCACCAAAAAAACAGCAGTGAACTTCTCTTCAACTGTTTCTGTGCTCATTCATTGTAAATACAAGATCCACGAGGAGCAAAACAGTTAGTAAGGAATGAAGTTTATCATGTGCACTAGGATCCAAGCAGCGTGTGTGTGCTGAACCTATTTAGTTACAGTACACGGGTCTGTCATTTTCACAAGGGCCCAAGGCCATAACAATGGCAAAGATCCTTGAGTATTCAGCCAGGAAAGTACAACTGAAGTATATGCTTTCAGAGAAAACCTCCATTACTCACACTCTACAGTGACGGAGACAATTCAACCTTACTGGACCTTCTCACGTGACTGGACCAATTACTGTAGCAACAGTCTTGGACCTCAACAGGAGACTGTAGGACCTCTGTGACCTGCTGCATTGCTCCTTGCAACATCTGTTTAAGCTCCACTGCTTGGCTCTTCTCTCATTTGGGTGCATTTGAAGGTCCACGGGGCCCGGAAACATCCCTTTACTTGTAAACATTTGGTGGAAAACTCTGCTGTGAGACAACACCAAGGTCGGTAATTATCAGTTATTGTGTGCAGCTGGTTTACTCCATGTTCACATCCACTCGGAAATCACAGAGAGACATATTGCAGGAAAACTAAAGGTCATCATTCATTCTGAGTCACACTTCATTTTTTGTCAGCAACTAATGTCGTCCTTAAGGCATTACATTTATTTCCATTCATAAAATTCATAGAGTGTTTGTGGTTTCTTGGCCTTTCACAAATACAATACACTTTGATGTCCCATGGCCATTTAAGCAATAGAGGCACACATCAGATGTTTTTTTTTTTTTTTTTTTTTTAAACTAATATATATCGAACATAAAATGAAGCTAGTTTTAAACATCAAATGTCTATATCCCTCCTTAAAATAGTGATTTTTAACCCACTCCATCTCATAGATCTTGACCTTTCTGACTGTAACCAACAACTAAAATCATGCAGTGAAATGAAATGACAGTGAAATTGCTCTGAAAGAACAGATTAAGGGGTTGGGGGTCATTTTGTTATTTATGAACGCACTGACAGGGGCCCCTAGACAAAGTTTTTTTTAGGGTCCCCAGAGATTTGGCATGCATAAGGCAAAAAAAATTACGAAGTTAAATGATACAGATTAAAGCTATTCAATGTGGTTTAGCAGTCATGTAGATCTAGTGTTGAAAAAAAAGGAAGACCAAGAAAAGAGCATTTCCAAAAATATGTTTTCAAAAGGATGATAGCTTGACCTCATAAGTCACAACAACCTGGAGATCAGGGCGGTGTGGATTTCACTCTGAGCCCTGCATGGATCGTTGGAACAAACTCAGGCTTTTTATGCAGTTCAAACAAGATTCAGATAAACAGGGTTTCATTCACACATGCACGCACTCAAACAAAACAATAACATCCAGTTATTCAGTTCGACTTGGAAGCTCAAAAAAGGAGTTGACTCTTCTCCAGAAATTCTTCTCCTTCCTTTTTCTTTTTTTTTTCTTTTTTTTTTTCATCCGTGTGAATACTCAGTATTCAACCATGTTCACATCTGGGAGCCATTTTGTCCAAGTCCAACATCTGTGCCTGGCACCTGATACGACAAGAATGATGCTCTGGAAAATCCAATATTAATATTAATATTTCACCGGACTTAATCCAGGTGTGTGGCTCAGCAGTGAAACGGGCGATAACCTGTGCATTTTTGCTACATTCAGACAGCAACCGGGGACCAAGACTGACGGCCAATAGCTCCAGACCAAAACATAACCCGGCTTTCACGGATGTGATTTTTGAAAATGAAGTATAAGCAACCTGATACTGCGTGCCTCGGGAGCATAGAGGAACAAGTCAATGAACGTCAAGCAAACGTCACTGGAAACTAGAAATGGGGCCAATAAATATCTTTAAAAAAGTTCAAATGGTTAAATTCTTCACTTGTTGGATAACAGAGATCCAAAAGAAAAGGTCAGTCAAAAAAAAAAAAAAAAATGACGATGGAAACTCTACAGACAGTCTGAGACGGCTAACAACACGTTCCCTATTCATTTTTCTCCAACGTTCAATGGGTTATAAATTAAGCTGTAGTAATTTTACCAAAACCCAAACATGCTTCAAAGGACCAATGGAAGATGAAAATAATGAGAGGCTCAACCAGAAGTTCTCATCCGTGCATGCCAGGATAATTTCTTCAATGCTCAAAAACCGACTTCAAATCCCATTTGGAAGAAAAAGATCTGTGTGGTTGATCAGTTTCCATTGATGTAGAACATTGTTTATTTGTGTATCATAGTCAAGTGAGAACTGCGTAAAAGTGCATGTGAGCACTTAAATGTTCACAGTTGTTGAAATTACATTAAAATACAAACATCCCCACCAGGCTTCGGGGAGGCCGACATGACTGATAGTTGAGAAATCCTGAATAATGCTTGTGCTAACTTGGTAATTCTCTAGAAAAACAGGAAGAGTTCAAGTTATGCATGAAGAAGGAAGAACACTGAATTATAGTGTTTCAACAGGCCAAAGTTATGGATGAAGGTCACCCGAAAAAATGGCAGATTTATTGACCAGGTTTAGTTTCCATCTCTGGTCAGAAGTGTCCAACCCCTACAACAGTTCATCAGGTCGCATGACCTACATGAGTTTCATTGACTGCCCTACCCATATTCCATCTGCTTTCCTCATTTGTCTAGTCGTAGCACTCATCCTTGTCCAATAAGTCTTAATATCACCCACTCTATCTTGCTCTAATACTAACCTCCCCATCCATATCCTCTCCATCTGGTTTTCTGTCCTGTACATGTGCAGCTGTCCCTTCTCCTGAATCATCTCCTTAGCTCGCTCTTCACGTCTGTCTGATAATTTCCTCTGTGCCCTTGCAGCTACTGCTGATTTCTCCAGTGAACGCTGGATGTTTTTGGTTTCGCCACTCGGTCAAAAGGAACAATGGCTAACAGATTTGTGTTGTCCTCTGACAGATATGATCTCCAGATGGAATCGTCAGCTTCGGCTGTCAAAAGTTCAACAGAACGCGATTGCGCTGGCTGTTTCTTGTGAAACTTCAGACGATAAGGACGCAGGATGTTCAATATGTCTTCAAATGGACAAATTGCTTGCAACAAGCCGTTGGAGATGAACGAACCAGATTTAGAGTTGTAAAAACACTGAATGCTGAGACTATTTTAGGGTTAGACAAGTCAATAATTCTTAAAAAATAACGAATATGTTATCAAGTTGTATTACATTATTGTTATACTACTGATATTGTGATTATGATATGATTAGTTAGCCTGGCAAGCCAGACCTACATCAAGATGTTAGGTCTGGAAACTCACCATAGACACGGCTCAATCCGAGGGGCGGGATAAACGGCTGTCTTTCAAATTCCCTCTGCACGCAATAGGACAGCGCTTCAACCAACCAGAGCGTTTTCCCAACAGCGGAGCTAACGTTAGTTGATAGATTCAACTTTTGAATCTGGACGGCAAAACTACGAACACATCTTCCTTTTTTAAGAATGACTTAAGTGCCGTTCTTTGCTCTTTTCTCAAAGAAAAACCTAACTCCAAATCCTCCAGAGTCGCGGCCAAAGCCGATTCGAAAGACTGTTCTCCAGCAGCAGCCGCCATTCTTTGTTTTCAAGTAGCAGGGAACCGTCGCAACTCTGCCGTCATTATATTAAGCCCGCCCCGCCTACTCAATACACGATGTGATTGGCCTGACCCAATTTAGGTTTTTACAGCTCTGAAAGTCAACGGAGAGTTGCTAGACTACCCTGGCTGCAAAATACATTTTGCTGCCGCTAGGGTGCGTCTAGATTTCTAGGCTAATGATTAGTTGACTCAAGAAGAAGTGACAACATGTAGAATGCAACAGGACATTTCTAATGGTTAGTTGATGTAGCTGATGTGTAATTATATTCTAGTCATTGATTAGCATATTCTGTCTTGATAATCTATAAATCGTGTTCAGGGGGCGGGGTTTATGTAAATTCTAGGGTTAGTGATGTCACTAACCTGGGAGGAATGTGGTGTAGTCTCTACCAGCCGTTTGTTGCAATTTCTTTAAAAGAAAATATCTCCCTTTGCTTTGAACTTTGAGCGTCGTAACTTTGCAGATGTTGTTTATGCTCAAACAGCAACATTACACACTAACTAAAGTTAGAAAAGTGAAATCATAATCAACCACCCCTTCTATATGTCAACAGACATAAAGGTGTTTTGACAGTTTAGCGCAGAGCTGCGGCACATTGATTAATGGTGTACTATACTGATTATACAAATTATTGACAATCACTGACATCTATGGTGTAGACCTATACATGTTTTTCGTACAAATGCTAATGTTGACAAAAATAAAGGCAGACATGAAGAACAAAAAAACTGCATTTCCAAAACTGCTTAAAGGTGACATGCTGCTTTTTGGTTGCTTAGGCCTTAGTGGTCCCCTAATACTGTATCTGAAGTCTCTTTCCCGAAATTCAGCCTTATATACTAACCAACGCCACTATATAAGTCAGACCTCTGCCACTATTAGGAACAAAAAAAAAAAAAACTTTTGTGTTCATTTGCACATCCAAACACTGAACAACTGCCATGCTTCGCTCGTTTGCAAGCCTTGATTTCTCTCGAGGAAAAACCAATATCGCGCTCGCGTAGCTCATTTTCTCATGGGCGGGCCAAATTCTCTGGGCAGGCAAAGCAGAGAAAGGGGAGGTAACCTTTCCCCTTATGACGACATAAGGGGAAGATTCCAGATTCGCCCGTCTAAGCTTTCATTTTCTAAAAGGCGGAGCAGGATACCCAGGGCTTGGATTACACCCATTGCCGTTTCTAGCCACTGGGGGACCATAGGCAGGCTAGGGGAACTCATATTAATGTTAAAAAACCTCATGAAGTGACATTTTCATGCCATGGGATCTTTCAGACATTATCATAGTATCAGGTTACAATATTATTTTATTGATTTTAAACAACGAGGACGGAATTAATATGCACAAATACGTAAGTGATTCTACAACTACAGACACTTTTGATGTTGATTTATATTCATTTTTATTGTTATTATTATAATTATTATTTTGAATGAAGAACAAAATTCATACTTTCTTTGATTTTTTTTATTTTACCTCTTTATATTTTTGATGAAAATATTAGAATGCATATTAGAAATGATAATTATGTAATTTAAGTAAGTGACAATTATTTATTAATTTATCAATCAGTCATGATACACAAATTTATGACTTCATTCATTTCCATCATGACCAACAATTTTGCCTCAAAGTTCTCAGAAGATCCATGAAGTATGAAGTATTCATTAAAGGCTATGAAATTAGCATTATTGAGACAAAGGAGTTGGCCTTTTTATTAAAAAAAATATTCAAAGTAACCATGAAATCAAAGTTGACAATTTCTTTTTTTTTTTTTTATGAAATAAGTATTTATAATTTATAATTCATGTGCCTCCTAATCTTTAATCAGAATAACTTCCCCTCCCTCTTGCAGCGACATCTGTGATGATGTGTTTACTGGCGTGAGGAACCAGTCACTCACATGAGATTGACCAATAGCAAACCAATCAATACCAAATATACTAAATGAAGCAAGAATGTAGAGTTATTTTAAGGCATGAAGAAGGGGGACTTTAAGAAAGTTTCTAAAAGTTTAAATGTGCCTATAGATAATATAACAGGACAACATGCCAAAATTCAATAATTGCAGTATTTCTATGCATCACAGATAAGGATGTGACGTGGTCAGTGGTACTGTGAGAGAAAGTTTGTTGAGAGAAATGTGTATGTTCTTGCAAAAAAAAAATTGTAATCTAACACATATACTTGTTCTCTTGTTGTTCCTTGGCAAAAAACTGCCGAAACGTTGAAATGCCTTCGATTAGGCAACTATGAATGACTAATATGTTTTCAAATTCTTTGAGTAAAAGTATAGCGAAAGGCTAAATATAGCAAACCACATAGGAACAATTTAATATTAATAGTGTTTCAAATCACCAAGGACAAAAACAATAGCTGCTAACTCTGATCATATGATGTGGTAGAGCGAAAGCCTCCACACACTGATGGGATCTTTAAAGGCAAGCACTCGCTGTACCAACATGTGGTAGGAATTAAACAGTGTGTGTATGTGTGGAAGGAAACTTCTGCATCTTTGGTGTACAAAAACGGGTTCAAATTCCAGCAGTGTTAAATTCCTTGCTCTAGGGGCCTGTACATATGATAGTGTTTCACTTTTCACTTTATTAGCTACTGATGTGGATCAAAGAAATGGTCTTGACTCTTGTTTTGTAACTAAGCAAGTTTTGCTGATCAGTGTTATCACGGCAATAATAATGGACGCTTGTTTTGTAGATATTACTAGACAATCTATTACACTAATTGTTACCCAGGGGAGTTACTAAGTAGCTAACAGGCAATGCTACTAACTTAACTACTGTACAGTTTTCAGTAGCATGACAACAGAAACTTTTCCACTAAAAACCCGCCAAGTAGCGAAAGATGAGACAAAAAACAAAACAGTCTAACTTATATTCAGTATTGAAAAGATGGATTAGCTTTGGCAATAAGTTCTCACAATTCATGCAAATTAACAAGATAGGATGTATGTAGGAGATAGATAGATAGATAGATAGATAGATAGATAGATAGATAGATAGATAGATAGATAGATAGATAGATAGATAGATAGATAGATAGATAGATAGATAGATAGATAGATAGATAGATAGATAGATAGATAGATAGATAGATAGACAGACAGACAGACAGACAGACAGACAGACAGACAGACAGACAGACAGACAGACAGACAGACAGACAGACAGACAGACAGACAGACAGACAGACAGACAGACAGACAGACAGACAGACAGACAGACAGACAGACAGACAGACAGACAGACAGACAGACAGACAGACAGACAGACAGACAGACAGACAGATAATGCATTACTAATGTAACATTAATTAATGTAAAGTATAACCAAAAAAATAGTCTATTATTCTTTTATGCCCTAAAATAATTATATATATATATATATATATATACAATTTAAATAATTTAAAATGTATAGATTATATGTTATTTTTCATATTATTATTATTATTATTTTTATTATATAGCTTCAATGTAGTGTTGCGCAATGTATACAAATAACAAAATAACAATAATAAAATGCAATGAACCATATAATTGTGCATATTGCAGTTAGGGGGGCAAAATAAAGTTACTTTGTCATTTTCTAGTTATGTTGCAGAAGCAGCCAAACTACAATGTCAACATGGACAGCTTAGCCTTGACAACCAGAATATTAATACATTTTTGTTTCCTTTTGTACAATAAACACTTGTCTGTAGCGAGTTGAGTCGCCACTTTAGGTCCAACGTGCAATCCGTGTCCTGAAGCAAAACCACTGCTTTAGCAACACTGATGTGACCTCAGACTAACCTGAGGGTTGGAGAACACCTGCTGAATGTTGTTGATAGGGCCACAGGGGACACCGGTGCCTTCGAACCGTCTCAACCACTCTCCAGTCGTGTCCTCCATGAACCTGAGGGAGGACAGAGGCATGAATGAAGGTAGGGGTGCTGGAAAACGGCACGGACGCAATAACATGAGCTCAAATGCAAGTCATATGTGGCCACTTCCTCGCTCTGTCCCTTCAGGACAACAGCACTGTGTAAAACCACCAACACTCTTTTGAAAGATTTTCCTTAATATGCCCACTACAATTAAAGTTAACCCAGGCTTCTTTTTCTACATATAAGGTTTCACATTTTAGAAACATACTCTCACAAAGCATGTCTTCAGTGACTGACGCTGATTCACCCAGTCAGAATGTACCATTTGAATTTTGTACAGACTTTAAGGTATTTCGGTTCACAGCAATCCCATTGTTGGCAAAAGTATTAAGGATGGCTTGAGGGTGTGCGAACAAAATGTTTCAATGTCAAAAAACATTCATTTAGCTTCTTAAAGGAAAGCTTCTGCAGTTCTCACACACTGACATCAAAATGCATCAGACGGGCCATAGTAGAAACGTAGCAGAGAGAAAGGAACATTTTTGGTTTGTTACTTTAAAGATCCACAGCTATTTCTCCAGCATATAACCAATAATGTTGCCAGCATCAAATGTTTGAACATTTAAAGACAATTAAATGGTATTACTCATTTTACTTTTGATTGAGATTGTAAAGATGCAACAGAATTTTAGCATATAAGGACTTACATATTAGTCTATTTCTCAGATAAAGCTATCCTATGCTTCGGAAGATTATACATATAGCTCATGAGACTGCGTGTATGGTGTTTTTACATCCTCAAAACAAACAAACAAAACCAAAAAAATAACAGTAGGAAATTATATAGAGTGGACCCCTGGTGTGTCAAGGTCAATATGTCTTAAAATATCAGGTAGAAATATAATGATAATTATGGATTCATTCATGAAATATTCTGTCATCATTTACTCACCCTCATGTCTTTCCAAACCTTCTTTCGTTCATCTTCGGAACACAAATGGAGATCTTTTTGATGAAATCAGAGATTTCTGTCCCTCCATTGACAGCTACGCAACTACGACTTTGACGCTTCAAAAAGTTAATAAAGAGATCGTAAAACTAATCCATATGAATTGAGCAGTTTAGTCCAAATTTTCTGAAGAGACTAGATCGCTTTATATGATGAACAGATTTAATTTAGGCTTTTATTCACATATAAACATTCATCAGATCACACATCTGTTGTGGTAAACAGAAGCTCAAGCATCTTCTCTTGACGTGCGAGAACCAATGAGGTTCATTCTCGAGTTACGCATCACGTTTGAGCTTCAGCGAGAACCAATGAGGTTCATTCTAGTGTTACGCATCACGTTTCAGCTTCAGCAAGAACCAATGAGGTTCATTCCCGTGTTACGCATCACGTTTGAGCTTCAGCAAGAACCAATGAGGTTCACTCTCGTGGTACGCATCACGTTTGAGCATGAGCAAGAACCAATGAGGTTCATTCCCGTGTTACGCATCACGTTTGAGCTTCAGCAAGAACCAATGAGGATCATTCTCGTGTTACGCATCACGTTTGAGCTTCAGCAAGAACCAATGAGGTTCATTCTCGTGTTACGCATCACGTTTCAGCTTCAGCAAGAACCAATGAGGTTCATTCTCGTGTTACGCATCACGTTTCAGCTTCAGCAAGAACCAATGAGGTTCATTCTCGTGTTACGCATCACGTTTGAGCATCAGCAAGAACCAATGAGGTTCATTCCCGTGTTACGCATCACGTTTCAGCTTCAGCAAGAACCAATGAGGATCATTCTCGTGTTACGCATCACGTTTGAGCATCAGCAAGAACCAATGAGGTTCATTCCCGTGTTACGCATCACGTTTGAGCATCAGCAAGAACCAATGAGGTTCATTCTCGTGTTACGCATCACGTTTCAGCTTCAGCAAGAACCAATGAGGTTCATTCTCGTGTTACGCATCACGTTTGAGCTTCAGCAAGAACCAATGAGGTTCATTCTCGTGTTACGCATCACGTTTGAGCTTCAGCAAGAACCAATGAGGTTCATTCTCGTGTTACGCATCACGTTTCAGCTTCAGCAAGAACCAATGAGGTTCATTCTCGTGTTACGCATCACGTTTGAGCTTCAGCAAGAACCAATGAGGTTCATTCCCGTGTTACGCATCACGTTTGAGCTTCAGCGAGAACCAATGAGGTTCATTCTAGTGTTACGCAACACGTTTCAGCTTCAGCAAGAACCAATGAGGTTCATTCCCGTGTTACGCATCACGTTTCAGCTTCAGCAAGAACCAATGAGGATCATTCTCGTGTTACGCATCACGTTTGAGCTTCAGCAAGAACCAATGAGGTTCATTCTCGTGTTACGCATCACGTTTCAGCTTCAGCAAGAACCAATGAGGTTCATTCTCGTGTTACGCATCACGTTTCAGCTTCAGCAAGAACCAATGAGGTTCATTCTCGTGTTACGCATCACGTTTGAGCTTCAGCAAGAACCAATGAGGTTCATTCACGTGTTACGCATCATGTTTGAGCTTCAGCAAGAACCAATGAGGTTCATTCCCGTGTTACGCATCACGTTTGAGCTTCAGCAAGAACCAATGAGGATCATTCTCGTGTTACGCATCACGTTTGAGCTTCAGCAAGAACCAATGAGGATCATTCTAGTGTTATGCATCATGTTTGAGCTTCAGCAAGAACCAATGAGGTTCATTCTCGTGTTACGCATCATGTTTGAGCTTCAGCAAGAACCAATGAGGTTCATTCCCGTGTTACGCATCATGTTTGAGCTTCAGCAAGAACCAATGAGGTTCATTCCCGTGTTACGCATCACGTTTGAGCTTCAGCAAGAACCAATGAGGATCATTCTCGTGTTACGCATCACGTTTGAGCTTCAGCAAGAACCAATGAGGTTCATTCTCGTGTTACGCATCACGTTTGAGCTTCAGCAAGAACCAATGAGGTTCATTCTAGTGTTACGCATCACGTTTGAGCTTCAGCAAGAACCAATGAGGTTCATTCTCGTGTTACGCATCACGTTTGAGCTTCAGCAAGAACCAATGAGGTTCATTCTCGTGTTACGCATCACGTTTGAGCTTCAGCAAGAACCAATGAGGTTCATTCTCGTGCATTGAGCATATACAGTTGAGCTTCTGTTTATGTTCACTGATCAATGTTTATATGTGAATAAAAGCCTAAATTCAATCTGTTCATCATATAAAGCGATAGTGTCTCTTCAGAAAATTTGGACTAAACCGCTCAATTCATATGGATTTGTTTCACAATCTCTTTATGAACTTTTTGAAGTGTCAAAGTGGTAGTTGCATAGCTGTCAATGGAGGGACAAAAATCTCAGATTTCATCAAAAATATCTTCATTTGTGTTCCGAAGATGAACGGAAGTCTTACGGGTTTGGAACGACATGAGTGTGAGTAAATGATGACATTTTTGGTGAACTAACCCTTTAAAGTAGATTAGCCCATACAAGTGGGAAGGAGACGTCAGTCGAAAAAAGTCAAGTGGAGCAAGCTAATACATTTTGATAAATGTTTACAAAGTTATTTTTCCTGAATTATTTACTGTCTGGAATAACGTGCACTGATGAATGGTGCACATCACTCACAGGTTTGGTTTTGATTTCATGTTGCCTTACCTCTCGGACAGAATCTGCAGCAGCTCTTTGCGGTGCTGAACTCTTAACTGGTTGCTTTTGTACTTCGGGCTGACGGCCAGACCATTCACGTTCAGGACCTTGGCAAACAGACACGTTCGATAACAGAACTGTTAGGAAATGTGAAGCCTTTTCCCATCAGTCAAAACAAATGCACATAGCTATAAAATATGACTGTGACTGAAATGTACAAATAAAGCTTGGTTAGATTTATTAATATGCATATTTTGAGTCCATAATAAAAGGTCTCTGCTTACTTTGCACACTTTCATAAATTGCTGGTCATTTCCCGCTGCCACAACCAAATATCCATCTTTGGTCTTGAAACCCTGCAAACATAGAGATTTAATAATACAGAACAGACTGCCAGATAAACTGTTTAAGTAATAAAGAAAAACCTCACACACCAACTGCCATAAACAGAAACAGAACGACAACATTGAAAACTTTGATATGATCAAATGTATTACTAGTGCAACAGTATTTCATGCAAATCTGCATCTAATGTTTATTTTCTCTAGGGTTCTCCCACTTAAAGGAATAGTTCACCAGAAAATAAAAGCACAGTCATTATGTTCTCATCCTCATTTTATTAGAAACCCCATTGCTTATTTTCTTCAGTGAAACAACAAGAGGAGACATTTAGCACAATATACAACTATGAAAGTACATGTTGACCAGTGGTTATCAAAGCTCACTAATCCACATAACCACAACTTCAAATAATGAAACAAGCAACCACAGTTTATGCCACGAGTTTATTATGGCATATGTATAGTAGTATAAAGTAATTCATTTTATGGACTCATGGGCGTCGGAACCATTGTATATGGGTGGGACAAGACCCACCCACTTTTTAAGACCAATGATATTGAACCCACTTACTTTTACTGTCTCTGATTTAGCGCATTTGTCTTTTCATAGTGCAGTCAGTCAAATCCTTTCCACCTGAGGAATTCCCTAATACATTAAACTCCATTTCCGCTGAATCGCTACATTATATTTCTCAACGAGCCGCAACTGACGAAAGTAACCACCGTACCCTTCCAGTCAAATATTGCGTTGCAAACATCAATAACAGCTTTAAGTTGTCATTGCTGGCAAATTACCATGGTATTAGCGGGATAATCCACAGATAGCTGTGCATTTAATGCACGACGTCGAGGCAAAGAACCGCCCGACGTGAAGTGAAGTTTAGTTTACTTGTTTTAATTAAAAGGCACCAGAATATATGAAATGGTATTTAACAGTTACTCCAGTAAACATTTTTCTGGGGGAGGACCCACCCACTTTTTTTTTTCCTCCGACGCCCATGCATGGACTCATAAAACTTATCATACAGGTTTAAACTAAACAAGAGGAAGATGATGATGATGGCAAAATGGACCCTTTTCACAGACTGTGATTCCACAGTTATCAACATCGCAAATCTAGTATTTTTTTTATTAAAAATTAATAAACATTCATAACACTATACTTTGTTTTTGCAGTGAATGACAAAAAAACGCTGCTGTGAGGGTGTTTCTAATACAACGGCTGAGAGAGAGCTGGCAAATTTGACATCTTTCTCTCTTCTGACTGCTGTAATTAATATATCTCTTTTTTCCCCTCTTTCGGAAAGTCATATTGACACTATCGCATTTCTTTTTTTGTTTCTACTTTTAGAGCAAATGCAATTTTTTATTTTTTTTTTCTTGTCAACTCCCATTCACCACTATAGAAGTTTACCCAACAATGACTTCTGCTTCAGAGAATCCTGGAAATATGAAAAGGATCCATATTAATTTAGGGCCAGACACCACAGGTGAATAGGGTAAAAAAAATTACTAAAAGATATCACCATAATTCCCCAGCTGATTAATCAGAGTACCTACATTAAGACAGTTGTTTTGCATTACAAGTTTTCTCAAATGTTTCATTATGTTGCAAATGAGGTGATATCTAATTAAATATGCACTAATTTCCATACATTTCCAGAACAGAAATTTGAGTTTCGTTTTGTTGACATATTAGAGATAAAGGTTTTTCGAAGGGATTTTGGATATCTCAATACCACTCCATATATCAGATAATTATGGAGCCCCAAAAGGGACAAGTTGAAGGAAATAAATATGAGATGGAGGAAAACTATTTGTCAATGGTTTTGCTTTCGCTAGCACAAACGTTTGCGCTCCCCCAAGAAACTTTGCATTCGCTCGCAAAGAGCTCAAAATGTTTTGCTAGCGAAAGCAAAGTCTCTCAGGAAACACAAAACATTTGCGTGAGAACGCAAAAGCATTGATTTATTTACTTTTTTTCCACCACAATGTCCTTTTTAAGGGGTCCACAGATAATACTGTCAAGAGCAAGAAAAAAAAATCACCATGTTTTTAAGAATAATATGTTATATAAATCAGGCGAATGATAAATGAACAAACCCCTCTGTAAAAAGCTTCAGAATACAGATTTCTGGCTCAGTGGAGAATAACTCATTTTGGCCTGTAAAGATACGTATTGTAATTGAAATCTACAGGCGCAAATAGATAAAGTGCAATAAAAGGAATACTCAAATGGGTATTATGGATGTTTTCTTTCCACTAGTCTGGAAGAAGACAAGTTATGGAAGCCAAAATACCAAAATTGACTATTGCATGAAAAACATTGGTTTTGTCTTGCCTTAAGGGTAATGTCAGAGACATTTTGTGCTTCTCAATGACTAATACAATTGAAGTTGCCTCAAATCTTCGGGGGAAACAGAATATTCAATATGCACATTAGCGGTTTAATGGAAAATATTTCAATGAAAGATCAGGCCACAAATTCTTTAGGTTGAATTTTGCGGGTCTGTGCTCCCAGCAAAGACGCCGATTCATCCATTCCAACGAAGCCTACTCCAGGCCCAATGCCTGCTGGTAAAAGTCACATATTCACATGAAAACAGCCAAACCAAGGCTTCAAGCAAAAGCTTTTCGCAGAGGTAGGATAAACAATAATCCACAAGATAATAGCACCTCTGGGACGATCTTCCGATGCCAGTAAAGCCACACTGAACGGGAATCAACCGGCTTATGTCAAACACAATGATTCCTCTCACAGATCATTCCCCGTTTTCATCACGTGAAAGATAACAAACTGGCCAGAGCATGCAGACAGGCACAAAGTCCAACTAACGTGACCTTCTCAAATGCAATCCATCAGCTTCCATTGGACCAGACCATCTGCATGAGTAAATCAAGACATTGCTAATCGTCTTTTGGCCACAGCAGCACACCTTAGAACAAAGCGTGCATTCATGGCCACAGCCGCTCTTAGCACAAGCGCTTTGCTCTATGTGTGTTTATTCTGGTGCCCCATGGCAGTACAATAGGTCGAACGAGAAACAAAGTGCATGGATCACAGTTAATGAGACAGTGTTTTGACAAAATGTAACCCATCAGATTAAATGATTTCAAATGAATAAATCAAGCACGGGCCAAGAGGTCACATGCCTGGGGGAGTCCAGGAAACAGCAGGAAGGCAAACACACACACAGCAAACACACAAACACTTCATCTTATTGTGGGTCCAGTGTGACTCATACAGCGACAGAGATCAAGCCCAAATTGTCCTGCTACCGGGATGTTTCCAAACTCGTGCAAAGCACCCTGGGGCTCGCTGAATGCCACTTGCATGAGCAAGGAGCTTGATGGCGTTCAACCTGACATCTTTTCCTGTTGAATGCAGGGGCCAAAATTAACACTCGCCAAGCTCAATTGCGGGTAAAATTGGACAGTAGCTACAAAACATGAACTCAGCCTTTAGACAACCATTTACCCTCTGTGGTTTTTCTAGGATGCCTACATTTTTTTTCCTCCAGGTCTTTATGTGGCGACACACAGTGGGGTTTAAAAGCCTGAGACCACATAGGAAAGTCATGGAAAAGTTTTGGGGAAAGTTACATTTAAAAGTGATGCATTATAATGGTAGTGTTGCTACCTAAAAAAAAAAAAAACTAATTGCGTTACCTAGTTACTTTTTGTGGAAAGTAATGAGTTACTTTTCCTCACCCACGGGCTGAGCTTGCTTGTTTGTTGGTAAATGTACATTTTTGGTAAATGTAAAGGCTCCTTCACACCTGAAGGAAATACAGAAGGAGAATAGGACGCAGGAGAATAAAGTTCATCACTCTTACTTCAGCAATAATCAGTGATAAATATCTAAAGTCATTTTTGCTTATTAGTATGGCTGAGTTGGAGAATCGCAGGTCAACAGCAAATGCATTGGTTAATAAAGTGAGATTAAATGCATAAAGTATATTTGTGTTATTTAACATTTCATTGCAGGTTTGCGTAATAATCAAGCGTAACTTCAGTTCTGGCAGGTCACGTTAGTCAAGCTCGCATCAGCTGACACTGATCTGATCCACGTCTACCTACAGTATAGGAATACGACGGCCATTACTGTATACATATATAAGCTCCTTCAGTATTATCAGCAGCTATCGCGTTCTTCGGAGCGAATTACCCTCCTCCCTCCCCAGCTCCTCCTCTCGTCAGTCAGGATGGCATTCAGATTCCCCTTGAATCTGAATAAATTCTCGAATTATGTTGTACTTTAATATGTACTTAATGATATCAGCAATACATTCATGTTGGTTCTGTTCTGTTTACCCTAAGGGGGGTTATTGCTGCTCTTATCCATGCTAGGCTGCACGGATGCGCAGGGAGTTCTTGCCCAGAACAGAACCATCCCGCCAGTCCTAACTGTGTGCTAATTGTCAATCGTATTTGACGACAGTGGTCATGACAGAATTCTGAGTTTATTCATTTTGAGGTGTACTGAATGTGTTTTTGTGCAAGTGAGATGAGTAAATGCATGCACACATTTAGTCTAGAACTATAACCATCATGTTTACACAGCGCACACAATGCCGCATGTGTAAACCCTCATAAAAGCTCACTGAGATGATACAGACAGAACAAGACAATCAAGTTATCACGCAATTCTTCTGGCAGGATCTTTTTATTTAGTAAAATATCTCCCCATTCTGGATGCGTCCAGATCGCACTCACTCACCATTATATGTTTGGTCTAAAACACGACTGCTCTCATGTTTTGCCGCAGGACAGCAAATGTGAGTAAATTCTGTCATCTTTGCAGGACTGTGATATGAAGAGTGTGCAAAGTAACATATTTTAGCAATTGTGTGGAAGTGAATAGCACATCTATGGGTTCAATATGCGTTACATGACGAAACTTACGTCATCGTTTTCAAATACAATGTGAAAACATATATCCATATATATCTCATATCCACTTTGGAGAACGTTTTCAAAAAGCTTTGTTTTCGTTGCAAAAGATGCCGTCTCAGTGTGGACGGAAGGCCAAAATGGAGAGAAAAAGATGCGTTTTCAAACAAAAATGTATTAGTGTGGACAAGGCCTAGAACTTGGGAGAAAGTGATCGGCGCGCGGGTGTGACGGGAGAGCCTGGCGTGTCTGTGATATCGGGTTACTGTCTTGGACCCCACTGTATGTCGACTATGCCACATGTTTAGGAACCAATATTACAATTCTGGCTGATTTTGATAGGCTGATAACAAATTGTCAAACTATTTTGTCAAAAAAAAAAAAATAATAATAATAATAAATGCTACAAATGAATTTAGGCATCACAACCTTATAATGTTAATTTTACGAAACGTATGAACAATTTTGTTAAACAGTGTTATTAAATTATTAGTATTTTTAAAATTAAGAGGGCATTAGACGATGATCAATGTGTAAAAATACGGGACATGAGCATGCACAATTATCCAATAACTAATAGAAGCATTTAAAAATCCCATTTGTCAATACAATTGATGAATTATTTCTACTACAATTATGCCTGCTTTCTATGAGGAAAGGCAAAATGTGAATAGTCAATCAAACAAACATTTAACAATGACTATCAGATGAGAATGACACTGGCTACTGCCTTTGGGCTGTTATTATAATGAGTCTGATATGGGGGAATGTGTAACTTTTGAGAAAAAGGATAATGATATCCGGCATGAGACCGTGGTTCCAGTAAGGAGCCTTAAAACTTAATATTATCCTGTTTTCAAGCTGTGTCCTGCTCTCAAGCTGAGATGGTTTGATTTGTTCCACTGAAGTTACATTTACCAAACTCAATTATCATCAACTGCAACACCTGCTACTTAATTCAATGGTCTGATATTATACTGCAAATACTGATATAAAACCAGAAATGTAAGACCCAAATATTGAGGGTCAATCTAAACTGACTTTATGTATAAAAGGAATGTCAAATTAAATAAGCTTTTGGAAGTTAAAAAGGAAAAGAAAACACTTCCGAAATCTTTTTACAATTAAATATAGACACTGAGTCCAATCAAACACCACAGTATTTTGGCACAAATTTCACTTGTTAATAGGGCTAAAACTAACGCAACATTTAGTCTTTGTTTTGTTCTGATCAAACATTAGATCAATCAAATATTTTATTGTATATTCCATAGTGTGTTTCTCTTTGTTTCTATTGTTTATGTTTCAACATCTAGGTTGAAAAAGTGTCAAATTAATAGAAACTAAATCTCAGATAATACACATTTATAATCTACACTTATATACACATATCTGACATATTTGGGGAGCCCATGTGATCAAAAAGTTTGACGACCTCGGTTCTAGAATAGAGAAGAGAATTTTGGTCGAGCCCCTCCCTTGCTTTCCCAAAGAGATTCTCACATCAGAAAGGACAATTAGCACACCCTAATTGAGCCCCAATCTGAAAGTAACCTAATCAGTCAACATTCATTTTCAGTTCTGATTAAGTACTGGCAGAGACCTGCAGCCTTCGTGTGACCCTGCATGGAGAAATGGAGACATGAATAAAGTTCTCACGGAAGACAAAGCGCTAAACAGTCTATGGTTTATTCATTACATTATTCATTATATCATATTATATAAATGGCCAATGAGATGAAACATGACATCCCAAACAAGTGTCCGAACACTAGAACGAGAAGGTCTTTGATACGAATATTCACCTAGCATTATCAAAAGAGAGGCTCGCTTTGGGGAAGCCAAGATCCTCTGAGTGAATAACCATAGCAAACAATAAATGATTTAAAAAGACAAACCATTTCCAGAATCTCGATGAACCACAGCCACATTTGAAAAGAAAAACATTTGAAAACCACCGAGAGAAAAAGGGAAAGAGCAGTGCATGAACACAGTAATTGTTTTAAGTTTTGGCAGCACCCCACGTCCATGTGGTTTCCCCTCAAGAACATTCTCTTTTTACATTAGCCAGCCTATCTAACCATAGAGCTGGTAAGTCCCGCCCATCCGTAAAACCCCAAGTGGACCTCTAGGTTGAAAAATCGTCAATGCAAGTGAATGTGAGAAAATAATTATTTTCTGGTCTCGTTTGAATTGTGCCATGAATGTGAACATATGTTGTCTGTGAATTTTTTATATAATTTTTCATGTTACGAGTTTGACAGTATAATGTATGATTCTTTGGCTAGCAGTTGTGGAAAAGACATAACGAGAAAGACTACATGTCGCCTATGTGACGTCACCCCATAACGCATTTTCCCTCCACTTGTCAAATCACGGTGCAAATGCTGCGATAATCTATGGAGACAGATCGAGATGCCTGTGTGTTTTGTACACAAATGTCACCATTCAAACCAAATGGGCTGTTCTTTCTTCAGATTCCCGTCTGACGCAGCGAAGAGTTGTAGTCCACAACGTGCTCTCACACAAAGTCTAACCGAATCAAACTTCTACCCGCTAAATTGTAGCATTCTTCACACGAAAAATTATATTAAAAATCACAGACAACATATGTTCACATTCATGGCAAAATTCAAACGGGACCAGAAAATAATTATTTTCTCACATTCACTTGCATTGACGATTTTTCAACCTAGAGGTCCAGTGGGGTTAGCGGAAGGGGCGGGGTTTGATGGGACTTCTGTATCATATTTGATACGCCAATTTCTAAGGCCCCCTAAAAGATCAACATGTTTGCTGAAAACCTATTGTACACAGTCTACAATATGCCAACTTTTTTTTGTTAGCAAGTACAAGGCATTTATAATTGTAAAAATGCCCCCCTTCAGGGTGTGGTTCACATGTCTTTTTGCAATGAAATCTTAATTGATTTTTATAAAGTAAACGTAAGAATAACTGTTATGTAGTTAGTAACATTTCAAGATGAACACTTACTGGATTGCAACAACTTAGGTTTACTTGATTATCCATAATTTTGTTAAAAAAATAAATTAAAATCATGTTACTTTTTAGAAATATAACTGCAGCAAATTGCATGTTTATGTTTAGTTTGGACCTTTAAATAATAATAATGAGTTGTCTTTTTCTTATATTATATGAGCCATAAAAGCCTGATGTATCAAATATGACACTCAAAAACATATGCAAACTTTTTATATAGATTTTGTCTAAATGTTAAATAATTTTTTTTAAATAAACAATTTGTCTGGCTATTATTTCATATGACAGGCTGTACAGGGTTAACCAGAAATAATTTCTATGTGGTACAGCCGCTAAACTAGCACATAACCCAAGTCTGTACTGGGTCTACTCTTTTCAGCAGAAACCGCAACATAAAGCCTCACATTTAAAGAATCAGATGATTTCATTACATATCGCTATACGTCGAGCATGGGAAGGCCTTGTGTTGGATTAGTGGTAGGGCTAATGATATCTGTAGGTTTCGTGGTGTAGTATACAGCTTAGTGTGGCATGAGGCAGAACCATAGACTGTAAAAAATATGGACAAAGCGTCTGTGACGTCACCCACAGACTTTCTGAAGAACGGGTTTGAAGCCGTTTGGGTGGCGCCATCTTGTAAAATCTTGGGAAATCCTAACCCCGCCCACCTTCAGACGCAGCGCGCGTCACTCAGCTCGCCTGCTACTCCGGTTATCTCTGTGTATATTTTAGGCAACGAAATATGTCATAAAACACCATACTAACTCTTTTCGTTTTCATTTAAAGAAATCTTAAACATTATAGCCACACAAATGTGGTTCAGGCAACGCATATTGATTATATTCACTGCACATAACGTTTGCCTATTTATAACAAAACGAAATATAAAACACAAACCTGCCTCTTTTCGTTTTTAATATAATATAAAAATATTAAACATTTTAATATGGTCCAGGCAATATGTGCATTTGTACTAAACAACAGATTTTGCAGTAAACACATTTACAGATCATCTTCGACAAATTAAAATTTAAAATGACAAAACTCAACCCAGTCTCTTTTTGTTTCACTTTTTTCAATTTCACTTTTATCAATATTAGCCATTATAAAAGTATAAGTAAAAGGTATAAGAAGCTATACAAATAAAGCAAACAATTCAGTCAAACATACAAAGTCAGCGCTCTAGTCTAACCATACAACGGTAAAGTTAAATAGCTTATAAAGTTATGAAACTTCCCCACAGCCAAAACGATTGCCCAGGGACCAAATTATAGATTCACAAGACCAAAAATCGCCCATTAGATATAGACAAGACGAATTATATCTCATGTTTAACCACTATAGAGACGCCAGAGTCCGCGGCAAACGCCAGAACGACTGCCGAGGAAAAGCTGTTCCAGGCGGGGTACATGCGCCGAGCGCCCGGTCATCGCTGGATCTCACAACTGGATCAAATTTTCATAAATCTTTAAATAAACCACAGATTTGAGCTTTAAACAACTACATTCTCGCCTGAAAAACTCTTAAAACTAAATTTCATGATACAGAAACAGTAGTATTATATTTCAACTGTGTTAAAAAATGGCGCTTCTTATGTTGTCATTCTCCGTGGCGCAGCCTAAGCTGTCAATCAAGCTGTCAATCAAATATAACCACGCCCTTATTTGTCATTCATTTTATATCTAAATACGATCTAAACTAACGAGTTAGAAAAAAATTCACCCCCCTCACAGTTGTCAGGCACTCGGAAGCTATCGAAAAATACAATAAAAGTCCATGGGACCAACCTGTAAAAACATGAATTTATGCTGTGAAAACGGACATTTTAACATGGGGGCTATGGACATTTGCTCCCTTTTGGGACCTGCCCCTAGCGGATTTTCGATGTATTGCAGTTTTTCGCACTTCCGGGTAGGCTTAATTTTACAGATCAGAATGTTGCCGCTTGGGCAGAACAGAGAGTTTGGTTTGGTCTGGGCTGCTTTCTTTAAAGTCTGAAAGCAAACCGCTAGTTTTCTGGCAAGCGTCTGTTCAGCGAGAGTCCCTCGGCTAGACTAATGCAACACAGCCCCACTGTGGCTGAGATACAGTGTGCTTTGAATCATTATCTGATCTGCAGCTGAAGAGTAAGGAAATGACACACATTTCATTGATGATTCCCAGCAAACACTTGAGGACAATACAAAGTCAAAATACTCAACAGTTTAACATCTTGTCCTGCTTCGATTTGAAGAGACTGCCACTGTCTCTTGTCAAGATGTCCATTTTCTGAGCTGACTAGTAAAGCACTACAACTTTTCAACACTTTCTGAAGTAAATGTGAGTGATGCTTGCGGTTGCTAAAGCGTTACAAATTGTTTAGAGCAGAGGTTTTCAAACTTAATGGAGTTTCCCAATCCTGTTCTCGGAGGTAGACCAACACATATTTAAACTCTTCCTAATCAAACACACCTGATTCAATTCATCAGTTCAATAGTAGAGAGAGTCCAAGACCTGTAATGGATGGGTCAGATAATGTGCACTGCTGGAGTGCCTCCAGGAACAGGGATGGGAAACACAGATTTAAAGGTGCTCTAAGCGATGTTTGGTGACGTCACTTCTTGTTGATGTTCGAAGTATTGTCAAACAAAATGGAGGCTAGCTCGGCCCTCCCTCCTCCTCATCCCCTCCCCTCTTCCTGAAACAGGCTTTTCCGATTTAAATTCGTGACTTTGCGCGTTCCTTCGCTTTTTCGCTCTTCTTTGCTATTTGTTCATCGGAACGTCGTCTCTTTGTCCGTGTGTCGGCCATATCAAAATTCAAGAGAATATTATTCTAACGTTAGTCGTTGTCTAGGACATCTCTCCTCTAGCTAACTTCCCTCTTCATGCTTCTCTCTCCTCCACTCCCCACACCCCCCTTCATGTGCACGCGCACTAACTCCCCACCCCCAAATCATTCTTGTCGGTTATTGGCTGGAACAGTTTGTTATGTTTCGTGGTCCAGGCTGGGCCAGTTTGTTTTTGTTGCTGATTGTGGAGCCTGGGCTGTCTACAATGACCGTGTTTTTTTACAGTGTGTTCAGGGGACAGCAGCTAGCAGATAGTGAGGAGATGTTTGCTGTGACAAAAAATGTTTCAGCCTAAAAAACACGTGACTTTGCTTAGAGCACCTTTAATGAATATAGGGAAATATTTGTACTTAAAAAAATTTAAACAAGCTAAAACTTTGTTTTATTAAACCCAAAGAATACTTCGGCCGTCTGAGTTCCGCGCGCAGTCCACGTGATGTAATTTTCATCATAAGGAGGGTCCAACTTTTGTGTCAGTGTGTGTATACAGTGTGTATACTACAGCGCATGTGCAAGTGATTTGAGTGATTAAAGGTATGGTTCACCCAAGAAGGAAAATTCTGTCATTAATTACTCATGCCTGAGCTTCCGTTTACCACAACCGATGTGTGCATTGATGAATGATTATATGTGAATAAAAGCCTAAATTAAATTTGTTCATCCAATAAAACGATCGATTCTCTTCACAAAATTTTGGAACTGCTCAATTCATATGGATTAGTTTTACGATCTCTTTATGAACTTTTTGAAGCGTCAAACTGGTAGTTGCGTAGACTGTCAATGGAGGGACAAAAATCGCTCAGATTTCATTGAAAGGATCTTCATTTGTGTTCTGAAGATGAATGAAAGTCTTACAGGTTCGACATGACAGCGAGTAATTAATGACAGAATTTTCATTTTTGGGTGAACTATTCCTTTAAAAATGTGACCCTGGATCACAATGTTCTTATGTTGCACGGGTATATTTGTGGCAATAGCCAACAAAACATTGTATGGGTCAAAATTATAGATTTTACTTTTATGCCAAAAATTATTAGGATATTAACCCTCTGGAGTCTGGGCTGTTTTTGGGGCCCTTGAGATGTTCTGACATGCCCTGACATTTGTGCTTTTTTCAGTTGCTTATAAACATATTAATGGCAAAGGTGTAAATTCACTCTATAAAGCACAAACAGGGCTACCATAATATGTGAGCCACGTGAATGTACATGTTTTCATTTTTGAGAGAATAATGTTTATGCATGGATATTGAAAAAACTAAAAACTAAAATTTCTGAAATAAGGCCACAAAACAAATAGTAAATATGTGTCAATAAGACTTTTGACTAATGGATGTCCTCGCCTAGAATTTTTTCTTCAAAATTATGTGAAAATAGTCTTGCTTTATTGTTCACATAAAACCATACATTGATTTAAATTGATGTAAAACAGGTTTTGCTTGAAAAGCCAATATGCGAGGGGGCGTGAACGAGGAGTGGTTTACACCTGAATTACCACCCACTCTGCATAATGATGAGCCATTCACACAGGTGTGAAACTGGCTGAGCCACAATGCTTGGACAAAGGATATTTAGAAGAAGACTTATATTGACCATTTAAGATTTTGCTTACATCTATCTTGTACATATGTTTTGCTATTTTGTTAAAAAGGTTACAATTACAACAATAATTACAATTTCAACAATATTTAAAGTGTACTCTTTCTTTGTAAAAAAAAAAAAAAAAAAAGATTATAGGCCTACATTTTATCTATGTATTCATTACTTTGAATATAGCCAACAAACATCTTAGTTGATGACTTTATTTTTGACAAAAATAGTAGGCTATTTTATATATAGAAATTGCTAAACAAAAGCTTATTTGATGTGGCAGTATATTCTACAGTAAAAACTGTACCCAAATCTACTAAACCAAGTGTTGTCTTTCATATTTCGCCTGACTGTAATGTTGTTTTCATGAAATATTAGGGCATATAAATGTTAATTTGCAGTTCACGTTGCTTATACAAATAGCCTACATTTTATTTCAACATATTTCAGTCGATTTTTACTCATCTCAGTATAGCAATACAGTTTGCTAAAAAATCATCATTCGTTGACGATAGGCTCGTGATCTTTGCAGTAGGCTAGTGAACGCACCGGAGAAATGCACATTTATTATACATAGTTTGTTTTGGATGGTTTTGTGTAGAACCAGTTTTCTGTAAATATATTTCACATTTTTTAGACATGTGAGGCGAGTAGGCTCATGATTCATGATGATCTCCAGTTCAAGCACCATGTTGTGATTGCTAGCCTATATTTACTTTAAATCCAGGAAATTTGTTAATGAAAAAAATTTTAAAATTAAGATACAATTGATACAAAACGAAATTCGTTTTAAAGAAAGGATTTGTACTTTCTGTTTTGAGGTCTCTGTGAAAGTTTTAGAGCGCTGGCGTCCATAATGGAGAACTGTCACGTATTATTGTTTTTTTGCCAGCTGTGGTAAACAGCGCGCATCTATGCCGTTCGTTCATTCATAAACAGAAACCCGAGAAGGAAAAACTTACTAGTATTCCTCAGCTCGTATTCCTCGTATTCCTCATTATTCCTCACAGCGCTGCGAGACGGTGAAGTAATGTTCTGAATAAACTGGTGTTTTGGTTTTCTCATGCTGATGATAGGGGCGTTCACAGGATTGCGCGGATTACCTCAGCCATTTGCGTTTGAATAGCACACGCTCTCCGTGGGCGGAGTCACATTACATTTGAATTAGCTCTAATGAGGTTGACTGGAATCGCTCACTTTTAATACAGATTTCACAAGATGAGAATATTTGTTTTTTATATAAATTACTTCATTAAAAAGAATAGAATTCAAGCTTCATGCCTGTGTGTCTGAATGCCTGTTTGACTGCGTATTCACTGAGATATTGCTCATTTTCGGACGCGTTTCAGAATGGACTACAAGGAAAGAGAGAAGGCAGAACTCGCTTCGTGTTTATTTTTCTTTATTTGGCAAAAAGCACAACACTTTGTTTTTATTGTGAGTATACACAAAAATAATACACATTTAACAGAATCGATTGATGTATGAAACTTGTTTTGTAAAATCAAAGTCAAAAGAGAATTTTGGGTCTCAATCAACTCATAAGGAAAAAAAGCGAGCAGATCACGCCGGCGTGATCTTCGACCTCTGAGGGTTAAGTAAAGATCATGTTCCATTAAGATATTTAGTAAATTTCCCACCTTAAATATATAAAACATTTATTTTTGTGAATGGATGCAGCACTATCGCCAATAGAAATGGACTACTTTAAAGGCCATTTTCTCAATATTTCGATTTTTCTGTACCCTCAGATTCCAGGTTTTCAAATAGTTGTATTTCGGCCAAATATTGTCCTATTCTAACAAACCATACATCAATGGAAAGATTAAGTATTCAGCTTTCAGACGATGTATAAATCTCAATTTTTTTTAAATTACACATAAGACTGGTTTTGTGGTCCAGGGTCACAAATAAAAGTCCACTAGATAGTGTGCATGCATCAAAAGTGTCTTTCCACGCTTACAGCCAAAAGAGTATACTTCGAAAAGCTCAACTGTGTGTGAGACTGAGTGGAACGCGTAAAATGAAGTATACCCGGGCCTTTAGTGTGCCAATAATCCCTTGGGAGAGTTACTGAAAGTTCTTGGACTTCACAAACTCTCTTTGAGCCCACCGTGACACCTCAGTTAGACACCATCCCAATGAGCCGGACTCATGCATTCCCACAGTGAACAGAACAAGGGTGCTGAGCCCCGGTTAACCAGCATGCTTCCTCTGTATTCTGTGGACAGAGCACAAAGCACACTGAAACTATAAACCAAACCACTGCTTGCTCTTTAGCCCAGACAGGGAAGCAGGGAGGAAACTGTTGGTGGACGTGATGCACAAGTAATGCGGTCAGCTCACATGAGTGATTGCCCCAAATCTACTGTCTTTAGGACACAACAGCATGGTAATAACACTTTTTATTTTTTTAAATAATAATAAATAAATAAATAAATAAATAAGTATCGAAGATTGAGAATCAAAAAAGTCAACATTATGAGATTAACGTGGTAAAGTAGTAAAACACTTTTTTTTTTCAAAACTATAAGAATAAAGTTATAGTATTACAAGTAACGTAACAAAAAACTAATATATATTGTTTATACCAAGAGTTTTAAAACTTTTTGATGCCAAGGAGCAAGGACTCCTACAAGGGACCCTCTTCATAAAATATTAAAGCAGCAAATTAGGTGTGATATATTTATACTTTTGATACCGGTTAAAAGTTTGGAAACATTACTATTTTCAATGTTTTTTGAAAGAAGTCTCTCATGCTTATCAAGCCTGCATTTATTTGATAAAAAAAAATAAAATTAAAAATAAAATAATTTTTTATCAATAATCCCTGTACAGTACCTATAGAGTCACAGCCTGTTACAATGTTGGAAACAGTTGTGCTGCTTAATATTTTTTATAACCGGTGATGCTTTTTTCAGGATTCTTAAAAATATTTTTAAAAAGACTTTTTGGTTACTGTTAAAAATCAAGGCTGTCAAAAGAAATATAACTGATTAATCATGATAAGTAATGACTATGAGTTATAATATTAAATTTGGTAAATATGGTAAAAAAAAATTGCTATATAAATGTTAACCTGGACAGCCCTAAAAAATATATATATTTTTTTAAACAAATACTTTGGTTTACTGACGCAAATAAATAAATAATAAACCAGATAATCCTTCTCAACAAGAACTGATAAGGATATGAACAAATGCTGAAATTCCTCCTCTGTTCATCCAAGGTTTGTAAAGGCAAAACGGATCCCCCTCAGAGGACCTAAACTGAGACTTGTGTCGTCTCTCCAGCTCAGCACCGAACAGACTGAGAGGATTACATGTGTCTCTGCTGTAACTGCGTCAAACACTTTCAGCTTAAGGGCCTTTTGTCTCGGAATTAACAAGGTTCAGGTAACAAAGAACAGTCAAAAACAATAAAAACACAAGCCATATTAAAGAGACCATTTGAAACAATGAGATCAGATGTTTACAGCATTGTAATCCAGCATTTTCTTCTTTCTTTTGTAGTAGCAGAAACATTAAAGCTATCCTTTATTACTTTACTAACGATTGTTTGTATGAGCTCATGATGCTTTGCCTCAGAAATGGTGTGAAAGATCACGTCACCCTTCTAAATAAAGTAAAATAATAATATAATAATAATAATGTTTATTAATATATCAGCATGATACTACTATAAGTCTTAAAGCCAGTGACACAAGATTGCAGTATATAAATAAAGCATGCACATAAGCAGATTTAAATGCACTGGTTTTATTCCATCTGTGCACATTAACCTCACGGTATCTCCAGATGGGACTCGCTTTGACCTCACAACATACTTTCATTTACCCTTAGAGTGAGTTGATAAGTCATGTGAGGTAAAGAGCCCGGCGCACACAGGTCAGTGAGGACTTATGTCACCAGATGAGCCGCACAGAAACAAATGTGCACTTAATAAGCGTTTCTGCCTGATAGTGCTGTTGAGGTACTAATGAGATTTGGCATGAAGCCTAGACACTGAGGTACCATGTTTGCAGGGGAGAAACTCAATATCCTGAATGAAACAGATGCCATAGAGAGGCAGCGGTGTGACTTCAGATCTTTTGGGGAGCCTCAGTGTTACTGGTGTGATGTGTGGGGTGAACTGACCCTTAACACGAAGTATAAAATGTTGGCACATTACTCGTTTCATGGACATGAGTGATACCTCAAATCGTGTGGCTTGTTGGGGAGAGATCGCGATCAGATTTACAATTTTAATGGGTAAAAAACAATTAATAGATGTGAGCTCTTTTGACATGGGCCTGTAAGCAAACACACCAGTAAGGCCAAGGCCACATGCATTACCCCTCAGGACACACTCGAGGTGGTACAATTGCGTCAATTGGCTGAGATTTGACTATGCTTTTATATTGATATGGAGATATGTTTGAGTCATTCATCTCAAAACGAATCCCATAAAAGCGGATGTGTTATGTTGGAATTCTGTGTACTCCCCGTATGGTTCGGGTCAAATTGACCCTAATTGGATTCAATACAATTCCTCAAAAATCACACTATGAAAAAACAACAAAGATGCAGGTACAAACTGTAAACTTTTAATATCAACATTTGTCAAATATTTCAAAAAATATATATCTGAAGACATGATTTAATGAAAATGTTTTTAACCATTTTTTAAAACTGTTTTGTTTTGACAAAATTTGAAAATAAACAGTATGCTGACTTGTTTTGCATATACGTTTTTTAACTTTTTTTTTTTTTTTTTTTTTGCTTAGAACATCATAACGGAACAATTAATCAATTAATCTGAGCTCATTTTTCCTGCTGTCTATGTCGAAGTCTCAAGATATTTCAGATATCTTGAATATATAAATGAGAGATTATTTTACTATCTGTGTCTGTCAAAGATTTTCATTTCATTGGGTCAAACTGACCCGCGAACATCACGAATGTAATAGTAATTTTGTTTGTATATGTCAAAAAACACCAGCATGTTTGCATGCATGTTCATGATGATAAATGAGAAAAAGTCACAAAATATCAAGAAAAAAAACCATAGGTTAACCAGTATTTCCAACAACTAGAAAATCTAAACGGGTCAAATTGACCCGCAACATAACACAAGGGTTAACATCTTGACATTATTTCTTTTTTCTCCATTACTTTATTTCCCCAATGACTCTCTTGACTCTCATTGAACGTTCAGTGTTCAGACAGCATTCGAGATGCTACTGTAAGTTGAACGGGACATTTCGAGACTCAAGTAAATGCGGTTGTCAATCCCAAAAACTGACAGTGGGAACGTAGCCAAAGTGTAACACCATGAGTATAACACCAGTGACAAAAAAGAGAAATATATCTTTTTTAATTATTCGTATTGACGAAAAATTTTATTTTGCTCATTTGCAAACTTAAAAGAACTTGCACAAATGCTTGTTTTGAATGAATGAATGTATGACAGTAAAGTCATCTGTGAAGTATAGGACCTTTTTCAGGCACTTTCACAAATATGTTGACATTGTCTTTTGTCTACAGTATATTTGTCAATTTTCTTTACTGTAATAGAAAAAAAAGACTAACCACACTTTGAATAATGTACAAATCTTGACAATGTGATCTTTACGTTGTCCTCATCACATAATCATTCACAAACATCAGTGAAGTCATTCCTTGACATTCACCCAGTGTAATAAATCCATTTGCACTTGAAAACTTATAGAGGCCGTGTTACACAACTCAACTCTACAACTTTATAGTCCTCTGAGCAGCGAACAGGCCAAACATTCAGCACTTCACCACAAATATGGGAGCGATTAGGAGTTCTTTTGAAACCGACAACGTGATTAAAACAAGATAGGCCCTGGTTCATCGTAAATCTTGCATTTCGCCAGACACCTTTGCTTCTATTCTCGTGCTGTTCTACAACCAGCGCTCAAGATAGAAGTGAGAGAGCTGAAGCGTAACCAGCCTTTTAACTTTCAGCTAGAAAAATTAAGAAATAAGACGTCACCCGTTAAACAGCGAGGTCGACCGGTAGAAGGATAGCTGGAAGATAAATGTTTCTTCAATGAGCGGAGGTCCATGTGGTTGGCCAATAGTGCCTTAAGGACTTACTGAGAAAAGACTGTTCTTAGTGTCCCGCTGCGGACGAAACTACACCCTAGCCACTCAAGACGTTCCACTGGTCGCCCCTCGTCAATAAAACGGAGAAAAATCAAACGGACGACATTGTACGTCACACTGTGAACATCTGCCGACCAGAGCCGACAACTAATTCAGAAGCTGTCTTCAGTCTTCCTGTTTCATACGTGTTATATGATGCGATATGAACGTCTGCTGGGTGCGAGTGGCGTGAAAACGGGGTCTGATGTTTATCCCGGGACAGCTGTCAGAACATGAAAGGCTCGTAGCTCGTTAAACTTAAGTGAAAATAAATGAATTGTTGTGAATGACAACAGAAGAACGTCTTTGGTCTTAACCAACAAGTAAACTGTTGTGACCAACTGATTTTTGTTCTTTAATATTATGACCACAAGACTTTATTCCTGTAGGGTCACGTTTGATTTGGTGACGTTGTGGTAGTTTTATTGCCGTGACCGTGCTGTATAGATGCCACATGTCAGTGTGATTAAAAAGAAACAAATATATATAAATAAAATAGCCGAACTCCCTTTGAAGAACTTCACTGCTCATAATCTCGACAAGAGGATCCACCAATCGGAGCCACGGAAATGACCATCACGCCAGCAAACAAATCAGTAAACCGCTAAATGACGCAAGTCACTTTCCTACATTTTTAAACTACTTCAAAACTACCATTCAAAAGTCTGGGGTCGGTAAGATGTTTTTGAGAAGTCTCTTCTGCTCACCAAGGCTGCAGTTATTTGATCATAAATACTAATTTGTGAATTATTATTGCAATTTAAATGAATCGTAACAATTTTTATATATTATGAAATGCAATTTTTTTCTGTGTTCAAAGCTGAATTTTCAGCATCGTTACTTCAGTCTTCAGTGTCACATGATCCTTCAGAAATCATTCTAATATGATGATTTGCTGCTCAAGAAACATAATGATTATTATCAAAGTTGTGCTGCTTCATATTTTCTTCATATCCTTGCTGAATAAATGTTTTAGAATAAATAAAAAACGTTTGAATGGCAGTGCATATAAATTTGTACATTTCTGATTGTTTTGCAATATATTTAAAATATTTTGTTTTTATTCAAAAGTTGGATATCTTCCATTAATTACAAAATGTGTAATGCTTTATGGCATGAGTACTTCATTTCCTCAAACAAGTCTAGTAACTTTGTCTTTGGGTTGAAGCAAAATTATAAACAAAATGTTTCAAATAGCTTCAAATCAAGTTTGTAATGTAATCTCTGTGGAGAAAATGAATATGAAACAATACTTTAGTACTAAAATACAGTAACACATACTACAGTAATATGTTAAGATAAGCAGAACTGAAACACTGATCACCAACAGGTGCAAAGCGGTTAGAAATGCCAACCAACCCTGTTCATGACAATTCGTAAGTATTGTACAAGACATTTTGTAAAAAATATGTACAATCTGATTCATATGAAAACAAATGATTTGTAGGTAAAACTTCACAGTGAAGGTCCATCCCTAAACTTAAAGCTACACTGTGTTATTTTTTTAATTGATTCGTGGCAAAAAACACTTAGTTCTTTCAAAAATATATGTGCTAATTAATATATATTTACTTCTTTCAAGTAATAAAGTATTCTCGTAAGTTTATAATCTGCCTTTGAAAGTACATACGGGTGAGGGGTTCGAATGCCGGTCGCCATGTTGCCCCTCCATCTTGAAACTACATTAGCCAAAGAGGGACATACCTGTAAATTCAAGCTTCGCCTTTCACGCTTTACACTCAGTGACACAGAGACGAATGCAAGGGGGAGGTTACAAACCTAAATTAAAATTAAAACGTCAACGCGACAGGCAAATCAGCAAGACCAAAGTCAATACTGGAGTAACTTTTCCCAGATTTCCCAGATGGAAAGAGTTTATGAGGAGCAAAGATTTTAAAACGGACGCTGAAGTTGCCTGCTTTCTTCTCGACAGGTAATTCAGCCTAATTGTGAAAATTCAAAGTTTTATTGTTGCTTGTCTAACCATAGCATGGTTGTGCATAACGCCAGAACGACCTCTAGTATAACTTGCGTTACTTTTCCTCATGTCAATGGTGAAAAAGTATTGTTTACCTTGTAACATAAATCTGTGCTGCGACGGATCACAGGTGACAGTTTTAAAGGCGCAATTGGACAAAGTCGAACTGGAAGCCATGCTAATCTTGGAATAATACGCCACCGTAGGAGTTAAAACGCCCTCGAAATTGAAAGGAACAGAAACTAATATTCACTGGGTAGTCAAATACAATTTCACCGCTAGATGGGGGAAAATATCACACAGTGTAGCTTTAACCCTCAGGGGGCAGATCATAGAACAACGTACAAATGACTGTAAGATTTAGCAACCAATTCACCAAATCTAATGATTTGTCATTAGCCTGTGTGGATCGTAACATTATGCCGAATCTGACATGTAGCATCATTTCTCTCAGTGAAGCTGAAAAGCTTTCAGATTCAGAGGCAAAGTCACTCTCAGCACGACTGGAAACGTCCTACTGACATGTCAGCTCATGTCCATTAACCCTAATATTATTATGAAATATATGTATAAATATATTTGTATGTGTATGAGATTAATGTGTGAACACTCTGGCAGCATAATCTCATATAGAATATGTGATCATGTTTTTATTAAACTAAAAATAGAAGGAGAAAAAGGGTTACTTGTTCGTGTACCAACAGCAATATTTCAAAATAATCCACTTCAGTGACACTGAGAGCATTAATATAATATTTTCTTTGCTTCCATAGATTGCTGGCCTACTACGAGACGTGGGAGTTTCCAGACTTGACAGCTCTTTTTTTCACTCCTCGCCTGACTGTACGTACCCTCACATGCTTTAAAGCTGAGCCGCTTGGCATCTCAAATGAGCCTAATACTAACAACAACAATCACCACATGAGTACAAGCAGCTCCAGAAAATAATTACACATTAAGTAAATGCAGTTCATTTGTATTAATCACTTGGATAAACAAACAGTAAAATGAACATTGTAAAATAAAGTGAGTCTGTTTTCCTCCGAGAGCGGATAAAGACGTGGCGTCTGGCAGAACGAACACATTCAATACCAGAGATGTCGTCATCCGACAAAAATTCAGATTATCAAAAAAAAAAAAATCCTCCTCACGAATAATTGTCAAAAACAAACAAAGGTTTGTATGTTTGTATGCACTGGTCAAACGTATGCACCGGTCAAACAAATGTTTGTATGCACCGGTCAGTCCTTTCTAAAACATCATTACTCACCGCAGAGGAGTGGCGACACATAACCGGACTAGACTCGACAGAACTTCACAGAAACGCTGTATTGTGGCTTCATTACCATGTATTGACTCAATAGGGCAAACGAATGATGATGATACATAAGCAATAAGGTTCTGAGAGATCAAAGTGATCAAAATGGTCTTTTTTTACTTGAAAATTCAATTAAAGAGGCAATTTTATGCCCTTGTACATCATAATTTGGTTTTTGGGCTCTACTAGAATAGGTTTTCTTGCTTGAATGTTCAAAATAACACACATTAGCCCTATTCAGACGGGACTAGTTTTCCAAACGTAGTTTGAGTTACAAGTCTTATCACCCGGCGTCTGTGATTTCATGTTCATGAATCGAGCAGGACTAACATCTCTGCGTTTTATTAGAGAGGTGGGAGTGTGTGTGTTTTCTGTGGGCGTTACAGAAGGTCATCTGCTGTGCTTGCATTGAAGTATGAAGTATATGTTTTTACTTACAGTATTGATATAACTTTTATTTATCATTAAAACCCATTTTAAATAGACTTCAAATAGGTTTATAGAAGTGGCTGTTTATAATAAACCCACATAAGTGAGCAGAGACTCAATGTATCTTACCCGACACATATTAAAGGAGAACTCCGGTCAATTTTAACATTGAGCTCATTTTTTTGTACATTTGGAGTGCTGTCAATACAGAGAACAACTACAAAAATCGGTGTTGCCTACACCGAGTTATTCTATTTTTAAAATTTGCACCCTGTTGACTTCAATGGGGCAAGTACTAAACCTGCTTTTAGCCTCTTAACATCCTTGATGTGTCATTACAAGTGCACAGAAAATGTGAGTGATTCCTTCTGAGTGAACACGAGTGGATCTGACTGCAGTAGATGTAAAAGATATGTATAAAAATGATGTTATTTAAGCCAGCGTAAATACCTGTTTACATCCTGTTTTTCGGTTGAAGTCCAAAGTAGTCGATTGCCGAGTTCACGCGCATGATAAACCTATACGCGTGAACTCGGCAATCGACTACTTTCGTGTTCACTCAGAAGGAATCATTCACATTTTCTGTGCACTTGTAATGACACATCAAGGATGTTAAGAGGCTAAAAGCAGGTTTAGTACTTGCCCCATTGAAGTCAATAGAGTGCAAATTTTAAAAATAGAATAACTCGGTGTAGGCAACACCGATTTTTGTAGTTGTTCTCTGTATTGACAGCACTCCAAATGTACAAAAAAATGAGCTCAATGTTAAAATTGACCGGAGTTCTCCTTTTAAACAGATATTCAAATAATTAACATTCTTTGCCATTACTGCAATTTAGCTCTATTTATTCATTTTCTAATTAAATTTTTTCTTCAAATACCATCCCTGTTGAAATGAAATGAAAGCATTCAGAAGATTAGTGCGCAAACGGTAGCTCAGGTAGGTCAAAAAACACACGAGGAGAAGCGTTCGTATAATACAATATCGACGGGATTAGTTTTCTCAGAGGACCGTTGAGTTTGCCGAAAAGCAGTAGGCAATTTGCCCTGGAATTTTTACTGAAGTTGTGTGAGAAAAGCACAGACTTCGAAAGTACGAAGTTAAAGTACGTCTGAAACACAAATTTCTGTAATGTCCCTCTGGAAAACTAGTCCCGTCCGAATAGAGCCATTGTTGCAGCTCCTCTCTGCCCAGTCTGTCAGTAACGCTCTGTTTAGTTCCTGTCTCTATGAAGCCCCTCCTTCACACTGTGCTCTGATTGGTCGGCTGCACCAGTGTGTTGTGATTGGTCAAGCGCTCCGAGTGTGTTTGGAAAATGTCCCGCCCCTTATCATAACTGTGAGTTTCAACACACTACTAACTAACTCAGCCAGGCCTCGTCCCTTCATTTTGCGTATGCCTTGGTCAGGAATTATTTAAATAAGAATATTGTGACGTGTTCATTCCCGGAAGAAAACTCAAGACTACAATGGAGGCGTTTCCGGGAGTTTCAGGAAACAGTGCGCAATGATAATATTAACAACTCCCTTTGGAGTGACTTTGTGTTTTGTAACTTTGTAAACCTTTTTTCATGTTCAAACAGCAACATTATACAATAAAGAAAGCTAAAAAGGTAAAAAAAAAAACACAATAAGTTTCTTTCTTCTTTTTGAGGAAAACATTTCAGGATTTTTCTCCACACAATGGACTTCAACGGTAACCAAATTGTTGAAGTCCAAATCAGTGCAGTTTCAAAGGGCTCTGCACAATCCCAGCTGAGGAATGGGGTCTTACCTGGCGAAACGATCGGTCATTTTCTAAAAAAAAAATACAAATTTATATACTTTTTAAGGACAATTGTTCGTCTTGTGCTGGTCTGCGACACGCCAGGCATTACGTAATCACGTTGGATAGGTCATGTGTCACGTCATCTATCTATCTATTATATTTGTTTGTGTTATTTGTCTGTGCACTCCACTTCAAAAAGGTAGGGAAGGGTGAAAAATTCCATCTCATTTTCTCCTCCTTCTCCATGACTTCAAAATCATCCGATATCTTTGTTTTAATTTATTATTATTTTAATTTTTTCGTGACCTTTCCAACGTGGTGCATCTCAGAGATGGTACAAGACGGGCATTTGTGGTTAAAAAGTATTTTTATTCCTCAGCTGGGATCGTGCAGAGCCCTTTGAAACTGCATTGATTTGGACTTCAACCATTTGGTTACCGTTGAAGTCCATTGTGTGGAGAAAAATCCTGAAATGTTTTCCTCAAAAAACGTAATTTCTTTTCCACTGAAGAAAGAAAGACATGAACATCTTGGATGGCATTGGGTGAGTAAATTACCAGGAAATTTTCATTCTGAGGTGAACTAATCCTTTAAAATTAAATGACTCCATTTTTAATCTTTCAACATTCGCCATTGAGATATCACAGGCAGCAACGAATACTCAAAAGCATTACAACTTTAAGCTTATGATATAAATGGTAATATATTTGGAAAAAGATAAAGGTACCTGATAAGGGACAATGCTCCCGTGGGCCGTTCCCCATCGTCTGGCCTCTAGGCCAGCGTTGAGGTAGTTGGCGGCGATGTGAGTTAGACACGCAACCTGGAGACATATTGAAGGAGACAAAAGAAAATAAAGTTTTAAATCTTGAGAACTGTCAGTAAGCTCACTATACCCTGCTGTTCTGAGTTTTTTGTTCTGTTTTCGTGACACAGCAGTTCATGTAGCCGTGCCATGAAACGTTCCTGGAATCCACTGTTTGTTATTCTGGAAAACTAACCAACAAAAACTTTAAGAGATGGACTAAAATCAAACAAACATTTAAAAAAAAAAAAAAAATCATATAACATTTTCAGATTCAGATTCAGCAATCATCTTGGTTGCAACATTTGAATAAAGACGTAAAAAAAAGGCGTAGGCTTTTTTACGATGCCCAGGTGATTTCAGATCAGAAGCATCGCAGCTGAGACAATATTTTGCGATGTATAACGGTGTACCGAGACGACGCTGAGAAAGTTAAGGGAGGTGGAATATTTTGTCAGATCAAAGCATGTCGGTGATGATTTAACAGTCTGGACACAATTGTTGTACACCTTCAGCTCCACACATTCATCACTTCCAGCAAGTTTATTTCCATGACGTCTTACACTGAGGCGTTTGTTTACCAAAACATTGGTTTCAGTGTTTAAACTGCAGGAAGCGATCTCATTTTTGTCCATATGCAAGCATATAAAAATCATTTACTAGGTCAACACTAAATCACATCGGTGACATTTCTTAAATCAGGTAATACAGTGCTGTGAATGTTTAGCTTGGGACAGTTTTGATATGTAAATAAAACAGATATCCTGTAAAAATCTAGAAGTATACTCATTTATTTATTAGGACTGAACCAGAGACAAACTGAACAATGTATAATGCGTACAATCCACTTGGATTAAGTTCATCTCATTAGATAATCAAAAACTTGTGTTTAAAAATCAGGTGTTTTCTTGAGAAATCATTGCCATTATTAAGAATATATCAAATTATATCGTGCACATAGACAGGACTGGTTGCCCACTGAAGCAGGGTTGAGTCTGGTCAGTAACTGGATGGGAGACCTGGGAAAACAGGCGTTATTGAGGCCAGCCTGTGGTCTGTGTGGGTCCTAACGCCCCAGTATAGTGATGGGGACCCTATACTGTAACAAGCACCGTCCTGGTGCTGACTCTCTGTGGTCATTAAAAGCCCAATGGCACTTCTTTAACACCAGTATATGAACCTGTAAGGACTCTCAGATCTTCTTTTAATAGTACCACGAAGTAGAACTAAAGATTCGGTGATGCTGCTTTTAGCCGATATGCTCCCCGCCTCTGGAATAACCCTCCAGAGGAAGACGTGCTGAAAATATGAACAGTTTTAAATCTAAATTAAAAACATATTTCTTTAGTCTGTAATATCTTATAATGCTTTTTATATATTTCACATTTTTTCTTCATTTTTAGTTATTTTAAGCCTTAGTTAATCCTTTATTTGTCTTCCTGTATTTTACTGGGTCTATCTATTGTTTCTTTTTTATTTTTTTGCCTGTAAATCACTTTGAACTGCATTGATTTGTTTGGAAAAGTGCTATATAAATACAATTTGCTTGCTTGCTTGCTTGTAAAGAGTAGGGGTGTAACCTCGGTGTCCTAGCCAAATTCCCTCCATTGGCTCTTGTAAATGATGGCCTGTAAATCCCCATCAGTCTCTCTGTGTGTGGCGAGCGCACTGCTGCTGTTGTACTGTGGATGCTCACACTGATGGTGGCTGAGGAGAGATCCCGGTAATGATTGTAAAGTGCTTTGAGTGTACAGCAGTATATAGTAAAACGCTATATATACACACACACATCCATCCATCTTTACGCCAGCTCCTTCGTGCACCGCAAGCTTTATTTTGTTGTGGCTTCAAAAAATAATAATAAAAGAAAAGATTTATTCAACATAAACCACCAAACATAAGCTCGCATTGCATCGTGTCAGCACCAAGTATCTACTAGATAAATTAATACTGTATTTTTTGCTCATTGTTTTACTCACAACTGTGAATATTCAAATAACATGAATTCTCATTTATTTTATTTCCCCCTTTTTAACGTACTCTGTTTTGACAGTACTTCACAAGGTGGGTACACAGTGTTATTTATTATTTAACACATTATTTATATACTATTATAGTATTTATTAATATATTAACATTCATTTATTAATATTTATTCATGATTTTATATTTTTAATAATTAGCTTTTATTTTTATGTTCTTAGTTTTTATTTTTAAAGTTTTAGTAATCTACACGGTTTGTCATTTAGTTATTAGTTTTTATCATATTTAAATCATGCCATATGTATTCGTTTTTTTTAAGTACTTCCATTCAACTTTTTTACTTAAATTTGAAGTTTCGTAATTTTAGTACTTCAGCCTAAACTTTTTACTATTTTACTTCAAGTTATTTCTTAGTTTTTATCTAACATTGTCTATTTATTTTAGCTTTATTTCTCTTGTGAAAACAATTGTAAGTGTTAGTTTTAGTTAACACTAACAACACTCCCAATGGCTTTATTAATGAATGTGTCACCTGATATGTATGTGCATAAATGTATTTTATGTATAAATTAAGTTTCAAAGGTGCTCTTCATTTTAATTTTTTGACAATTTTGACCAGGTTTGTTTTTTTCCTCATTTAAGCCAATGAGAGCTATACTTGTATGGCCTGGGAACAGCTGGATCCGTTGGAAATAAGGCCACTGACTTGCGTTACAGGGACTGAACTCATGTTATTTCCCAGCAGACTGCAAGACAAGAGGAGTCAACACTCTACACAACACTTCTACGCAACAGAAAGATAGAGCCAAAAACATGAATGAGTTGGTATAATATCAAAGGCAAAAAGGCAAGTAGCATGTTGTTACACTCATAGCACCTCGTGTGAAGTATTCACCACAGATCTTTCATTTAACCTGCGATAAACGTTTACAGGGTAGCAAGACGTCGCTGAATATTACTGTTCTCCAAATCTGCTACACACATGTTCTTCTATCCAGATATTTTCCAATTAAAACACTATAGAGTAGCGCATCTCAGTCTTCTCTCCTGGGCTCGGAACTTGTTCTTGGCACAACATCTAAGAAAATGTGAAAACTTTCCAAGCTGTTTCACTCAAAACAAAAACCAAAGACATACCCAGCATAATCGTCGATACTTCTGTTACCTTACTCTACCCAGGTGCTGTTTCATTAGATAAAAAAGTGCGTAGTAATAAAAAAAAAACTGTCTATAAAATATTTTCTCATATGTAATTTATTGTTAATAAAAATACTTTTATGAGTTCTAAAGTCTCCGTTTCACATTTTTGTCTTTATGTTGGCAATTTGACTTTTCAACAAACAGCTGTTTATGTTACGATTGACAGAATCGGGCGTTCAAAAACACAAAAAAGTGTTGTTGATTTTTTTTATTATTATTATTTTTAAATCAGTTGCAAACTCAAAGTACAAAAATGCATTCCAGAAGGAAAAGTCTGAACGTGCACATTTCCCTGCTACAGATTATGTAAAAATTATGACGTATCGCATCTGCTGAGATTCTGAAGTGTGCAATCAGCTTAGTTATCGCATAAGGCCAAAGGAGATGATGACCAAACAGATTTAAAAAAACTAAAAAAGCTCTTTCTAAGTGTAAGTGCTACAAGCAAGTTGTTGCTCATGGTTATTTATGAAACATACAGGTCAAAGGTCGATGCCAATATGGCAGACGTACTGTAGTATAAGGATAGGTGTTGACCAATTTCACAAGCTTGCGATTTGATTCGTTTGTTTACTAGCTGTTTTATTGACGTTTTTCCACAGTTGAAACACGGATTGAACGATTACATGAGACAGGAAGCATTTCAGTGAGTTGTACTGTTTCTTTCAAAATACCTTCTGATGTTCATTCATGTTTTTTTGCTATAACTCGTAGTAAAGCAATGAGATGATCGTTCACATGTCACTTGAACTGAGGCGCTGCAGCGATCTGTCACTCCACAGTAAAGAGCGACAAATAGATATTTATTTCAATTTTGTAATAAAACTGACAGGGTTTGAAAGCTGAGACTTGGGTTCATATCAAAAGTAACCACAAAGCTTATTACGATTATTGGATGGCAGCCGTGCTGCAAATAATATTTGATTACGTTTTGTTCAGGCATTCACTGAAAACAGCAAAGACTAAAAGATCGATTCCTGAGTTTTAAAGGGTAACTATTTTTGTTAATCTACCCGAGGCAAACATTTGTTTAAAAGCATAATCAGAATGGAAATGCCAACTCACTGTCTTTGTGTCCGCCGGCATTTTGACAGTCAAAAATAGTCGATCTCCGAATGTGAATGAACTGACTCTGAAGTTTAGTATTGTTTCTTATATGAGGATCCTTTTTCAAATACAAGGTCAATATTGATTTTCACTAACAAAAAAACAACAAATCATCCGTGAATTTATATGGAACTAAGCTTTCCAGGGCTCCTCCCTGTTACGTTGCATTCGGAGATCGGCTATTTTTGACTGTCAAAATGCCGGCGGACACAACTACAGTGAGTTGTTCACAATCTTTCTTTTTAGTAAACTCTGTGTACAAAAAACAATGTTCTCAATGCTGGAGTTCATGTGTAGAGCCCCTGGTGATACTGAGAGCAAAGTTTCATGTTGTGTCGAGCCTTCTTAGTGTTTTAAAAATAGCGATTTTTGATGCTATCATAGAAGTGCCCCATTCACTCCCATTCAAAAGGCAATTTGACTGAAAACGAAAATACAGTCAAACGTAAAAGTGCAGTTTCCATTCTAATTATGCTTTTAAACGAAAGTTTGCCTCGGGTAGATTAACAAAAGACCCTAGGTTGCATTTTGGCGAGAGAGAATTACCCTTTAAGAATCCATATCGGTTCATCAAAATCAAGAAATCGATATTGTCAACCCAGTCGTACTGTAGTATGTCAACAGTCATAAAGTGCTGCCGTAGAGACATTATATAATTGAGTTCAAGAATAATGATTTCCAAACAACCTAAGGTTTTAACAGGACACAAAATGCTGCCCATAAATACCAATGTTTGCATCTGGATTAAAGGAAACCGTGGTGTGGTTATCTAATGCCCTCAGTGCTTTTGCTATTTCAGAGAACCTATTCATTTGCTGAAGGGTTAGATTCCTGCGACCACAAGACGATCAGTGAGGAATGTACGGAAAGAGGCGGAACACACTTATTTCTGCCAGCTTAGGGTCTACCGCCACAACCGTGACCCATCGGCCCTTCAGCCCAAAGATAAGACACATGCATCCCATAAATTCCTGCCAGCCCCTCTGAATCTGATGTACATGAAGACACTAAATCCAGCACAGTCATCGAGCAGAGCCTGGATTTCATCCTCCTGAAATTGGAAGCAATTAAAAACGTATGAGGGGTACGAAAAAAAAAAAAGTTCCAAGAGAGAATGTACTTGAACCACAACAGACAATCACAAACAATCGGATTATTGGAACCATTTCTGGAAACCACATCCTTCGTTCAAGCTGGTATCATTCAGGGGACGAGCGTTCTTACTTGTTAGTCCTGCACAAAGGTTTTGCGGTCTCATGTCAAAAACAAGAGTTGGACGTGTTGTGGATCTTTTGAGTGATCTTTCCGGAAATCTAATGGGACAAGATGACCGACTTAAAAACACAGCTCTTCACGAGGCCAGAGCAGGACAACAGATTTAACTCAGATGCCTGATTCTGAACCCTCTATTCGTTTGCTAGGTTTATACAGAGTCCAAGGCTCTGCTCCAAAGCACAGCTGCCCACCGGCAACACTTTAAGGCCTTTGAAAATACCTTCTTTTGGCCAGAATCTAAAACTGCATTGCATGTATTCTTTGTGACAAGCTCAGTAAAAAAAAAAAAAAAAGACAATTACAATTGATGCAATACCGATGTGTAAAGATAAGAAGTTCAATCTAATTAGCCTGGAAATCCAGACCTAAATCTGAAAGATTAATGGTCTGGCATCAACTAATACAAATCGGCCAGCTCGAGGGGCGGCACCAAGCGTGCGTTTGAAAATCTCACTGCACGCAATTGGATAACACTACAACCAATCACAACAAGCCCCATACGCTTAGCTACCAGCGGAGCTAACTGGTAGATTATACTCTTGCCGTATCCGGTCGGCAAAACAGCAAAAACGCCGTTCTTGCAAAGGAACGATTCGAGCGCCGTCTTCTGTTCCTCTTTTAGATAAAAAGCCAAGTCCATATGCATCCATTTACTAATGACTTCGACGTCACAGCGCTGTATAATAACTGCACGCTATTAATCATTAGTTAAGCATTAGTAAACAGTTAATTCAACATTTATAAAGCATTAATAGACATTAATAATCAGTTTATAAATACAGATATAAATGCTTTGTTCTTGATTTATAAGCATATCTATAATGTGTTTAATAATTGTATTTTCATACTTTATTAATGATCAATTTATCATTTCTAAATGAATTATTGCATTATTTACAAACCAGTTATTTAGGAGTTGTCAGTGGTTCATAAGATCACTTAGAAAGTGTAAGTAAATGATTAATAAACTGTTTAAATACATTTTATTATTCAGACATATAGTAATAGTTACTTAGTGTGTTAATAAATGCTTTATTAACATGTATTTCTTCTGTAATTCAGGGTTAATTCAGGTAGTTAAAGCATTTAGTAGTGGTCAGAGAACTATTTTTGTGAGCTCATCTAAAGTGAGGACTATGCTTTGTAAAGCATTTATAAAGGAGATTTAAAAGCTGTTAATATTTTTATGTTCTGTATCACTGTGTGTGTTTGTTTCCTTTTTCTGTTTAGAAGATAACTGAGTCTTTAAATCTCCTTTATAAAAGCTTTACAAGGCATAACTAGTCCTCACTTTAGATGAGCTCACAAAATAGTTAACTAACCACTACTAAATGCTTTATAGCTACCTGAATTAGTACATTTACTTACACTTTCTAAGTGATCTTATTAATCAATGACAACACTGTTTGTAAATAATGATAATGTAACCGGTTTGTAAATAATGCTTCATTTAGAAATGATAAATTGATCATTAATAAAGTATGAAAATACAACACATTATAGATATGCTTATAAATCAAGAATAAAGCATTTATAGCTGTATTTATAAACTGCTTATTACTGTCTATTCATGCTTTATAAATGCTGAATTAACTGTTTAGTAATGCTTAACTAATGATTAATAATTTGCAGTTTTTATAAAGTGTTACCCTGTCAGCTTCTGTTTAGCTCGCCTCTGGCCCGCCTATATCAGATAACCCCATGTGATTGGTGCAGCTCGGATATAAGGGCATATTTAATGAGCATCATTACTCGACACCAGAGTAACTTGCTGAGCAAAGTTACTGTTACCAAAGTTACCAGTCCCTGTTGGTAGACGCATTAACTTAATTTAGGTTGAGGACACATTAAATTGTTTATTTTGTTACAGAAGATTTCCATTTAAAATAAATGCTGTTCTTTTGAATTTTCTATTTAACAAATAATCCTGAATCACGGTTTCCACAAAAACATGAAATAGCACAACAGTTTTCACCACTTATAATAATCAGAAATGTTTCTTGATCATCAAATGATTTCTGAAGGATCATGTGACACTGAAGACTGGAGTAATGATGCTGAAAATTCAGCTTTGAACACAGGAATAAATTACACTTTACTGTATATTCACAGATAGAAACCAGTTATTTTAAATTGCAATAATTTTTCGCAATATTACAGTTTTTACTTTTTTACAGTTTTTTATTTTAAAAACATTAAGAAATCTTACGGTCTCCAAACTTTTGAATGGAATTATATTATAATATACCAGTATTATTCTTTTAACAAGAGCATGATCTCTTTTTGTGGGTCTTATGATTCCCCGTCAGCTGCTTTCAACACCGCGGCTCAGGACAGTTGCTAACGAATTTCCTGCATTTCAAGAGTGATTAGTCACAGGTAATTACGGCTCATCATGAGCCAAAGACGGCACATTTCCGGCATACTTCCGGCAGGTCCTGCATCTCCCGAGTGAGCACATTCAAGAAGAATCCTAACGGATATCCTCCCTGCAACAAACAAAGCATGTTGCAATGTTTCATTAGCCTGATTTCTGAGGATATTAAAAGATTAGAGGCCAAACAGCAAACACCCTTTTGGCATTAACAAACTATTGTCGGGATTTACTAAATACACAAAAGAATTTGCGCCGAAAAGCCGTGCACAGGGTCATTTTTTGCGGCTGAGCTCATTGCGTTGATCATTATGGAAATAATCGAGTTGTGTTTGTGTTCTTTAATTTGCACATCGTCAGTAGATCACGCACAGAACTTTCCATTGACTCCCATCGGCGCTTTAATGGGATTGCTCTCTTACGCAAATTTGTCCTGTTTAGTAAATCTGTCCCCGGTCTAATATTGAAGGATTTTTTTCTTACTTGCCTTACAATTCTCAACTGTAAGAGACCAATTCATAAATAACATGGACACAATAATAGCTCCTCAATCCCTCCACATTCTCAGTGATCCGACATGGTTTCAAATGTCGAGTTACAGTGTGTCATACTGCAAATCTCGAAGCGGTTCAGTTCAAATAAACACGGCTTTTGAGTTGTGGACACTTCTAATGCGTGTTTGCTTCAGTAACCCTTAACAGTTATTACATGACAAGTTATCCTCCCTTATTTTATTTTGTGTCAAAACACAATGAGAAGCTGATTGGCGGAAACACTTTTGTCATTCTGCATAAAATGAAAAACATGTATTTACAAATATTTACTGTATCCATCAAGACTTTAGTCATTCTAGAATTTCTGCTCCGAAACCAGACGCAGCTGAAGAGGGTATTTGAGGATTCAGGTAGTTACTATGGAGAAAAACTCAACAAAATCTTGTTAAGTGATCCTGCAGATGCAAAAGTCATTTGAAAGAAAATTGCCGTACTATACGTCTCCGTCCCAGCCTTTAGGTTTTCAGTAAACACACGCACAGCCTGGTAATTAAGAAACAAGAAGGGAATATAAAACATTCACCAAGTGAACCAATGTCTTCCCTCAGATTCATCCTGGCCGTAACGAGCGGTGAAGTCTGTTGAACATCAACGTCAGCAGACAGCCACACACACACTCATGAACATGTAAACTTAGCGTCTCACACTCCATTGATTCCCATGATGCTAAACTCTTGGCGTCTCAACCGGCTGCTTGCGGTGCTGACGTCTTCTGTGCGAGAGCTGCTATTTAGATCCCTTGTAATCTTGCATTTCCTAGCAGGACGGGCAGACGAGCCGTGGTACGAGCGGCATGAAAGTTTTTTTGAAGTCGCTCGTTCAAAGAGGAAAGGGAAAATGGCAGGCGCAAATTATTCTCAATCACATTTGTAAACGGTGTGCTATTTCCTCACGCATGGACAGGTCTCAAAAACTGATTTGTTCATGAAGTACACCGTGGCATGACAGGAAAGCCTACTGCTACTTACAATACATTTAATACTTATGAATTAGCTTTTAACGTGCCTACCAAACCAGCATTACTTACGACAGGGACAAATTGAGTTGAGTCACCCCTTATATAAAGAAAAAAAACAAAAAAAAAAGTGTTGAAGTCCAAGTTTAAAGCGACCACATGAGTTGGAAACTTCACTTGAACTTTACTTAAAAGCCGTGAAAGTTGTATATTTTACACTAAAACGATATTCAAGGTGAAAGATCGTAAGGCATACCGTACAAACATTAAAACATATTTGAGGCAAAAGTATGACAAAAACCACAAAGTCAAAACTATCAAGCCATCACGGAAAATTAAACAGCGCATGCTGAAGTCTAGTAGGGACCACGATTGGTTTATACGCTTATGCCGTTATGGAGAGCTGATTTATTTATACTGTAAAGTAAAACTTCCATGTTTTCTCTGGAGTACTGAATGGGTCAGGTTAAACTCACTTCCAGGGAACTGCATTCTTTCAGGCCAAAGACACACACAAAAAAGAGTGGTCTGGTTCAATTTAAAAAGTTCATTTCATGCATTGGGCAAGAGACAATAACAACAGTCCTGAAATCTGAATAAGCGATACTTCTAAGAGCTGAATATTTCATCATATAGATATTGTATGAAGTATTAAATACATCAAATGTAGTCAGTGTTATTGAACTGTCAGTTTAAGAGCATGAAAGTGAATTGATGTTCTATATCTGCAATTCATTTCTACTCTCAGGTGTCAGAAAATGACCGAATCATGTTAAAGAGGCTTTCAATCTTTTCTTCTTCTATGTGCCAAGCATGTCTGCTTCTATATACATTTCTCATTCAGGCAAATATTTTATTATGTTTTATTGAATTTATGGAAACTCTTTAAGCTTTTGTGCAAATGCCAACAAAAAAAAATTGCTGGAACAAACCTGACTTACATTACTATACATTATTACATTATCCCTGGTTAGTTACCGTTCAAAAGATTAGGGTTTGTAAGTATTTTGTGCTCACAAAGGCAACACGTTTGATAAAAAAATACAGAAAAAACAGTCATATTTTGAAATATTATTTAAAATAACTGTTTTCTATGTGAATATATTGTAAAAATTATGTATTCCTGTGATCAAAGCTGAATTTCAGCATCATTACTCCAGTCTTCAGTGTCACATGATCCTTCAGAATCATTCTAATATGAGGATTTGATGCTCAATAAACATTTATGATTATTATCAGTGTTGAAAACAGTTGTGCTGCTTCATATTTTTGATCGAAACTGTGCATTTTTTCAGGATTATTTGATGAAAAGGATGTTCAAAGGAACAGCATTTATTTAATATGGAAATCTTTTGTAACAATGTAAAAGTATTTACTGTCACTTTTGATCAATTGAATGCATCTTTACTGAATAAATGTTTTAATTCTTTCCAAAAATAAATCTGACTGACCCCAAACTTTTGATTGATAGTGTTCTTACAAAATAATGTCATTAATGGAGGTGAAATATTGATTTGAGTTTATTTTATTATGCGAGAATAAAGCGACCGCAGAGCAATCAGTTGCCTGGAACTAGACTCAATTATACATTTTACAAGAATATTTGACTGCAGAAACCTTTTCATAATTACATATAGCTTTTGAAAACAAGTTAAATATTTGTAAGCATATTTACAAGTTATTATTAAAAATGCTTAAATTAATAAGGGCATTATTAATTGTGTTATCAAATACTTCCTTATATTTGACTTGTATAATGAATGAGTGTTGTATTACCTGTGAAGACAGAAGATTGCAGTCTACATGAAGGCCTCGTCCTGTCTTCTGTCTCTGAAGCAGAGCAGCCATGACGGCTCCCTGAGCGTACAAACCAGTGGCCAGATCTGTCATAGCGACCCCTGGTCTGACTGGATCCCCATCCTTAAAGAAGAAGCAGTTAAATAAACAGGAGATATATGACCTAAAATAGTGTGTAATATTTAAAGAGGGCCTATTTTTCTTTTTTACATTTTCAACTTTCTTTAGTGTGTAATGTTGCTGTTTGAGCATGAAAAAGCTCTGCAAAATTACAAAACACAAAGTCCTTCCAGTGGGAGTTCTTCTCTATATCAGTGTCACTGTTTCTGAACTCCCTGAAACGCCTCCATTGTAGTCTTGAGTTTCTTCCGGGGTGGGAATTAAAGGGTTAGTTCACCCAAAAATGAAAATTCTGTCAGTAATCACTCTCCCTCATTCTGTCAGTAATCACTCTCCCTATGAAGGAGTGAGACAGCTCTCAGATTTCATCAAAAATATCTTAATTTGTGTTCTAAAGATGAACGAAAGTCTTACGGGGTTGGAACAACATGAGGGAGAGTAATTACTGACAGAATTTTCATTTTTGGGGGAACTAACCCTTTAAGGATCTTTCACACTAAGCGATTAAGCGATGCGAATGTCCGTCGCAATGATGCTCTTGAATCGAAACAATAGATCCCTATGAAGCAATGTGCCGATTTTTTCTCCGTTGCCCCAAGATGAAACGAGCCGTCCAATTAGATTTGAGCTTAACCGAGCCGCCGCGGTTGGTGCGGTTTTAAAAACCTGTGTAAACACTGAAGAAAAGTATTCCAGAAAAGTCTTCTCAGCGGATGTTGAGTTTTAATTTAAAAGTTTTAATTAATTCTTACATGTTCTTTATATAGATTATCATTTCTATTCATTTTCCACTGAATCGTGCCATCTGAAGAGCTGGAAGCGACGCTCAGAGCGCAGTTTTCCTCCGTGCGTCAGTTATGAGTCAAAGAGCTCATTCGCTCTAGAGCTGTCAATCATATTATGTGATCATAACTCCTGACTTTCCTCGTTCTGAGTTCTGCACATAAACCACTGAGAGAAGTGTGTCTACAATTATGTTCTGCATGTGTTTTTCATGCAGCTCGGGGTATTTTTATAACGATAAAGAATGAGAAATGCTTTCATGAGAAATGCTAAGCCATAGTAGCATTCAGTTTATTATAAAACACTACAAATAATGCACGTCTGCCCATTATTTATCCAGAATCCACTTTAGATCGTAGTCAGAAGTTATTACATGCACTCGATGATGGTTTCTGTGTAGTACCAAACTTTATTTATTTACCATTGTATGTTGTGCAGCGGATGAGGTTAAAGCCAAATGGGAAAACCTACGAGACACATACATGAGGAACAATTATTTAACTTTTAAGCTTTATCGCGTTGCACTCAGTGTGAAAGGGCCTTTACACAAAATAAAGGGGCGAGTAAGTTAGTATTGTGTTGAAACTCACAGTTTATGGTAAGGGACGAGACATTTCCCAAACACGCTCAAAGCGGTTAACCAATCACAACACACAGGTGCAGCCGACCAATCAGAGCACAGTGTGCTTTTCAGAAGGAGGGGCTTCATTTAGACAGGAACTAAACAGAGCGTTACTGACATGCCTTGTCCAAAAACCCACACTTGCGGTCTTCGCACTTGACCACTTGTCTACTTGCAAGATGTATTTCCTCAATTTGGCCCAAGTGTTCAAGCAGGCATAAAGACTGCAAGTGTGTGTAGAGCTTTTGATTACTCGATGGGACACACTTATAGTCTTGCAAAAAAATGCAAGTGTTCACAGAGCTTTTATTTATTATATTTTCAATACTTTGCATTTTAAAATAAACTTCTATGTCCGTTCTGTAGTCGCTATGTAACTAACAGACGACCCAAATTTAAAATAGTAATGCTTTTAATTAAGTGATAAAAACATTTGCTAAATAGGCCTACACATACCAGACTCATATTTGCATCAATAAAATGTGCAACACTTCATGTTTTTACTAACAAATTATATGTATCTAATTCATTTAAATTACAGTGGAATGTTGTTCTTGACATCTCGCAATTTCGAGGCACATAAGATCCCGAACATAATGCATGATGGGATACTGCTCCGAAGCAGTATTCGAGATAGTGAGGGTTTAGTGTGCATTAAGGGCACTGCACTTTGGCATTTTTAAGACATGGAGAATATGTGAAAAATAATGTGAACATTCAAGCATGAAAACCTGTTCTAGAAGAGCCCAAAAACTAAATCAATATGGTCTCTTTAAGACGAAGTGTGTGGCATTTTTTCGATGTCAAAATCAATACTGAGGTTTGGGATGGTATTTGTTTGCTCGACCGATATTTGGCACTTCGGTGATGCTAGAAATGACACACTTCACCTTTAAGGACATCAGATCATTGGCCTCACCTCAGGACCAGTGATGTGCATCATACCAGACACCGCAGACGCAATGGAGTCATATCCAGGCTTGGGAGACTCTGGGCCCGTCTGTCCATATCCTGAATAAATTAACAGACGTTGTTAGTGATTATGTGTGTGAATGATTATCAGATGGAAATGTGCATACAGCTCACAGTTTTGTGTAACATGAGCATGTCAGAGCTACAATCTCCAGCATATTCTGTTGCCAGTAGGGTTTGATTCTGGCCTGTGTGCGGCTCTTAGAAATCCCTACAGCTGAGCACACACGTCCAGAGAGAATGTGGGCAAAGACCCGATTACATTTCTATTATCACCAGAGAAGTCAGATTAATTCGGTTCTAGGAACTCCACCATAGTTCTAAGACTTTGACTCACTGGAGGTAAACATCCATGGATGTGTTTATTTCCTTGGCAGAGGTATGGGTGGCTTAAGGAAAATCTGTCATGCTCTAGTATGCCTTCTAGTCAGAGTTTGTGCAAATACATTTCATAAAACCAGTATCACTTCATAACATTATCCCTCTCTCTTTGCTTTAATTAGTTGAGTTTGCTAAGGCAACCATCGCTATTATTATTGCTCATACTCAAGTTTAAGTATGCATATATTGTAGTGTGTATATTATATATATAAACACTATTATTAACAGGGGTGCAAATAACTTTTTTTGGTCTGGTTCTGAAGGGAGCACATGGAGAGCACACTTTACACGGCACACTTATCCTACAAGCTGTCGTCATCACTTTCCTCCGGACTGCTCTTCTTTTCTCTCGAACAGGATGGTTGATGATGATGTTTTTTTTTTATTTATTAACATTAATGACACAACAGCAGGAATATTAGGCTGCTGTCACTTTAAGACTGAATGCATGGACGAACATAGACACACATCCGATTTCTTTCTCAACTATTCAATTATGACATAACCGAGAGAATACTTGCAGAGACGGGTATTTTGACATAATTTTGGTGTATGTGTTGGTTCAAGCGCAAGTAAACACAAAAGAGGAATCAATTCGGTGTTCGAGCGCTGTCTGAAACACGTCTCTCTCTCTCTCTCTCTCTCTCTCTCAAAACACATCCAAATGATAAACTTTCACTGTATGATGGTTAAACTAAGCAGTTAATCCGCGAATCACATGCGTGCCGAACCGTTGGACCTGATCCCTACGGATCAACTGCGATCCGTTCCACCTCTAATAATTAATGAACACACTTATCATCATGATTGCTATCTTACCAGAGATGGAGAAAAATCCTACTCCAGTAAGTAAACGTGTTCCCAAAAATGCCAAAAATTTTGGGCTTCCTTCCACGTCTTCTGCTGCACATCGTTTATTTTTGACCACACACATGCAATTGCTCATCACTTATGAGCACCCCTGATTATTAACCATTTGTGCTACACAGTAAAAAAAAAAAAAAAAAAAATTAAATTTACAGTAAAAAAAACTGCCATTTGTGGTTGCCAGAAAATATTGTAAAAATGCAACTGATATATTGTTGTTAATATACCAAACTTTTTAGCATAAAAATTCTGCTTTTAACGCAAATGTACTGATAACCACCATAAATAATAAAGGTGTTAAAATAGAAAAAGTTCATCATAAGAGGCCTGTCCATAAAACATACACACAAAGCACCATCAGGTCACATGACACTTAAATAATGCAATTAATATTAAATAACAGAAAATGTACAAACTGCTAGAATATTTATTTATACAAAACATCATATGTGATGTTCTTTTACTGTTTTCACCATAAACTATATGGTAACTCATAGTTTAAACTTGCAAAACAAATATTGATGATATTTTTCAGTTAAATTACATGTGATGTTAAAATATTTTGAATTGGTCATTGTTCATGGTAAGGTAACATACAGTTAGCCAATTACCCGATTTTTATAGTAGAATTTTTTTCAATATTTTTCTGTACACAATCACCCAAAATACCCTAGCAACCACCTGTCAATGCCATAGAAACCACTGAAAACACCTTAGCAACAGCTTAGCAACATGCTGAAACTAATCAGGGGTGCGTTTCCTGTACAACGACGTAACTCACTGCTTCACTACCATAGTACGATAAATCGTTGAAGAAATCAACTTGCTAGTCACGACTGTTTCCCGAAAACATATTGTTGCAAAGTGGTCGTTCAACCACGTCGGTTTATGTCACGCACATGGTGGAGTAATAACTACTTTTAATGAAACTGTTTGAGATCGAATTAACTCTATGGGCCCTATTTTAACGATCTAAGCGCATGGTCTAAAGCGCACGGTGCAAGTTCACTTATGGCGTGTCCGAATCCACTTTTGCTAGTTTAACGATGGGAAAAATGGTCTGCGCGCCAGGCGCATGGTCTAAAAGGGTTGTCACTATTTTCTTAATAAGTAATGGGTGTGCTTTGGGATTTACGTGCGTTAAACCAATCAGAGTCTCATCTCCCATTCCCTTTAAATGCCAGAACTTTGTGCTCGCGCCATGGCAGATTCGTTATTTACATGACGGAATTTGATAGTGGAAAGACCGAACGCGTCTCCTGAGCGCAAACGTATCTGCTCATGCACGAGGTAAAAGTGCGCAAGCAGATCATCTACGGGACAAGCCGGATTCCACCATATCTTTATTAAGACAAGAAATAATCTTTACATTGTAATCCTTTTATTTTAAGTATTTGGCATGTTTGTGTGCTGCTGTGCGTTCCTGTGTGTGTAATAAGCAGAGTGTACGCGCATTGTGGACCCGCCTATAGGCGCACATTACTAACACGCTCATTAAATAACAAAAAAATTATTGCGCCATTGACTTTAGACCAGGTTTCAAATGGGCGCAAATGCATTTGCTATTTAAACATAAAATGTTTTGGTGCAGGACGTGAAAATGATAACTGCGTCGGACTGAACCTAGAAAAAAACACTTGCGTCGCGCTTAGCGGTGCATTGCGCCAGGTGTAACATAGGGCACTAGATGTTTTGATATAAATTTCAGACAAGACATCTGAGGAGTGGACTATTTAAAAATGTTCTTAATTATTTTGCTTTATTTCCAGATTGAATCATAGGCTCGTTCACACATGTGCACTCTTCAAAAACAACACTTTTTAAATCTCTTACCCAGGCCGCCACTCACACCTGTGGCAGTGAGTTTTATACAAGCACTGTTAACATTGTCTTCAGAAATAAAAAATTCAGTTATATTAGATGTCCATCTATAAAATGTGTTTCCAAGAGAAAGTTATCATTGTATAGATCTAACAGTGGGCCTGCACTTCCTAAAAAAAAAAAAATAATAATAAAAAAGAGAAAATGATTCAACCATTCACTGTATAGTTGTGTTTTTGAATTCACGTCAGACAAATATACAGTTTATAATACAAAAATTTAAATCGTTATCATTTATTTGCAGCCAAAATGTTGAGGTGTGTCATTATACCATCACAGAACTTCAGATGCAATACCCTTTTTATAGCACACTACATTCATAACGTCTCTTTTACTACGGTGATGTTACAACCACCACAAAAAGGGACGCAAAGATATTTGGAACACAAGTAAACAAAGAACAAACATCTCCATAATTACCCTTTCTGCCAGGCATAACCACACCAATATTAACAGAATTCTGAGAACAGGAATTGTTACATTTTCTAAAAAAATTATTTAAAACGCCAGAGCTCTGTTGCTGTTTTAGCACATTATAAATTATATTTAGGGTTTCAGATCCTATGAAAAGTATAAACACAAAACATTGTTCTGCTTGTTTGAGAATCCTGACCAGCCCTGGCATGATTTTGGGGTAGGGCTATCTTTTTATCTGACCAATGGCAGAAGAGTGTTTGTGAAAATTGTATGAAAACAGTCCTAATTTTTGCCATTCTGTTCGCACAAATTACACACTTTATCTTTAAAGTCGGCATAAAATGAAAATTCACCCTATTTAATACTAAATAGATGTTATTAATCGGTTACATCCACCAGCTGGAGTGCCCTTGATTTCCACCAGAAATGCACTACATTTCTGATTACTGCCACCTGTTTTCCATTACCCTTGTTAACTCTGCCGATACAAGCCCTGTTTATTCAGGGTCTGTTTACACGACACCGTTTTCAACTAAAAAACGGTCGCACTTCAGCCGTCTCCTCTCCAGCCGTCAGATCATAATTGTACCTGATTTAGATTCTGTTATGTCTTTTCTTTTTAGTGATTGTGTTTTGTAGGGTTGATCTGCCCTAAACCAGATTATACACCCACTGGTTTATGTTACTCTGGAAATACAAAATTTTACTTATATGCTTATCTTCTTTATCTTAATAAAACGTTTATAGTTTTTCTTGAATTCTGGACTCATTGGTTCATCTTTTGGTCTGACGACTGGGCGTGGGAGTCATGTTTATTTATTTTTGATTTAACCTAGACGGATCTTAATAGGCTGGTTTCAAAGTGCAAGTTTTTGAAAATTGTCTCTTTGTAAAGACGATGACGTCATGCACATGCATATTACGTGTTCAGTCTATAGTGTTTCATCGCCATCTAATGGCCTGGCAGCAGAAAACAGGGTTTTTAGTCGTTTTCGCAGATCTGTGTGAATGGGGATCGTTTTGACAAAGGAAAGAAAAAACGTCTCTGTTTTAAGCATATCGTTGTCGTGTAAAAGTACCCTCAGTCACTCATTGCGAAGTCTTGTTAAGTGTTGTAGGTCTGAGGAAATGTGTGTAAAACTCTTTACTGCCCTTGTACTTCAGAAATCCCTTTAAAGTATACATGTGAATTAAACATGGCACAATGGCCTTCATCATCACAGTATGCTAATGCCTATCTAGTGCAAGGGATTGATCAGTATGCTGACTGAGGACTGTTGGGACACTCAGGCACAGGATGGTTCTGTCTGGAGAGACCGAGTCGTTTACACCTCAATAGGAAGAATAACAACAACTTTAATGTCAGAGTCAGATTAATTACAGTATATTGGATGGATAAATAACTGAATTATGCATGTCATACTTCAACTGCTTTTTGTTCCGATTATTGGCTTACAATAGCAGCGCAAGCTTCCAGCCTTACAGTGTCACATTACATTTCTGAGCACTTTATCCTGTTCCCGTGCTATAGTCTCAATCTTCTGCCCATTTCCCTGGATTTTTGTTTGTCTGTGTCTTGGACTCTGTTGTTATCTGGATTGTTTGCCCTGGGGTCTTTTGACCTTCTGCCTGTTACGATGGATTACTATTTTGAATTACCCTCAATAAACTACTGCACTTGAATCCTCAACCTTTCAGATGAGTTACGTGACATGATCTTATTGGGCATGTTTTTTAGCTCAATTTTTTACTAAAAATTACTCTGATCTTCCAGTGAAACGACTTATCCAATAATTTAGTCCGCTTAAACCCCGCCCCTGCAAGCTTGCATACATCAAACTCCGCCCACACATCAAAATCCAACAACTGATGCATTGAAACAAATCCCAGTCCCACATTTTCTTATTTCAATAATCTGTTCCAATGGAATGTATGTCACAAAACGGAAGAAAAATATTGGTGATATGTTTCATTGTGACATTTAGAAACTATAAAAACCAAACATTGCTTTAAACGGACAGTATGGGATTTTTCGCCACTAGGGGTCGCTAACCTCTTACAATTACAAAGGCGTAGTTTGATGACGCAACATTTGCTAAGAATTATGGATCTTGTCAACGTCAAGCCGACCGATCTAATAATGTTTATGGATGACTGAATACATCAATGTTTTTATCATGACTGTGATATGAAGCAGTTCGGGATTGCTAAGAGACAGCTATCAGCTCCACACGCGACGCGAGCTCCCGCGGATATAAAAGGAATATGGACATTTCAGTCTACCGAACTACACGCAGAATTACTACTCACAGGTCAGTTTATTAGACAAATTAAACTTGTGAGGTAACGCAGCGCTGTTTCACCTGGTCTAACATTACATATCACACTAAACTGCATTTGAATGTGTTGAAATTAATGTGTTAGTCTGTCTGTATGAGACTAGCAGTAAGCTAGATCAACATTAGAATAACATACAGATCATATTCTAACATTTTATCATTGTTGAACTATATAACATTGATTAGTTTTATGTAAATGTGCTCACCTGTTTAATAAAGTACATGTAGGAGCGGTCGAAGTCTCGGACGTGGAGCTCTCGTTTATATACTGTCTATGGGAGCTCTCGGCATCTAGAAAACACCGCGCTGATATTGATTCTCGTTTTAGTTCTCCTTTTTTATCCAAAGTCTGCTTGCCATGGTCCATAATGTTTGAACGAAACAACAACAGCGTGCAGATAGACATTGCGAACTACAAAGTTGTCTGCGTCTGTCGCCTTGGTTACTATCAGAGGGCTCTGGTTCATAGCTCTGGTTGCTATGGCAGTACGAGCGGAAACCAGGGAGAACGCGTATATGACGCCATTGACGGCGACAAAACGGAAATAAAGAAACAGGACGTGTCTTCTAATTAAATTACAAATTTCTCCTGGTTTGAAAGTTGCTGGAAACAGTCGGGATAATGTAAGTACACAACTAAAAAAAATATATAACATAGATATAGTGATTTTTGCTATTTTTAAAGCAAAAAAGTTACATATTGTGCCTTTTAAAGAAACACCGCTTCCTGTTGCCCAATTACTTTAATGAGAAAGCAAAACTAATGACGATATTTATTTTAGCAATTATTCAGCAAAATTAGAAAACTGGTTTCTAAGAGAATTCATAACACATTTTAAATCAGCATTAACTAGTAGTGGTGCTGGATTAACTCATCAAACAGCCCAGGTTTCTCACCGCCAGCTTTGACACAATGTGAAAGGCATCCGATGCCAAACCTCAACACATTTGTGTGTGGGGGCCCATCTAATGAAGGACACATGCTGAAAATAACTCGCGTTCTCAGACGCCACTTAATCCACTTTAATATGCTGGAAAGAAATTAAACACCAATAATAAAAGGAAACAGGGAGCTTTGTCGCTTCTGTGGAGCGCCGTGCGCCATTGAGACCTCAAACATCTCCAGAGGAACAGGAGTCTGTGGTTCATGTTCTCCATAGACATCAGTGTAACCGAACCTGATTATTCCACGTTAACCAGACTAGACAGTGCGTGTCTCGCCCTAAAATGTTCCTTCACTATCTGCATGGACAATAATAGACATGATGTACTCTTGATAAAAACAGTGTGAAATTAAAACCACCTTTTTGTTGGTTCACATGGAGAAACTGAATACATCTGAAGGGTATTCCGTTGTTTCCGTTTGTTGCTCACATGCCGAGTGATGTGTTTACCATTTTGTTGAATATACTTATAGACATTATGGTTTAAAGGAAAGACTGGTTTTGCTTAAAAAGTGGAATTAATAGAAAATAAAAGGGTGACTTGGCATTAAATAAGAGAAGCCAGATGAGAAAATCCAAACACATTTTTGTCAACTGGCTTTAGACAAGGAAAAAAAATAATAATAATAATAATAATTCAGAGACAGTTGTGTACAAGACATTCAAATCAAAGCATAATGTTCTACTGGCGCATCCAAAAACCCAAATGACTCAGAAATTCAAGTCATCCAAAACCACAAATGTTAATATTGTTGACGAAAGGAAGAGTATTTCAAGAATTCAATGAGCACACCGAATACTTTAACGCTGCAGGAAGAAAACTTCATAGCAAAAAAACAGATTTGTATATTTAACGCTCTCAGGTCTAAATTTGGTCATTGTTACGCCAGCTTTGGCAAATACTGTGGTTCCTGACAATGCTGAGGTCAGCATCTGATTAATCTCCCATGTATGGGTCCTCTTTTTTTTGCAGCACAAGGCGAATTATGTCTCATATCAAAGACATTTCTAGTCTGCCAAGTCATGGTTTTAAAGCCTCCTCAGGGATTTGCATGAGCAATCACAATGTATAGGTTATGCAGTGCCGTTTCCTGATGAAATCGGGCCAAAATAAAAAATGGGTGACTCCCAAATTGCTACTGGACTACAATTTTGCCCCCTCAGGACTGAAGCAATAAACCGAAGGATGTCGATAAATCAACTGACAACATGACACTGCAAGGCCCATTACAAATAAATTGGACAAGACTGCAGAACTGCTACAGCATGTGAGATACAAACCAGCCATAAATGAATGGCTTCCCTTATTCCTGATTGGGGTGTCTAATTAATCATAGTTCATGTGGTGGGGCAGGAGACTGGTAATGATATTTTCTTAAAGCAAAGATTTAAAGGCTTCAACAAGAGGGCCACACCAGACCTCTAATGCTGAATAATCTAACAAGCACAGCAACATATACATATCAATCCACACAAATATATATAATTTAAAATTAATAGCGTGGTCTTGAGCTTGACAAATGCAGTCATTTTGAGTAATAATTCTTTTTAATTATTAAATTATGAGATCATTTAAATAAAGGTGACAATGCAAAAGCAGGGTTAAATGCACATTATTACGCTTTAGGGGCTAAAAATAAGTACATTATTGTCACGTTGTTGTATTGTTTTAATTATTACAGTTGAGGAAACTCGACAGTGTTGACAGCTTGTTGACAGTGAGCTGGACACCATTTTAACCCTCTTCTGTCATTAGACAAATAAATTACGTGTTGTTTTTTTGTTGTTGAATTTTTTACTTCTTCAGAATGGTACTACAATTTGGTAAAGGATTTGGCACTTTCAATGTGAACACAAAAATCATGGACATGATTCAAAAAATCTAAAAAATAGTCACACTTGGCCTCCTTGACCGCATTGGAAATGAATGGGAAACGAATTTCATCTAGTGGAAACGTTTGGTACTGCAGCCAAACAAAATCTTACTGAAAGCTCGTTTTTTGAGTTATCAACCTCAAATGTGGAACTTAACTTGTTTAGATTTATGGCTTTGATTTTCTCACAGTTTTATAGTAAAACATGTTTTGAAAAATATATATTTCATATAAAAAAATTAAATAGTATTTTTGTTCTATAACTTTGTTCACTTTCTTTCACTTCAGCAATAATTTGTATCTAAATCTTTAATAAAGTATCTTTTTTTAAAAGAGATCAAACTTGAGTCTGAGCTACAAAGCATTCACGACAGATTTTGGATTTTGTCGGAAATTTCATTTTCAGGTATATGCTCAAAACGTGAATGAATGGATTATAACAACTGCATAAATACAATTTAGTACCATAAAAATCCCCTAAAAATACAAAACATTAAATAAAAAAAAACGTATCAAACTAAAATGCAGTACATTCGTTTCATTTAAATAAAAATAGAGCCCCAGAATAAGGAAATGAACTGTGTTTTAAAATAGCTACTCTTCATGCTATGTTAATTTCATGTTAGAGTTCTCTAATAACTATTAGTTTATCTCCCCAAGGAACATCGCATTATGGTCTTTACTGCCTTAAGTAATGCGGCATTACACATTTTTAACCTTGGGTCAACACAAGTTAAGACAGATGTTCACAGTTATGTTCTTATTTTTACAAAAAACTAATGTCCCAATGTTTTGTCAAACAGACATGGCTTCAGTTTGAGAAACATGAACATCATATCTACCGTATCTATTACATTAAATATAGAACAAATTAAGTTTAGCCTAAATCTAATTGAGAGGGAAATGATCGCTTTGGATTTAATTTGATCTAATTTGATAGAGTTGGAGATTATGGTTCCAGGAATTCTCTGGGGAATGGATACGAGTGGAAGACTTTTACTCTATTTCATAGATACGTTTAAATGGTTTCATCCTCTTTAATACTGACATCCACAGGTTTAAGAGTCAGCGAAACACACAGAAGGCACGATGACGACAATCAACTAAAGAGGCTTGTCCTGAAAATCCCTGTCAAGTGAACATTTGAGTCTGATAAATCAAACTGCACTTGTTGAAACTAAGCATTCCAGACTGATTTTACACTCGAGAAGAAAGTGAAAAATCCTTTCAGAAGGGGGAAATTAAACGATACAGGATGAGCACAGTAAATCACTCCAATTTAACTGTCCAGCATCCACAATTTAATGCGGTCTTGTGGGTTACGCCTCCAGGTCTTTATAAGCGGCGCGAGACATGGGAATTTGGCTGTGATTTGCGATCTTACAGAGAACAGCTGAGAAAAAATGCAGTCTTTGAGTTCACTTCATCGTCAACCACAAGAGATGCCACTGAAGTGTTGACACGATGTAACAACTTGCATGAAATGTATGAGCAATGCAAACATCAGACTACCGTTTGCTGAACTTCTTTGATGGGTTTGAATTTTTTGCGTGTGGATAGATGTTGTAATTTTACTTTACTACTTCATGTTTTCATTTAAACAAAAGCAGACATTTCTCAGTAGTTCTAAAACAGTATTAAATCCAGATGCATCGTGTAGTAAAAAATATTATATACATACAAAAGTAAAAAAGAATGCATGGCAGTTTGAGCAAAACGGGCGTCTTTTTACAGCCCTGACGAGGGTTTATGAAAGGCAGCGCACACTGAGAGATGTGTAACCGGCTGCAGAAATGCTGATTTCCATTTCCTTATCAAGTGCGAGTTGACTGCAGGATTTATGGGTGCCTGACACGTGAAACCAATCACCAGAGCAGCCAGCGTGGTGACAATGCCCATCCGCTTCAGATTAGCGTGGCTACAGAACAATTTTCAAGTAAAGAGTGGCTTCCTTTATGAGTGTGATTAAAAAAAAATCAGACAGTAAAGTAAATTAGCCTTTTCATAAGGGCCATACAGCTGAAAACATTAGGGTTTATGGATTAAACGCAGGCCAGATTTAGAATCCCAAAGGCACGTCTACAGTACTGAGATGTAAACGTGATGAAGAACACATCAGCTTTTTGTTCCCGCTGTCTTCCTCCAATTCTACAAACACACAACTCTGTTCATTCATGTAATTGAGCGAATTATTATACATAGTAAAAGAGAAAATACTACAAATGCATCTAAAACCTTTATAAACGTACAGAACGAGTGATATTTACAGCTGTTCTGCCTATTTTACTGGGCAAAAATCCCATTTCAATTGGAATCCACACAAATTTCGCATGAGGGTGAAAGATTTCTCAATGCAAGTTGGTCAGTCGAATTTGTTGCATTCATTAAAAGAAAGCTGTTTGTGCTTAGTTTGAGAGTGACTGTGAAACTGCACACACAATTGCTACACTCTTGCCAATTAACCTTTTTTGCACACAAAATGTCAAATTTCACTGCTAATGTGACCACACCTTGATAGATTTTAATTAGAACAAGATTTTATATTTTCTTCTGTGTTGTGGGCGGTTGCCAGGGCGTTCCTATACTGTTGCTAGGGTGTTTTGGGTGTGTTTTTTAAAGTTTTTTTTTATTAGTTTCTTGAGGTTTAATTATGTTATTTATAAAAAAAAAATTGCACAAAGAAAATAAAAAAAATATATATATATGCGAAAAAACATACATTTCTGTCTAAAATGACCCATTTTTAACCCGCGGCTCCTTTAAAGTCCCCCTGTAATCGATCATTTTATACCTTTAAACTGATCTTTGATCACCAAAATTACATATTTAAACTTTTTTTCTTTGAAAAAAAATTCTTCATGCCTTAAAATATCTTGAATGTAACTCGACACACTTGCTTTATGTAGTATACGCAGTTCTATGAATATGCAAATGAGCCCCGCCTCCACTCACTCACTCAGCTCAGAGATCCCCTGGCTGACGATCACACGTTGATCTGATTGGTTACAAGGTAGTTTGTGACGTCAAAAACACCAACGATTTCAAAGCGTGTTTTTGAGACTGTCTTTGGTTCACTGCAGTTTTAAGGTGGAAATACTCAGCAATGGTGTCGACTTATGAATACACACATGGTTTGTCTTAAAGCAGATTAAAACACCACATAGACACATAAACAACATTAAAAGCTGGATTTTCACCACAGGGGGACTTAATTTAATATCTGAATTCCAGTATTTAGTACTCCCAATTTTTAATTAAAAATGTGAAAACAAGCAGCTTTGTCATAATTACAGCAGACATTGTGGTAATGGCTTATATCTGGGAGCCTTTGCCTACAGTGAATATCGTCACCTGTAATGGAGCAATAGATGAGCCGAGGGGCTTCCTCACTCAACTCCTCGTACCCGAGTCCCATCTCACTCAGGTTCCCGGGCAAGTAATTCTCCACCAGGACATCACAGACTTTGGCAAGCTGACGAGAGAGAGAGAGAGAGAGAGAGAGAGAGAGAGAGAGAGAGAGAGAGAGAGAGAGAGAGAGAGAGAGAGAATAAAGTGTGACAGACTACGTGTTTAAGCCAAACGTTATTTAATGCGTTATGAACTTTTACCTCAGTTACAAGTTTGGTCCCCTTTGGATCTTTCAGATTAACAGCAATGCTCTGCAAGACAGATGAATGAGGAGAGCAGTTATAACGGCAGAAGTCACGATCCTAAGAGTTTTAAAAACCTGATATAAAGAAAAAAAAAATTTTTTTGGTGTTATATGAAAAGATTAATCGCGATTAATCGCATCCAAAATAAAAGTTTGTGTTTACATTATATATGTGTGTGTACTGTGTATAATTATTTTGTATATATAAATACACACACATGCATGTATATATTTAAGAAAAATGTGTTATATATATATATAAATTATATATATATATATAAATTATATATATATATATATTTCTTAATTATGTACATGCATGTGTGTGTATTTATACTGTATATACAAAATAATTAAACACAGTACACACACATATATTATGTAAACTCAAACTTTTATTTTGGATGCGATTAATTGCGATTAATCTTTTCACAGCCCAAAAAATTATTAATATTGTTTAATGCAAATTAGTTTCTAAATGCTCTTTAATGCGCTGAATTATGGTAACAAACCGAACTCTGACATTAAGAACAAACCCCGCTTTTAATAAAACTTAACAATATGGCTTTTCTGTAATATTTTAGATCATATGCCAAGCAATGGTGTAAGGAACCATGCCATGAGGTAAAAGAATCACTGAATCAGTTTTTGAACAGGTTCTTTGAAATGAATTGTTCATAAAATCGAAACTCAACAAAAATACCTTTTTGTTCCTGTTCACACTCAGAAAATAAGCGCTCTCTTCACCCACAAACGGAGGGCCCCAGGCTCTCGTGTCGTCCCCGGAGCCTGCCACACATTCACATCTCAATACCGTTCACTGGACTTCATTGCTCACTGCAGTCAGACACTGTTTAGATCTAAACTCAGACTCATTTTTACAGGAACTGGCAACATGACGTGTTTAATATGATAAGTGTCACTATAGTGCAGCTGTTTAACATGGAAACAGGATTACCCACCTCAAAATATTCGCTCTAGAGGCACGCTTGGTCATATATTACTTTAAAATATGCAAGCAAAAGTTAATGAAAGGGGATTTTTTTATTTGTTTTTTTTTTTTGGAGCTTGAAAGTCCCAGTCCTAATTCAATTTCATTATATTGAAAACAGTGGCAGGGAATTTCTTTAAAATGTAAAAATGACAGTGAGGAAATAATGGTAGAATTTCTATTTTCGGGATAAACCCAACCCTTGAAATGATGCCAACATCTTCTTAAACTAAAATTCAAGCAATATCTCTTTAAAAGAATTCACATTTACAGAAACCTCACCTGGTCGCTCAACTTTGATCACTTCTGCTCCCAAATCTCCTAATATCATAGTAGCAAAAGGTCCAGCCAGAACTCTGCATTGAACATCATAATGATAGTGTTTAATATTAAACCTTTACGAGCATATAAAGAGCTTACACTCCGGGGCAAAATAAATAAATAAATAAATAAAGATTGTGCCAAACCAAGAATGGCTAAATATTTCTTGATTTAAATGGTACTAACAATTTTAATCACAAATCACTGGTCAGAAAATTAGCAAGAATTGCACAAATACAGTAGATAAAGTAACTTCGCTTTAAACCTTTCTTTTAATGTTTAAGCCATGTTGGTAAACTTGCAGACAGCTTTTTACAAGGGAAGAAGAGTCAATGTTGTTCCACTCAATGTTAATTGTCTCCCAGTCGGTCTGAGTTTAATGTGAGATCAAATATTCACTATATCTGGACTCTGATCAGGCCAAAACATTACCCGACTTGTTCTCAAGCCACATCTTAGTTGTCTTTGTGGACATGAGCTTTGTCATGTTAAAAACATAGCATCTGATCATTCCTCTTTAGATAACCACTTTTCAATAGAGGGAAGCAAGCCATTCTGCTCCAAAGCATTAAATGACTTTTCCCAGAGAAGAAGCAGCTAGAAACTCTCTTCCTCCACGCTTTACTGTGGTAGAGATGCATTCATTATTATATCTGTCAGCAGATTTTCAGACAGCGCTCTGAAGTATCATCATGCAACTCCTGTTCAATTGTGATTCATCACTCACACACAACTCAAACTTCATATATTCTGCCAGAAACTTCATTCTGTCTTTAATGCAGTAGTGCATTTGCTTAAATTTAGCTACGGCAATCAAAAGCTGAGTGTTTTACCATTTTGGGGCTTGGCTCATTTTTTTTGACCAGGAGTGTAATTTTTCCATTTTATTTTAGTGGCCACTCATAACATGATATAAATGCACATACCTTGTCAGATCTAAGACTTTAACGCCATCTAGTGGTCTGATCTGACCTTCACCTGTATTGGGGAATGAGTTTGCATGATTATTATCATTAACAATACAGGCAGGTAATTAATTGTATTCTGAAAATTCATTACAAATAAAATATATATATATATTACAGCTACATAATTCTGTTTTATTCAGCACAAAAGGAGTGTTGATCCCTGGATCAACGTTCAGCTTGATTATTATATGATTAACAAAAGACTGGGATCATACGTTATCTGGCTTGACAAAGGGCCAGTGGGTTAAAAAGTAACTTGTTGATCCTTTAAGAAATCAGTTGTAAACAAGTACAATATTTTAGGATTGTTTACCATTTACTTTAGTTTTTCTTTCAAATACAGGAGTTATATAGGTGCGCGTACACGTGCCACTACAACATAAACACGCAGGAGTGAAGAGTTTACATTACAACAAACCAAGTGTTGTATCGTGTTCATGAAGTAAACAAACAGGTGTGCATACATCTATTCACAGCATAAAATAAAGCACTATAAACGATTGTAAAATTCATTTAGAGCACTAAAATGTTCCTGAAGGTATGATGATGATGATGATGATGATGATCACAACCAACTGATGTGTCGCGCGCGTCTGTTACACTAGCGGGATAATAAACAATGGTCGGATTAAAATACAGGTGCTACCTTGCAGCTTGGCAGTGAATGGTCTTCTTATATTCACATAGCTCGTCTTACTCGATTGTAGAAACTGTGATGTTCTGCTTAGATAAGATAAAACTCTTATAAGCGCGCTTCCCGACATGTTGACGCAGGCAACGCAACGCGACGTCTATAAAAGCCCCGCCTCCACGCGTACATTTGGACAAGAATACATGATGGAGGAATCTTTCAAATCTTTGCAAGTGATTTCTGCGGTTATGTCGACACATTTGACATCACATATGATTCAAGACAGAAATGGCTACTAACTGCTATGAAACACTAGCCTACATGCAAACCGACTCCTTCATTCATTGGAACGCATTAGGACATGTTTTGTCTTACATTGTGTGTATTTGTTTAAATCTATAAATTACAGTAATTGTTACCAACGATACAAATTAAAAAATGTCCTTTTCCTGTAAAGCGACTGATTTGGTGAATCTGGTGTAGCGCTGAGAAAAGTAACATCTATCACGTGACCACACAACTCTTCAGCGGCGGACTGATGAGTGACTTTAATAGACGTTGAATTAACACTACATAACGCAAAGTAATACAATATAGGCTATTATTACATATTCTTACTATATAATATTATAGTATTATATAATAAGGAAATAAACCGGGATTTTCCTTTCGTTTTGGCCTACAACTTGACGTCATCACCGAAAAGCCACGAGGTTTTAGTAGGTTAAGAACTACATATCCCATAAACCACCACGCAATGCGCATTGAACCACAAAAACGTCAACAACTTTTCTTCTACTCATTTTAAAATAAAAATAAAAGAAGATATTTTGATGAATATGGGCACCATTGACTTCCATGGTATTTCCCTCTCCTCCATTTTGTGTTCAGCAGAAGAAAGAAATTAATTCAGGTTTGGAACAACTTGAGGGTGAGTAAATGATGACAGAATTTTCAGTTTTGGGTGAACTATCCCTTTAATACATTACTTTTTGAAAGGCCTTGTTGCAATTATAATAATACTTCTTAAAATTTCTTAAAAGTGGTTTATATTTTCAAACAAAGGTACACAATGTTGTAATGCTACGGTATTGCATTCACTCGAGGAAAAAAAAATCTACTCTGTTTTTCTGAATTAACGAGTTAATTATCTCAGAATTACGAGAGAATTTTTCATGGAAAAAAGTTTTTGCTCTGTTTTTCTGAATTAATTACTTAATTATCTCAAAATTATGAGATGTTTTCTTAAAATAAAAATATTTGCTCTGTTTTTCTGAATTAATGACTTAATTATCTCAGAATTATGAGATAAATTTTCATAAATAAAAAGTTTTTATTCTGTTTTTCTGAATTAATGACTTAATTATCTCAGAATTATTAGATAATTAAGTCATTAATTCAGAAAAACAGAGCACATTTTTTTAAATAAAAAATTATCTCATAATTCTGAGATAAGTCATTAATTCAGAAAAACAGAGCAAATATGTTTATTTCAAGAAAACATTATCTCATAATTTTGAGATAATTAAGTCATTAATTCAGAAAAACAGAGCAAAAACTTTTTTTTTCATGAAAAAATTATCTCGTAATTCTGAGATAATTAAGTCATTAATTCAGAAAAGTGCAATAGGATGTATTTATGATGTATCTAGTAGGCTATTTCTGATTTTTAGAAATAAACTCTGACCAGCAGATGGCACAAGACACCAATCTGCTCACACTGTATATTTACAGTGAGTAGAGCCTAAAAACAGTCCTCATATCTTCTGCTGTGTGTTATCAGCAATCATTAGTATTTCCCCTCTAACTCCCACTATTTTAGAACAGCACAAGTATAGCCTACACTTTATATTAATATTCAATCCGATAACATTAGATAGAAGTATTAGTTATTAATATAAGTTATTATAAGTGTCATGAAGTTTAAAATATGGATTATACACATATATTTATTATGGAATATAAAACTGTATACATATATTTCTATTTTTTTTTGCACAAATATACATATTTATGAAACAATATCTACATGTAGCCTACTTCTGCCATTAAAATGTAAAAGTATACACTTGCCCTTTTACATTCATATAAATTACAAAAACTTGGAAGTTTGTCAACCACACAAGTACAAGTTACATATATGAAGCCACGCCTCAAACATCACGAGCCAATCGCGTGCGTGTCCGCAGAGCGCTTTCTAGTCACGTGACTGACAGCAGTATATATGGAGAAGGTCCGCGCTGGTATAAATGAAGCCAAGGCGTGAAACAAAGTCTCTTTTATTGAAGTGTCACTGCTGCTCTGGGGGAGTCCGAGCTACAAAGCAGCTTTTACTAATATCAAGCATGGCAGGTATGTGACAATGATTACACTTTGTATATTAAACGGAGCTGTTGACGTGTAGGGGTTGGACCATCTCGTGCTGAAAAGTACCTGTAAATAGCTGCGATTTATTTACATGCTATATGCTGAGCTTTATACATATGTAAATAGCATCAAAAAGGTTTTAAGGACAGTGCATGTTCTTTGCATTCCTCATATTTCTGCAGGTGTAAAGTGTGTAGCTAATATTTGTTTATATATACTGGCATTATTACTAATATCATTGTTTTATTATCCAACGATTCGTTGTTGAATCAAATCCAGGCGCTCGAGTTCATTGAACCGCCTTTTCGAATGTGTTCGACTCGCAATTATCCGAGTTAACAACTAGATTCAGCGAACTCAGAACCGTCTTTTTTAAATGAATGGTTGTGTGTGACTCGTAATGAGCCGAGGAAATATTAAATGCCCAAAACAATTGGTTTAGCATTTAATTAAAACATGCAAAACTTTTGAGTCAGCCCGGTCTCACCCCAAAACGTCATGTACTGACGGGTCTTGACCATACGGCAACATACGACGAAAAGGGTACCCCTAAAACGTCCATATGAGACGAAGACATAAGCGCACCAGCAGCGCCTCCTAGCGGTACCCTAACGCATACCTAAACCTACCCATAACCCGAATCGTCACATATGGACGTTTTAGGGGTACCCTTTTCGTCGTATGTTGCCGTATGGTCAAGACCCGTCAGTATGTGACGTTTTGGGGTGAGACTGTGTTATTTGAGTGGACAGATATAGGCTGCCTGTAAAATAATTAATATTGTTTAATGCAAATTAGTTTCTGCGCTTTTATGCGCTGAATTATGATTACAAACCGAACTCTGACATTAAGATCAAACCCCCCTTTTAATAAAACTTAACAATATGGCTTTTCTGGAATATTTTACATCATATGCCAAGCAATGGTGTGAGGAACCACGCCATGAGGTAAAAGAATCACTGAATCAGTTTTTGAACAGGTTCTTTGAAATGAATTGTTCAAAAGAACCGATTCTTGTAATCAAATCAACTCATCAAAAAAACGTACTTTTTAAACCATATTAAAAAAAAAATAACAATATTTGGCTTTTCATTTGTGTTACAAAGGCATATAACTGTCTACTGTTTGTATATTAAGCTTTGTAAGTTATGTGGGCAAATCTGCATCATTGATCTGCATTCATTCTGTCATGCAATCAAATTCATAAAACTGTCATCTGTCAGTCATGCCACATTACGCCAATCTGTAACCCTCTCGTTTCCTCGGCAGAACAGGCATTTGTCACTTTGGCCACAAATGATAGCTATGCAAGAGGAGCAATGGTGCTCGGAAAATCCCTTAGGAACCACAAGACTTCAAAAAAGCTGGTGGTGCTCATTGGACCCCATGTGTCCGATCAGTCAAGGTACGACATGTCACGCCACTGTAGAAGTGTGTTGCAAACCCGTCTGGAACACAAAAGAAGTTGTTTTTGAATGTTTTTAGGGCAGTGCTTCATAAGATCTACGATGAAGTCAGGCTAGTGGATGTGCTGGACAGCGGGGACACGGCACATTTGGCCATGATGAAGAGACCCGATCTGGGTGTCACATTCACCAAGCTGCACTGCTGGACTCTCACACACTACTCTAAATGTGTGTTTATGGATGCAGACACGCTGGTGAGTGTTGAGTTAAGCTGTGCCTTGTCAAAACGTGCATGAAATATTTATAATGCGGTTAGTCCGTGTGGTTTGTTATGTCACTTGAATTACATTGTGCCTCATTAACTCAGTGTGTGAATGTAAGCCTCTGTGTTGCGCTTAACTTGTTTAACTTGCACCGATGTGTATGTGCACCACTGAATTGTACACAATAAGACCACAAGTATTTATGCTCTCCTCCCATACCTGTAACAAATCCTTCCCGGACCCAAAGCCCTAATATACTTATACATTTTTTTTGTCCAGAAAGCTTGTATCATTGCATATATATATATATATATATATATATATATATATATATATATATATATATATATATATATATATATATATATATATATATATATATATATATATATATATATATATATATATTAGGGCTGTCAAACGATTAATCGCGATTAATCGCATCCAAAATAAAAGTTTGTTTTTACATAATATATGTGTGTGTACGGTGTATAATTATTTTCTATATATAAATACACACACATGCATGTACTGTATATATTTAAGAAATATTTGCATGTATATACTGTGTATATATATTTATATTATATATAATTTATATTATATATAAATATTTTATATATAAATAACACATTTTTCTTAAATATATATGCATGTGTGTGTATTTTTATATAGAAAATAATTATACTCCATACACACACATATATTATGTAACACAAACTTTTATTTTGGATGTGATTAATCGCGATTAATCGTTTGACAGCCCTAATATATATATATATATATATATTTATATTTTAGAAATAAAAACTTTATATTATTTCTAAATTACTAGATTTTACGTGTGTACGTATGTGCGTGTGTACGTGTCTGTTAGTGTGTTCTGCATTCGGGATGTTCTAAAGTCATGCCTCCATTTATGCCAGATTTTTTATATTCTTTTGACAAATAAAATAAATCCCTTTTTTTTCATGTCCCATTCATTCCTATAGGGGTCAAATTGACCCGCGAGGAAAGGATTTGTTACCATTTTTATGAAAACCACATAAACCCCTCGAATCCAGTCGGAAAAAAAAGTGTGTGTGTGTGTGTTCCGAGTTCAAGTGCAACAAAAGTCTTGGAGCACTCCGATGAACAGTCAATTTAAAAAAATAATAATTATTAAATTAGGAGAGCATTTTGGGAATTTTGACGGTAACACTTTATTTTACAGTGTCCTTGTTACATATGTTACATGTACTTACCATAGTAATAACAGTAAATAATGCATTATTACATGCAACTAACCCTCAACCAAATCCTAATCCTACCCTAACCCTATAGTAAGTACATGTAGTTGCTTAATATTACTCAGAACTTAAATATATAATTACACGGTAACAATGACACCTTAAAATAAAGTGTAACCTTTTTGACTTTCTGTTGACAGTTCTGAGAAGTTTCACACTTATTGTTTGGATCTAGGTGGTGTCCAACATAGACGAGCTGTTCGACAGAGAGGAGTTGTCTGCGGCGCCGGACCCCGGTTGGCCTGATTGTTTCAACTCGGGTGTGTTCGTGTTTCGCCCGTCCGAGGAAACCTACGGAAAACTTCTGCAGTTCTGCACCGAGCACGGCAGCTTTGATGGTACGCAAACCACGAGCGTCATTCATTTTGGGGTGTTTTAGAGCATTACACTACATTAGCATGCACACCAGCAGACAATAGTGTGCTGTTTATTATAAGCACGCGCTGCAGTTTCGACATCTGCCACTTTAAATGATCAAGCTCTTTAAAGCAGGATGGATTCTGATTGGCTGTCAATATGTTTATGGTTCGTCAACTGGACAACATTGTTCAGAAAGTGATTCCAACTATATTGTCCCACTGTGTTGTTGTTGTTGTTATAGCTGTGGTGTGGCATATTCTCACAGAATTAGAATTAATATTTTTATAGTTATCAATAGTTCCCATCCTTGGTGTGAACTATTATATATTGGTAAGTGATTTTTTTTTCCCCCAAGCTGGAGGGATGAGATTACTCACTTAATTACTTAAAATATTTAAAATGAGAGATTGTGAAGAATGTTCCCGCTGCTCTTTTCCACACAATGAAAACTAAACAAAAAGTTACCATAGGTCAAAAGGCACTATTGAAGTAGTTCATATGACGCATGCATTATATTCTGAATCCAAATGTTATGTTGAATGGCTAAGGACAGTAAAGAGCAATAATTTTAGTAAATAACAAACATTTCTGTTTCTTAAAGTTATTGTATGACTTCAGAACACATTGATATGGTGCGAGTCATATAGACCAGTGGCCTGATGTATAAACGTTGCGTACGCACAAAAGGCATTGAAATGTGCATACGCAATTTTCCAAGCACACATCGGGATTTATAAAAAATAAACTTGCCGTAAATGTGTGCGCACCGTATAGACACTCTAGACCGTGTGTACGCACTCATTTACTGGAGTGAGCGAAGTAATGAAGTGAACATAATTATTTAAACTCTGTTTTCCATTTGAACATTGCCATTTCTACATTTAGATTTAATATGCCAATCTCAGTAATAGAGTTAAGCACTGAAATTACATGAAATCATTATCCAGAAGTTACAATGTACAATTTAAATAGAAATATTTGTAGTGGATGCTTTGCTTTTGAACACTTTTCCTGTGGCATGCTGTGTTTTAATGTTTTAACTACAGCGAGGATTGCTTGGCACTTGATAATTCTGCTTTAAATTGTGTTAAAATGGCAGAACTCATGTTTAATTGAGGATATTTTCGCACTAATAATGATCAGTGATGCACTTACTCTGTCTAGCAGATGGCTTAGCAACATAATGGCGTAATGACAGACACCGAAGGACTCGCTCCGTGATCGGACGGTCCATTGGCCGGTTTGAATGGGTCTGATGACAGTAGTGCTGTAAAACCTCATATCCGTGTCGTGCACAGACCGACAACAGCCTAATGATAACTCCTTTTGTGCTCTTCCCAATATTATGAACAATTCAATTGTATTTGAAGGAAACCATATCAATGTGTTTTATTTTTAAAATGTTTTGTCCGTGACGTGCTGAGTCAGACAATTATTTACACTGCAAAAAAAAAAAATTACACTGCTGTTTCCATTAAAACATCCTAAAATATATGTTTATTGTATAAATTTACACAGTACAGTACTATAGTGAGTATTTAAAAAAAAGTAAACTAAATATTTTCCAGATATTTATTTTTCACAGTGTAAATTGGGGTTTTTACATGAAATCATAGAGCTGCCTTTTTAAGTTTTAGGGTGATCATAAAGATGATCTTGTTTAGGGGTCCGTGGCGTCCGAGGGTGCGTTTACACAACTACGAATATAGTGGAAACAAAATGTTTTACTTTGCTTTTTTCGCGCACAGACGACAACATTGTCAAAACATTCCCCGTTCACACGGATCTGTGAAAACGACTAAAAACGCTGTATTCTGCTGTCAGACCAGTAGGTGGCGATGTCATTTTGTAAAGAAACCATAGACCGTAAAAGAAATGGACACAGCGACCCCATTGGATTCAACAGAGAAAAGTGAAGTCAATTAGAAGCTCTCACGTCCTGATGGCTGAGCGACTGCACAGACTCACACTGAGCTTGACGATGTAGATGTGACGTGAGCAACCCGTCTGTCTTCTAGCAGCTGTGCCAAAGAAATCTGAATCATTCCTTTCCGAAACTTGCAGAGACGGAGAGTGTGAATAGGAGCTGTCCATGAGCTAAGAGCAGGAGAAACTTTTGCTAAGTATTCTGATTAATTATTTTGTCATTTTGCCTCCACGTCCCCCCGATTGCCCGCAAGCTTCTCCTCCTGTCCATACGGTAATCTCTCTACTGTGCGATGGAGAGTCGCGTGGTTATGATGCAATCGTTTGCCTATTTTTACAAAAACTGCTTCTACAGGGCCATAACATAAGCTACAAGGTAATGGAGCCTTTTATACATTTTCATGTTTCTTTAGAAATAAATAATGGACAAATGGAGTCTTTAAACGCCTCAGATGTAAAGTTATTCGCTGTCAAAGTGACGCCAAAATGAATGGGAGTCAATGGCATGCTAACAGCAGGGGATGGTCCGCTAATCAATGGCGGCGCCCGGGGAAGCTTCAGTTTTTTTTCTGAAACATTACCCCCTTGAAAGAAACCCTATACGCCTATAAACTGAACATGTAATACACATGCACATGACCTCATTTGCGAGACTATAACGGTATCATATGAAAAACTTGCACTTTGAAACCCGTTTTCAAAAGTTAGCATTTTCAGGCCCTCAAAAGGCTGTTGTTGTGTAAATGAACGGCCAAAACGCATATATATATATTTTTTTTTTGTGAAAACGGTGTCGTGTAAAATGCCCCTGATATAGACCAATTGCAGGATCGGACACCCCTGGTCTCGAATAGATCGTAAACTGACATTTGTTTAAGCAGCTCTTAAGTCTCTCTCTGGTGATTTGGGTGCTTGTCAAGGCCAGACGTGGCTAAATAATGGAGGCATCTTCCTTATCATTCCAGTCGAAACATCTCGGCAGATAATCACACACCCATCAGTTTGACGTGTGCTCATCTTACACATAATGTCAGCGCAATTAACCCGCCCTTTCTTGTTTGCATCACAAAATTACCTCAAGCAAAAAGTTGCCAGCAGAGCCTCCCGAGTATTGCCCAACACAGCTGGTTCAAGAGCCCGGCGAGAGGAATCTGGCACAAGCGCTCATAGCGAACAAAAGCCCTTTCAAGGCAACCCTCTTTTTCCTTTTCTTTGGGAGCCAAGGGCCATTTTTCTACAGCCACCTCTTGGCAAAGTTGCGTGTTACGCAACTTTTATGGGTTTTCGTAATTTGGTTAAATGGCTAAGCGGACGAGCATGCATGTTTCTCTTTCCATTCACTTTGTTTTTTATCTTTTAGTTGATAAAATGCTGGATGAATAATTGTTTGCACATGCCAGCTTGTGCGAGAGAGTTTCAGGAAGTTTTGGACCTGTTTTCAGCTCGACGACACAGTGAACCCATTCTTACACGAGTTTGAGTGCGACCGTCGAGGAACCAATTAGATTGCAGCGTTTTGAGGGAGGGCTCTGATGCGGTTTCTGAAATTAATTGACACCGTTTACATTATGGAGACTGGCAGCTTTTCAAGAGCCTGATTATTGTGCTTTTGTTCTCTTTCTGGGCTGTCATACACGGCCTGTGCTTATTGCAGGCCGTATAAATGCTACACAATCTCGTCAGCTTGAATATTCAGTCTATTTTTGAGAAGTGACCATCCTCTGAACATCCTCTGCCCTGTTTAATGACACGGCAATGCTCTAATGGTCTGGTAATTTGTAATGATTGCTTTATTTTTAGCAGGGCTAGTTTGTCCGTGGTCGTAACAGGAATAGTTTGAACTCTTCATGACTGTTGCCATGTTGTCTCATGGTATTCTCTGCTTATTGAAACTGAGTTTGGGAGGGAAGGAACTACGAAACTAGATTCACATTTTGGAAAGAAAATGTCAGTGATGCTTAAAGCTTTTCTGTGTCACTTGTTTTGCTCACTTCCAGAGTGTTGGGGGTTTAAACTAAAGAAATTCAAAGAACACTGAGTATGTTCAGTGATAATCTCTGTGATCAGCAGTTTCAATAGTGTTTTGTAGGGGTGTCACAATATATCGCAATACAAAAATGCATCAATAGTTATAAAATTACTGTGTGAGAAATTAAAGTTTTCAGAGTTTTAGTGTCAGTACTACATTAAACTAATATGTAAGGGATAATGTAGAGCGAGGCGGTGATCAGCCTGAAGGGGTTGTATTCGCTATAACAACCCCCTCGCTCTACATTATCCCGCTTATTACATGGCTACCCACCAAATAAATCAATAATTTGACAAGGAATATTGATTTAAAAAGGAGTTTATTGATTTAAAAACGATTGTATTGCTTCCGCTAAACAAAATAGTCCGTTCCGTCTCTACGGTTAGAATCCTGCGTCCATAGCAACGCTCTGTTTTTCATGGCAACGGTGTGTGTTATCCTTAGCAGCGAAATATTTTATTATCAAGAAATATCAACCAAGCCATGTAATAAATAATGTATAATAATGCAATGGGGGAATATTTGTGGGCCCTGATAATGCCAAATGTCTTGTTACCAGTAAAAAGTTTTAACAGTAAAAAGCACTTAAAAAGTAAAAAACACATTATTTGTCACATTAAAAGTGCAAGCATATTCGTCTAAAATTATGTATTTTCAGCTGCAGGATCATGAATATTTTTATTCTGGTGTCTCTATTGTCCTGTGCATTAGGCTTGGACTTGGAAACCTATTCATTAACTTCTTTTAACCTTTTCTCATATGTCTTGGAGTACCTGTAGAGTGAAATAGGGCATCAAACAAGTATCTTTCCATTTCCTCGTTTATTACAGTCCTGATGACCTGAGGCTATCATGTGGACTTGTTCTCATCCTCTGCCAATGTAAACCAGCGTGAGACTATGTGCATTCCTGGACCGTTCAGATCATCCCGTCAAAATGAGCGCTTCAAGACTGCAGTAATGTTTGTAGAGCCACATGCAGAAGGAAAGCCCTGGGGGCCGATTCTGAACCCTGTTTCTGACGGCACGCCCAGATAAACTGGCTGTGGATTGGTTTAGCTGGTAAACCAGCATGCTTTGCAAGCACGTTATTCTGAATGCTCCAGCATGTTAGATAATCTGTTTAGGGCACGTAGCATTATTTGAGTTTCAAAAACTCTCTTTTTTTGGCTGGCAGTGAGGATGCTGTATATGGTTTGTGCCGAGTCTATATTAATTTCCTCATATCGTGCACATGGCCTGTCCTGGAGCAAACATTCATGTGTTTTAGTGCAGAGGATGGCAAATCTAAGCGCAGTCCAGCTTAGCTCACGGCTCTCTCTCAAACCAGCTTTCTGCAGGCCAGCACAGCAACTTGAACATGAGCAACATCTTTTTGGGCCAATGTTGCCCTCACACAAAACTTAAGATTGTGCAGATTCATAATAAATTAACTGGATTTTGCCTGCAAAATTCCACCAAGCGACAGTAAATGCAATGTACAATGTGTATGATTCTTTTTAACTCTTTTCCCGCCAGAGTTTTTGAAAAGGTTGCCAGTCACCTCAAGCATTTTTGATAATTTCTGATCATTTTTAATTTTCATGGCCCCCAGAATATGAGCACATTTGTTGTATGAATGTCTGAATATGCAGACCCTCTGCTTTTAGACAACCAAAGAAAAAAAAGTTTTATTCTATCTTCATGCATTCCTTTCTTATCAACACTTGAATGTGGGTATGTTTTTAAGCAACTTGAGCAAAAAGCTGAGAATTGCGTTTTTATCAAAGACCACGTCTGGATGGGATTCAGAGCGATGGTCAAAGCACAGATGGAGTCGATTGAGTCCATCAACACCCCTAATGCTTCATAGCTCGTCCTGGGTCGACACTTCATTCAGAAACATAAGTTTTGATGATCGTTATTTTACACACAGCTACGCAACTACCACTTTACGCTTTGCCGCTTTACCACCCGACATGAGGGTGATTAGATGATGACAGAATTTTCATTTTTGGGCGAACTATCCCTTTAAAAGGGTCATATAATGCCATTTTTGTACAAGCTAATATGATTCTTTAGGGTCTAAATGAAAAGTTTGTAATTTACTTTAAAAATGCTCATTAGTATTGTAAGAAAACACTCATTTTACCTGGTCAAAAACAGCTCTATTTTCAGCACGCCGTTTCAGTGCATGTGTCTTTAAATGATAATGAGCTTTGCTCACCCCGCCCCTCTGTTCTGTACACACACCGTTTGTAACACAATAACACAATAACCATAACGCGTTGTTCATTATAAACGTGGGATTATGAATTATATTGAGAACGTCGTACATAGAAAACATGCCATAATGTACCCTGAGTGTAAACAACCACATTCATCGTGAAGCGTGCAAGCGATTTGCAAAGATTAATATAAAGATTAATATAAAGGTCAATAAAACGTTACACTCACTTGTTCTTCCGGAGGTGCAGCAGGAACACGAATAGTTGGTACTGATCCTTTTTTCTGGAGCAGCTTCTTAGCAAAAACAGCTTTATACTGACCCTCATTTGTAAAGCAGTCTGGTGCGTGAAATGATTCGCGCAAACATGAAAGCATTGACGTTGATCGTGGGGAATATTCCCTTCGAAAAAACAAACTCAGCCACTGCGTCTTCAGCGGTTCGGATTTAGGAACATCAAAATGACTTCTGTGTTCATTATTACACCCAAGAGCAGAACACCACAATCGCTTAGACGCTGTTCAGCTCATAGACAGTGCTCCAGCGTATCAACAATGACCGCGCCTTCTATGATTGACAGCTCGCTCACGAGCGAGGGCGGGTCTGTGTTGAAACGCTGCTGTCAATCAACAATCGTGGGAGGGGCGTCCGACCGTGTAACGTCACAAAATCGAACGGCTTGATTTGAGAGAGGGGGAAACATTATAAGAAGATTAAAAAAAGACCACGGGATGGATTTTTATCATTTTATGATGGTTGTGTACAGGCACTGCCAACACACACTTCAGTACAATCAACTTGTAAAAGTGCATGTACCATTATATGACCCCTTTAATGTTAACCAGCTGTCTGTGTGTCTTCAGGAGCGCTATTAATATTGCCCGTGTCCTCCTACACTCCTGGATTCTGTGTCTGTATAGCAGACACCTGATCTCAATACAGGCTTATTAAACAGCCTTTCAGTGCTTGTTTTAATCGTGTCAGTATGTGTCATGCTGTAACATGTATAGCCGTGTCTCTGTGGTGTGTGTCCTCGCTGACCTTTGAGCAAGCATGCATGTAGGCTGCTCTTTGAGACCGGGATCTCTTTTAGATATGTAGGGTCTTTTTTCAACCTGGGCACATTCCTCGTATGGGAGTAAAGAGCCTAACTGGTCTTCATATGTTTTTTTTTTTTGTTTGTTTTTTTTGCTGCAGTGCTATAAGATGTGGAAAAAAAGTATTGTTGGTGTTTGTTAATTTCATTTTAGGTAAAAAAAAAACACAACTAATAATAAAAAACCGCCACTTGGGACACAACATACTGTATGCAGTGCCATCTGCGCAATATTGTTTGCAGCTGAATCTGAATAATTAACTAATTTTCATTCCTCATTCACTATGTAGTCTGCAGTTCTGGGACGCCTATGTCGTCCACACTGACAGCTACTCTGAGCAAACAGATCAGGTTTCATCACATACAAAATGTCAGTAGGAGGTTAGAACACCTTAGAAACAACCAAAAAGACTGATAAAGAATACTAAAAGCAACGAGGACACCTTAGCAACCCCATAGCAACAGCCTGACATAACATAGCATAACAAAGAATTCAAAATGTAAATTTTATACTTTATTTTTCTGAGTTAAAACAAAATCAAGGTTCTAAAAGGGAGTTTTCGCAATCATTTTCAATCATTGGGTTCCACAAAGAACCTTTTAGTGAACATATTTTTTTTCTTAGTGCAAAGAATATTTAAATAAGCAATTTGTTTATATTTATTCATTTAATTGTTTTAATATATTATTTATTTAGTTTTATTTGTTTAATTTATTTTTTTATTTAATTTATTTAATTATTCATTTGTTTAATCAATCTTTGTATTCATTTGGTTTATTTATTTTTGTTAATTGGCTTTATTTAATTGTTTTTCATTTTGTTAATTATTTCTTCATTCTATTAATACATTTCTTTTAATAAATTGTTTTTATTTACTTATTTAATGTTGTTTAATTATTCATTTTAGTTATTCATTTACTATTTTTAGTTTTTTTTAATTTTTAATTAAATTTAATTTAATTTAATTATTAATTATTTTTAATTATTTATTTGTTCGTTATTTATTCATTTATTTTTAGATATTCATTATAAATTTAATTAGTTTTATTAAATTATTTATTCATGTTTTATTAATTTAATTGTTTAATAATTCTCTGCAATTACACACTTTAGCTTCAATAAAGGCTTAAATGAAGTGCTTTTAGTGTTCTAAATTATATTGATAAATGAAATAGAGTTAATTCCATTTTAAGACATTCTTTATTCATTGTTTGTCCAATAGGAGGGGACCAAGGAGTTCTGAACGGCTTCTTCGGCGACTGGGCAACAGCCGACATCACGAAACACCTTCCTTTCATCTATAACATGAGCAGCATAGCCATCTACACTTACCTTCCTGCTTTCAAACAGTAAGTGCGACTCCTCGACTTCATCAGCGGCCCTGTTTGACACCATATCATTGATCTTGGCATGCGCTGGCCTTCAGGATGGGACAGTAAGAGGATACACACAGTCACATGAGTTTGCTGCTTATGCCTCAACATCAGGTTACAGTAGATGAGGAAAGAAGAGTGTGAGACGGGGCTCAGAACGAGTGTCAGAATCATTTCAGGAGACTCTCTAATTCGAAAATGTTTTCAGCTGCCAGTAGTAATGGTGTGGATAGTATTTTTTATTTTATTTGTTTAGCACAGTTTTACACCATGTACCATATATAAATAGATTTAGCTGATTTCAACCCACAGAAAATGTGACAAAAAGTGAGAGCAGATTTCAGTCCTTTTAAACAGTTAAACCATTATGTATTACTTGACCTCAAAGCAATAGACACATTTTAATGCATTTAAATGCATTCATAAACCTTATGGACACCTATCACACATTCCACATGAGAGTGGAAAGTTCTGCGGATGATGACTAAAAACGACTAAAATGCTGTATTCTGCTGTCAGGCCAGTAGGTGGCGATGTCACTTTGTAAAGAAACACTACGTGTCTATAGACTGAACACGTAATACATGTGCATGATGTCACCGTTTTCACAGATTCATGTTTTTGTAGTTTACACAGAGACGATAACGGTATCATTTCAAAGTTTCATTTTAAAACCCATTTTCAAAAGTTTGAACGGCCAAAAACGCATACAAAAAGGCCTGGCCTGGCCTGGTCCTCTCTCATCCTTCACTGTCGCCGCTCCTCTAATGCTCTGAAGCTCCTCCGTGAGGTACGAGACCGGTGCGTTGCACAGGTGACGCTCATGATCAGTCACACCGTTCTCTCACGGCTCTTGGAGTGATTTATACACTTTTTAAAGTCACGTTTTGTAATATTTGTTTTATTTTTGAAATATAGATTATTTTCTCATCCAGTTTTTGAGGAGGCACTGCCTCCCTTGCCTCCTGGTCTTTAGGAATCCTGACAGTAGTTTATGCTGGCATAAGCAGTTCATAAATCTTGCACTTAAAGGGATAGTTCACCCAAAAATGAAAATTGTCATCATTTACTCATCCTCAAGTTGTTCCAAACCTGTATAAATTTCGGTTACATTTTATTTTAAGGTGTCATTGTTAGTGTAATTATATATTTAAGTACTGAATAATCTTAAAGGGATACTTCACTGATTAGCATTAAGCTTTGTATCAGTAGAAACCAGGTAGTATTTTCGAATGACCGTGCGTCCCTCCCTCATGTCCCCCTGAGACGAGAGATTTCTGTATTGCGTGTCTGGGAAAAAACCTCCGATGACGCCAAAATCGTCATTTAGCTCATCAGAGTCTTTTCTGTCCAGAGGCGAGAGACTCCAGCCAGTAGGAGGAGCTCGTCCCGCATGTCTTCAACCCGCCCATAGGGGGATCTCACCATAAAACGCCGTCTTTTCAGTTTCGAGTTGACTAGTAGCCTAGTCGTATCATTTCTTCCGGTAGCCCTCTGTAACCGGTAGGCGTGGCTTGGGCCTCGTAGGGCAGCGAAGCAAGTGCATTCTGGGAGTTGTTGTCTTTCATCCACATGAGCCAAAAATACATTTTCTGGCTTTTCTCAGTCTAGACGGCACCAACTTCTAAAATAATTTCACATTTCTACTACATAATAAATGACCCAATTTAAATACACATTCATCTTTCCAGTGGTGAAATATGCCTTTAAGCAACTACATGTACTTACTATAGGATTAGGATTTGGTTGAGGGTTAGTTGCATGTAATTATGCATAATTTCTGTTATTACTATGGTAAGTACATGTGACATATGTATAAAGGACACTGAAAAATATAAAGTGTTACCTACATTTCTGTCTTCTGAGCATGAAAGATATTTTGAATGTCGGTTGATGCGCTCCATTGACATCCATAACATTTTTTTCATTATCTGGATGTCAGTGGGGTCCATCAACTGTTTAGTAACCCATATTCTGTTGTGTTCAGCAGAATAAATAAATGCAAACTGGTTTAGAACAACTTGAGGGTAAATAAATGATGACAGAATTTTAATTTTTGTGTGAACTATCCCTAGTCTTTCTGTCCACAGATATGGTGCAAATGCAAAAGTCGTCCACTTCCTGGGCCAGATGAAGCCGTGGAGCTACACGTACAACCCCAGGCAGAGGCGAGTGCGCGGGGACGTGACGGCGGCGGCTCACCCCGGCTTCCTCCTGGAGTGGTGGACGCTGTACAGCGGTGAGGTGGTGCCCATGCTGATCCGAGAGTACGGAGACCAGCCCTTCTGCTCCGGCTGCGAGGTCAGAGCCCACAGAATACTATACAGAACCCTTTCATTGAGTCTTCATGGCCGTGTCACAATTCTCATACTTCCACTCAGGGACTAAATTAACACTAAAGTATATGAAACTGTGTCACTCGCCAGTTGGCTGGTAACATTTTTATGAATTCTAACAATGCATGAACGTGAACAAACATGAACGGCACTCGGAACCGTTGAAAAAGTCAACAAAAGCCTTGACGATTTAATTATTCAAGCGTAAGAAGACGTGAAAGGGAACTGATTTCATTACTCGTGTGCTGTGTGGAAAGCGCGCGCCCAAACAGCCGTGTATCTGACAGCGCGTGAACACGCTCTCTTTCACGTCTTCTTGCACTTGAGTGGACAAATTCCCACAAAATTATGTAAATAAAAAAAATCTAGTATCCTAGTAAACCTACAGTCTGTTATGTCTTAAGTGAATGTAAACCGTTGAGAAAGTAAACGCATGCGTGCAGTATCAGTATATTAGATAAGGGACAACAGCCTAATAAACCTGCGGCTGTCTGTTTTTAATGTCAATCACAAAGGACAAAGATATAATCACTCACTGCTCTTGACTGCATAGTCTTCACTGTATAAATGAAACATCCTTATTAAAGGTAAAAAAAACGGTTATTCAGTGTCAATTTACATTTGCTTGCTTTTATTTCTGCACCTGGAAACTACTGTTAGACCAACCTGAAAAGCACGGTTTATTTCATTAGTATCTTTGTTTTATCGTATTTATTTGTGCTTTTGCTTGTAATTTGATCATTTGTTCTTATTTTATTAAACCAACATTTAAGATACCAGTGAAAATTCACAATTATATTATATAAATTTAAAACATTATTAAAGACAAGTAATCTCTTTAATAATGTTTTAAATTTATATAATGTAATTGTCAATTTTGCAAAAACAGTTTCATGGCTGGTAAAAAATCTTAATGGCCGGTAAATTTTCACCGGTCATTAGCAGGTGTGGCAAAAAGTTAGTTTTAAGCCCTGCTTACACGACAAGCTGTGAATAATGTATCTTAACAACAAAACGCCATGTAAAGTCAAGTCACCTTCATTTGTATAGTGCTTTTTACAATACAGATTGTTTCAAAGCAGCTTTACAATTCATTTAAATGCATTAATTGTAAATCTTTACGAAATTAATTTAGTTAATTTATATATACAGCCGCTCTGGAGACAATGTCATCATCCAGTTCAGTTCTCATATAATGGTGTATTTTTTTTTTTTTTTGTCAAATTTTATTTTACATTTACATATAAGCATCTAGCTAATTTGCTTTAATAATTTAGAATTATTATTATTATTATTATTATTATTATCATTATTATCAATCTAATTTAATAAAATTAAATCTAATAAAAAATAATAATATTTTATAGGTATATAATATTCCAACAAATATAGGTTGGAATAACGGGAAAATTATTTATTAGTGTTTTTTTTAATATAAATATACATGACCAGGTCTAAAATTTTACAATTAGTCGACCTCATATTTCCAGGTTTTTCAAGACTGTGGGAATCCTGATTCTTCAAAGAGGGTCATGTTGTTTGGAATTTACTGGATATATATATATATATATATATATATATATATATATATATATAGATATATGTATGTGTGTATATATATATATATATACACATTTATGTATATATATATATATATATATATATATACATTTATGTATATTTCAATATATATTTTAAAGATTTATTTTTCATTTCTAGAAATCACAAAAAAATGTGTCTGCCTCATATATCCACTATTTTCAAGATTGTGGGAATCCTGGTTTTTCAGAGAGTTAAAGTAAGAAATATCTAGATGTGTAGTAGTTTTGGCTTATTTTAATGCTTGTTTAGTCTGATCTGAAATCATTAAGTCACCCTGAGGCTCTTTGGTTGAGAAGCACTTCTTCAGTTTCTAAACTGCTGGCAGTCTGTCCTTTATCACTTTTGATGGCTGTGATTATTTCAAACTGTACAGAACTTGTAAGTTTACCCCTTTTTTTTCATTAGTATTAATTGAATGTCTTAATTGCCTGTATTCTTCTCTCACCAACAGGAGGATGCTGGTGAGAGCGAGCCGGTCCAGACGCTCATGTCCTCAGCCGAGCGCAAGCAGAGATGGGAACAGGGCCAGGCCGACTACTTGGGAATAGACTCTTTTGACAACATTCAGAAAAAGCTTGATGTTTTCCTTAAATAGTCACAATTTTAAACACACTGAAACTCAGCTATGCAAGTGCCTCACATTGCGATACGCTAACTCCTCACACTCTTTCTCTTCATACAAGCATTTATTGCCTGAACTTTACCTTGGAACCTCATGCAAAATGTGAATGAAATATAGTTAGCAATTTTTATTTTGATTTATAAAGGGAGTTTTAGGCCTCTGAAGTGTCGGCTTTCTCTTTCACTAGCTCAAAGTTCCAATAATGGTGTACTCGCCAGTGTTGCCAAAAGTTTTCAATGGAAAGTAGCAAAAACCTGCTCAGTCGTTTCAATGTCACTGGATGTAATGTGCCGACTGTCAGCACTTTACGTGTGTCCTCTCCTGACCTGTGCTTGCATACACTGCGTCCGAAATCAAATACTTCTCTGCTATATAGTAGCCTATGTGAACAAGAATATGCCAACAAAGTAGAATGTCTGAATGCATAATATTTGGAAAAACAGTATGTGCTTTTATGAAAAAAGTAATGTAAAGTCGCATTCGCTGGACAATGTCCGGCTGTGTCCGAAATCTCACAGGCTACTCTCTTGAGTAGGTAGTCTACTTATTTTGAATAATTACTTCACAACCTCTAAAAAAAGTATGTTCTATATAGTATGGATGTGTGCAATGTAATCTGGACGTACTACATTCGCCATGTTGTCATTATGTAACCTACCAGCATCAGTTGCATTGCTTCACTGTCATTCATAAATCCTGTCCCGTGGCCTCATGGGATAGTAAAGTGTTCATCATATGCTCACTTCAGAATCCCGCCTGAAAGAAGTAGGCCATCCGGGTATTTTTTTTTTTGCCTTCTCTTTTATGAGTAGGCTACTGTGAATTCAGACACACACTGCTTTTCACCTATAATACGGGAAGTATGCGATTTATGACGCTGGTAGGTCACGTGACCGTAACATAACAACATGGCAGATGTAGCCTATACGTCCGAATTTCATTCATAGTATAGAACATTCTTCTTTATAGTTCGCGAAGCAAAAATTCAAATAAAGTAGGCCTTGCCTACCTACTCAGACAGTATGCGATTTTGGACGCAGCGATACTGTATTTTTTCGGACAGTGGAACGAGTTTGATAAAATGACTGACTACATGTTAAAGTCGATGCATTGGTCTCTATAGTCGCTTTAAAGTCGCTAAATTGGTCTCTATAGTCGCTTAATGTCTCTAAAGTGTTGTGAAGAGTCGCTACTCTATAGGCCTGTGAGAGGCCGTCAGTTCGAGTCCCGGTTCATGTTAACAATCTCAGCACTTAAATGAACTATTGGCCTATAATTCTCGTTTAAAGAAGACAAACACTTTTTTCTCCACCTATTGTTTAATCTGTGCATTAGCCTATAATGTTTCACTTTTCAGAGGCGTTTGAGTGTTTTTTTTTTTTTTATCACCCTATATTATTCACATGTTGGATGGTGTATTTCTGTTTACATCTGTTGTGTTATCACTTTGCAACCAATTGCCACTTGTTTTTCCTCATCTTCTTTTTTTATATCTTTGTATTTTTTTCTTCTTTCTTTTTTGTATCTGTTTCCTTTTATTCAGTGTTACAGGGCCTTGATCCCCGGCCATAAAATAAAGCTTTTGAAATGATCGTGTGTGTTTGATAGCCTGGCAAATTTACTGTAGGCCTAGCCTAATGCATAGATAATACATAGGCAACATATAATAACATGTGGCCTCAACCAGAACCGGGTTTGTAACTGAAGACTTCTTAACAGATAAAGGCATATGAGTGTGAATTGAAAGTGTTTACAAAACAACAATCCAAGAGAGAGATAAAAAATCATGAAATTATTCATTCATAAATTATATTACAGCGACACCCTGTGGTTCATGGTGAAACTATCTTTGCATGCATTATTTTAGTGTTTGTATTTTAATTATCGTCTTCTTTATAAATCCTCATCATGCAGTTCTTAAGTTCTTATAAACTGTTGGACAGGGTACACGGGCACAAATGATTCATTTTTAATAACAAAGAAACAGCAAACGTCACCCATATCGAAGTATTGAGAACAGTGGTTGCAGTTTACTGTAGCCTACTAAAACAATAAACAAAATTATAGACTATAAATACATAAATATTTTATTATTATTTTGAATTAACAATGGACCATTTAAAATATGCTTCACTGAAACATTGTTCACTTTTGGGTTACGGTAATATAATCATTATCATTAAATACATTGATATATATATATATATATATATATATGTGTGTGTGTGTGTGTGTGTGTGTGTGTGTGTGTGTGTGATGCTCATCAATCCTGCATTATTTGATAAAAAATACAGAAAAACTGTAATATTGTGAAATATTATTACAATTTAAAATAATGATTTTCTTTTTTAATATACTTTAAAATTGTAAGTTTATCTAATATAATCTTTTTTAATAATAAGTTAAAAGAACAGCATTTATTCAAAATAGTAAAGATTTATATTATTAGAAAATATTATCACTTTTTATCAATTTAACACATCTTTGCTGAATAAAAGTATTATTTCTTTCAAAAAAAGAAAGAAAAAAATTACTGACCCCAATCTTTTGAACTGTAATGTATATTGTGACAAAATTTGTTGTTCTTTTTTTTTTTTACTTTTTAATCATCGAAGAATCCTGAAAAAAAAGTATCACAGGTTATACATAAATATTAAGCAGAACTGTTTCCAACACTGATTGACAATAAATCAGCATTTTAAAATGATTTCTGAAGGATTATGTGACACTGAAGACTGGAGTAATGATGCTGAAAATCCAGCTTTGCGGCACAGAAATAAATTATATTTCAAAGTTTAAATAGAAAACCATTATTTTAAATTGTAATAATATTTCACAATATTATTGTTTTTGAGAGACTTCTTTCAAAAACATAAAAAATATACAATGTTTCTAAACTTTTGACCTACTGCTTGCCTGTTGTTTTGTATTCATTAGTTTGTTGACAGAAGTTTGGTAGCCGAATAATAAAACGGAATATTATCATAATGTATGCCTGTGGCACCGCCCCTTAACCGTATTCGCTCAAGTTTTGAATAGGTAAAGATACTGTAATTTGCGTATATTTGCATAATTCATAAACTGTGCGTCCACGGCCCGCCTCCTCCGCCAGAGCAGTGTGTGAGCAGTGAACAGTGAGCAGTGCTGGTCAAGATGGCGGCTCTGCGGATGCTGAGAGTGGCGCTGCTCGTCTTCTTCTCGGTGTTCCTCACGCTCGTCCTCGGCTTCGGCCTGCCGTCAGTGCTCAACCTGTGCGCGCGGGCCTGCGGGTTCCCGGAGACCAGCGTCACCGAGTGCATAGTGCTGGTGTACGCGCTGTTCGTGCTGTACGTGGCCGTGCCTCGACTCCCCCGCGGGACACTGACGGTACAGTACACTACACTACACTATAGTACAGGTAAACTCACACTGGAATCAATGCTGCTGTTATATAGTATGTGATATAGAGATGTATGCACTGCATGTGTGGTATAAATGGTAGTCTACATTATGCAACACATGCCATAAAATATATTGATAATTATGTATCTTTGCTTGTTATTTATTTAGTTTTTTTTTTATGTAGTTAATCCATCAGCTATAAAAATAGGTCTCAGTGCACGCTATATATATATATATATACAATGTAAATGCATAATTTAATATTTTTAGTATTTATTCTTTTCATTTCAGCCTCGATAGTGTGAATGAATGATAGAGATATCAACTATAAAAATGCATGCAGTGTGTGTGTGTGTGTGTGTGTGTGTGTATATTTGTAATCTTAGGGACAGTTTAAAATATATATATTTTAGGTAATGTAAAAATTATGAAGAAATAATGTAATTATAAATGTTATATTATGTTTTATGTTGTTTTGTTATATTGTATAACATAATTATATAAAAAATAATGTTTTGTTGTTATTATTAATTATTTTATTGAAATTAATTTTAGCTAATATAAAATAAATAATATATATATATATATATATATATATATATATATATATATATATATATATCCTAATGTATGTTAACACAATAATTTGAGTTGATTTATCTTTTAAACTAAAGCCGGTTATTTTATTCATGACTGATTTCAGATCAGCTGATCACAGTTTGAAAACCACTGATTTAGTGGGAAATGATATGAATCTGCGCTCAGATGAGGTGTTGGTTTCTCTCTCACTGGGCCAGGGGATTGTTGGCACACTCAGTTGCAGTTGCACAATAATGCTGTGGCTTTATGAAAGTAATATTGTATAATATTTCCTCATTAGGCTGAAGGGAAAGCCGTGCTGGTGACTGGCTGTGACTCTGGGTTTGGATTCGCCTTGGCTAAGCACTTACACAAGCTCGGCTTCACTGTGTTTGCAGGTTGTTTGTTTAAGGTAATGGTTCAACTATTCCTGCGATGTGTGTGTGTATGTGTGTGTGTGTACGTCAGTTGATAAATAATCAGAAATATACCGTTGGCATAAAGTCAAGATGATGAAATATATTTCACAAGATTCTTGCGAATCATTCTTACATAGTGGCAACACACTTCTGTGTGAAACCTTTTCATAATTCTAGCAGTATGACCAACTTTTCATATCACGGTTATTTATATATATTATTATGATATTGTTATTTGTGGCTGGAAACTCAATCTAAATGTTTTATATATGACATAAGCATGTACTTACTGTGTTTCAATTCACACATTTGTATTGCGCTTTTCACAACACACATCATTTCAATGCAGCTTTACAGTAAATGCATGAGTCCACATTACAATTTAGAGTGATCTGTTATCAGACGTAACTGTCTAAGTTATGTATTTCAGAAATGTACATATACTAAATCACAGTTAGTGAAAAAGGTATTAATTTAAACTAATAATTTAATGCAGAAACAATGAGCTCATTGAAGTAATGAATACTTGTTTGTTAACAAATGATTATGACATTTAGAAAAATGTTGATTCAGAGTGTACATTGTAATGGCGCAGCCTGCAGCGTATGTAACGTCATGCTGGTTTATTGTGTGTGTGTGTGTGTGTGTGTGTGTGTGTGTGTGTGTGTGTGTGTGTGTGTGTGTGTGTGTGTGTGTGTGTGTGTGTGTGTGTGTGTGTGTGTGTGTGTGTGTGTGTAATAAGGATGGAGAAGGTGCGCAGGATCTGGAGCGAGTTCATTCGGAGAGGTTAAAGGTCGTCCAGCTGGACGTCTGCAGTGAGGAGCAAGTCTCTCAGGCGCTTCAGTTCGTCACTGACAACCTGGAAGACTCGGAGAAAGGTGAGGGTTGGTTGTGGATGATGAGTTCAAAGGTCATTTCAGAGAACCAGACAATACTGATGAAAAATAGGGACATCATTTTGTATTTAATTTGATTTAGCTTTAAAACGATTAAACAAACGATTAAACGGTAAACGATTAAACAAACCCACTTGACGGGTTTAAACAAACCCACTTGACGGTAAACGATTAAATAAACCCACTAGATGGTAAACGATTAAACAAACCCACTTGATGGTAAACAATTAAACAAATCCACGGTAAACGATTAAACAAACCCACTTGACGGTAAACGATTAAACAAATCCACGGTAAACGATTAAACAAACCCACTATACGGTAAACGATTAAACAAACCCACTTGACGGTAAACGATTAAATAAACCCACTAGATGGTAAACGATTAAACAAACCCACTTGATGGTAAACGATTAAACAAATCCACGGTAAACGATTAAACAAACCCACTTGACGGTAAACGATTAAACAAATCCACGGTAAACGATTAAACAAACCCACTATACGGTAAACGATTAAACAAACCCACTTGACGGTAATCGATTAAACAAACCCACTTGACGGTAAACGATTAAACAAACCCACTTGACGGTAAACGATTAAACAAATCCACGGTAAACGATTAAACAAACCCACTTGACGGTAAACGATTAAACAAATCCACGGTAAACAATTAAACAAACCCACTTGACGGTAAACGATTAAACAAATCCACGGTAAACGATTAAACAAACCCACTTGACGGTAAACGATTAAACAAATCCACGGTAAACAATTAAACAAATCCACGGTAAACGATTAAACAAACCCACGGTAAACGATTAAACAAACCCACTTGACGGTAATCGATTAAACAAACCCACTAGACGGTAAACGATTAAACAAACCCACTAGACGGTAAACGATTAAACAAACCCACTTGACGGTAAACGATTAAACAAATCCACGGTAAACGATTAAACAAATCCACGGTAAGCGATTAAACAAATCCACGGTAAACGATTAAACAAACCCACTTGACGGTAAACGATTAAACAAACCCACTTGACGGTAAACGATTAAACAAATCCACGGTAAACGATTCAACAAATCCACGGTAAACGATTAAACAAATCCACGGTAAACGATTCAACAAACCCACTAGACGGTAAACTATTAAACAAACCCACTTGACGGTAAACGATTAAACAAACCCACAGTAAACGATTAAACAAACCCACTTGATGGTAAACGATAAACGATTAAACAAATCCACGGTAAACGATTAAACAAATCCACGGTAAACGATTAAACAAATCCACGGTAAACGATTAAAGAAACCCACTAGACGGTAAACGATTAAAAAAAAAGATGTTACAAAATAGAGATGCAAAAGTTTAGATATGATTTACATGTATTTAACACAATAATTTTGAACACATCATACAAAATCATTCTGATTTCTAAAGACTGACTGAAATGGGAAAACATTGCATCAACTAATCAAATCGTTTACCATCAAGTGGGTTTGTTTAATCGTTTACCATCTAGTGGGTTTAATCGTTTACCGTCAAGTGGGTTTGTTTAATCGTTTACCGTCAAGTGGGTTTGTTTAATCGTTTACCGTCAAGTGGGTTTGTTTAATCGTTTACCGTCAAGTGGGTTTGTTTAATCGTTTACCGTCAAGTGGGTTTGTTTAATCGATTACCGTCAAGTGGGTTTGTTTAATCGTTTACCGTGGATTTGTTTAATCGTTTACCGTATAGTGGGTTTGTTTAATCGTTTACCGTGGATTTGTTTAATCGTTTACCGTCAAGTGGGTTTGTTTAATCGTTTACCGTGGATTTGTTTAATCGTTTACCATCAAGTGGGTTTGTTTAATCGTTTACCGTCAAGTGGGTTTGTTTAATCGTTTACCGTGGATTTGTTTAATCGTTTACCGTCTAGTGGGTTTGTTTAATCGTTTACCGTCAAGTGGGTTTGTTTAATCGTTTACCGTGGATTTGTTTAATCGTTTACCGTCAAGTGGGTTAGTTTAATCGTTTACCGTCAAGTGTGCACACACACATTTTCATGTTTTATGTAGACTTTCCATAGACATAGTGATTTTTACACTGTACAAACTGTATATTTGCTCCCCTTACTCTAACCCTACCCCTAAACCTGCGCATCACAGAAAACGTTCTGCAAAAAAAAAAAAAAAGTGTAGCAGGTTTTTTTTTTTTTTTTTAAAGCCAGGGACACACTTAACGACTGTAAGGCTGATTATGAATGTAATTTGATACTTATGACTGATCATGCCCAAACACACTGAGTCCACTGAGTCAGAGACAGTTGCGTTCAGTCTCCAGTCGATGGAAACAGTCTGTAAGTGTGTTCATTTCAGTCTTACAGTGTTTCAGCTGGTCGTTAAATGTGTCAACGGCGTAAGCCGTTTGGTTAATGATGACACAGGAAGTGTAATACCCATGTCATTATACACACTTATGTCGTCATAAACCGCATATACAAGAACACACACACACACACATCAAACACACAACTGCACCTGATCCTTCAGTGATCAGTTTATAAGTGTCTTCAGTTTAAATATGATTTATTTCATCATATTCAAGTGTTTAAATCAAGGAGAAACACAAGGATCAGCTTCAGTTTTGAGTTTATTATGTTAGTGAAAATTAATGTGCTTTGTAAACTAGTCAACTGTTTTATAGTGATATGCCATAATTTCAAGGAAACATATGCTGCTCGTTATTTTTTATATGTGTCTGATTTTTAGCTCATGGATCTAGTCATATGGTTTATAGCACATGTGAAGAGTGATTACCAGCCATTAATCTGAAGGGTGCTATGGACTATTAAACCTCATTTGATTAGAGAGAATAATGACTCCGCCCCCTGCTGTCAATCACTGTGCCACACCCCCACCACACACACACCATCTACGGCTGTGTAGACTCAGAGAGTCAAACGACAGATGGCAGTGCAGAGGAAATATGGAAATATCAGAAAGATATGGAAAGATCCGCAGTGAAGAAGATTGTCAAAATAAAATAAAAATCCTAATAAATCAGATTTATTAGTCTTTTTTTATTGCTCTAACATTGATAATTAAACCCACCACAGAATAAAACCTGCTGTCAGCTGATTTCTACTTGTAATGTTTTTAAGATGATCGACAATGAAAATATTTTTCAGATTTTCAAAAGTGAGTATATTTGTTTTCATAAGCTATTAGATCTAACAGTTCAATATGGCAGGCAAAAAAAAAAACATTTTTACACTGGTGATCAAAAGCTTGGAATAATTACGTTTTTTCAATGTTTTCTTCTGCTCACCAAGACTGCGTTTATATGATCAAACATACAGTAAAAAACAGAAATAGCGTGAAATATAATTACATTTGAAAATAACTTTTCTATTTTTCTACAGGATTCTCTGATTAATAGAAGGTTCAAAAGAACAGCATTTATTTGAAAGAGAAATCTTTTGTAACATTATAAATGTATTTGTCACTTGAATCAATGTAATGCATCCTTGCAGAATACACATATTAATTTCAATTTAAAATTACCCCAAACTCTTTGATGGAAGTGTTTCATAGTTTAAATATGAAGCAGCCTAAGTGTTTTCAACATTGATAATAATCATAAATGACTGGAGTTATGATGCTGAAAATTCAGCTTCGATCACAGGAATAAATTACATTTGACTCTATATTCACATAGAAAACAGTTATTTTAAATTATAAGATTTCACAATATAACTTTTTTACTGTATTTTTATCAAATTTTGCCTTTGTGAGCAAAAGAGACTTCTTTCAAAAACCAAAATATCTTAAAAATCTTGATTATTCCAAACTTCTGACTTCCAGTGTGTATATATATATTTTTCACAACTGTCTGAATGTGTTCAGGATGTCTGCTCATCTGAGTTACACAAGCCTGAGCTTGAGTGTGTGTGTGTGTGTGTGTGTGTGTGTGTGTGTGTGTGTGTGTGTGTGTGTGTGTGTGTGTGTGTGTGTGTGTGTGTGTGTGTGTGTGTGTGTGTGTGTGTGCAGGTCTGTGGGCTGTGGTGAACAATGCTGGCATCTCCACGTTCGGTGAGGTGGAGTTCACGAGCATGGACACGTACAGGCAGGTGTCAGAGGTCAACCTGTGGGGAACCATCAGAGTCACCAAAGCCTTTCTGCCTCTCATCCGCAGGGCTAAAGGTGCAGTAAACCTATGAGAACGCCGGGCATTCGTTTTAATCAAGAGAATATGTTATTTGGCTCAGATTAACTCAAAAGTTGCATAGGAATGTTAATGTTTTTGTTTCTGTTAATGTTTCCCTGAATTAAAGGAATGTTTGGATCTGAATGGATCAATGATTAAAGCAAATGGACTTTGGGGTGTGTGGCCTGACAAACACTTTTGTGTTTTTTTTTTTTTTTTTTTGCGATCCAACATTTTCAGTGAATTTTTATCATTTTTAATTGTTGTAAGGATGCTAAAAATTCAGCTTTCATCACAGGAATAAATTACATATTAACTCTTTCCCCACCAGCATTTTTGATCATTTTTTTGATCAGGAGATTCTGTACTCTTTCAGAAGATGTGTAATAGCGCCCCCTAGTGTATAAAAGTGAAAACACGGAAAGCCGAAAATTTTCGTCAATGGCAAGGAAAGAGTTAACATATTTGAAAACAGTTATTTAAATTGAAATTGTGTAGTCCTCTGCACCGCTCCTCACTTTTTTTGTCTTTTGGTCACAGGTCGTGTGGTGAACATCGCTAGCATGTACGGCAGAATGGGAAACGCTCTCCGATCCCCTTACTGTGTTTCCAAATACGGAGTTGAGGCTTTTTCTGACTGTCTCAGGTATGAAATGAAGGCTTGGGGCGTCAATGTTTCCGTCATTGAGCCCGGAAACTTTATCGTGGCCACGGGCATCCTAACACGTGACATAGTCACGACAACAGCAGAGAAGCTGTGGAAGGAGGCGCCCCCTGGTGTCCAGGAGGACTATGGGAAAGCTCACTTTGAGCAGTACATGGCTCTTATGCGCTCCTACTGCAACAGCGGCCAGCGAGAAGTCGAGCCGGTTCTAGACGACATCACGGATGCCATCATGTCCAAACGGCCATACAGACGGTACAACCCTATGGAACCGCACTGGTGGATTCGCATGCAAATAATGACCCACTTTCCAGCGGCCATCTCAGACAGACTCTACTTCTGATGAGATGCCAACTTCCATCAGTTGGTTCATCAATGGTTCATCAATGGATTGTTAACATATGCCATAATGGTGCAGTCGAATCAGTATACAACTTTAATTAAAAAACAAAAGAATCACACAAATCTTAAAGTGCCCCTATTATGATTTTCTTTCAGTTATTACCTTTCATGCAGTGTGTAATACAGCAGTTTTTGAATGTAAAAGGTCTCCAAAGTTTCAAAGATCAGAGTGCAGATTAATGGAGTTATTGTCTCCCAAAAGAAAGAAGCGATTCTGAACTGCCTGAAACGAGTCGTCAGTAATTCTTAATTACTTCCTGCTGGAATCTACGTAGCAATGTAACAAATTTGCATAATGCCCATTGGCTGCCTGTGAACAACATCTACTTTGACCCTTTAACACTGCAGTTGTAGCTGAGACTGGAAGAGTTTGGTTCATGTCAAGAAAATGTTTTTTTCTGCACAAATCTACTTTGCTGCACTTCCAAAGGATGAGGACTCGTGCAGGAATTGATACGGAAAAATCAACGGCATTGTTACTGTTCGTATCACTGTGTTCAAGTGCTGGGGAAGATGCAGAGCTGAAATTTGCTTTCCAACGTGCTGTAAGCAGTCGACCAATCACAACAGACTGGGCCATCCGACCAATCAGAGCAGAGTAGGCCAATCACAACAGACTGGGCCATCTGACCAATCAGAGCAGAGTAGACCAATCACAACAGACTGGGCCATCTGACCAATCAGAGCAGAGTAGACCAATCACAACAGACTGGGCCATCTGACCAATCAGAGCAGAGTAGACCAATTACAACAGACTGGGTCTTCTGACCAATCAGAGCAGAGTAGACCAATCACAACAGACTGGGTCTTCTGACCAATCAGAGCAGAGTAGACCAATCACAACAGACTGGGCCATCTGACCAATCAGAGCAGAGTAGACCAATCACAACAGACTGGGCCATCTGACCAATCAGAGCAGAGTAGACCAATTACAACAGACTGGGTCTTCTGACCAATCAGAGCAGAGTAGACCAATCACAACAGACTGGGTCTTCTGACCAATCAGAGCAGAGTAGACCAATCACAACAGACTGGGCCATCTGACCAATCAGAGCAGAGTAGACCAATCACAACAGACTGGGCCATCTGACCAATCAGAGCAGAGTAGACCAATCACAACAGACTGGACCATCTGACCAATCAGAGCAGAGTAGACCAATCACAACAGATTGGGTCTTCTGACCAATCAGAGCAGAGTAGACCAATCATAACAGACTGGACCATCTGACCAATCAGAGCAGAGTAGACCAATCACAACTGACTGGGCCATCTGACCAATCAGAGCAGAGTAGACCAATCACAACAGACTGGGTCTTCTGACCAATCAGAGCAGAGTAGACCAATCACAACTGACTGGGCCATCTGACCAATCAGAGCAGAGTAGACCAATTACAACAGACTGGGTCTTCTGACCAATCAGAGCAGAGTAGACCAATCACAACAGACTGGGTCTTCTGACCAATCAGAGCAGAGTAGACCAATCACAACAGACTGGGCCATCTGACCAATCAGAGCAGAGTAGACCAATCACAACAGACTGGGCCATCTGACCAATCAGAGCTGAGTAGACCAATCACAACAGACTGGACCATCTGACCAATCAGAGCAGAGTAGACCAATCACAACAGATTGGGTCTTCTGACCAATCAGAGCAGAGTAGACCAATCACAACAGGTTGGGTCTTCTGACCAATCAGAGCAGAGTACACCAATCACAACAGACTGGACCATCTGACCAATCAGAGCAGAGTAGACCAATCACAACAGATTGGGTCTTCTGACCAATCAGAGCAGAGTACACCAATCACAACAGACTGGACCATCTGACCAATCAGAGCAGAGTAGACCAATCACAACAGACTGGGTCTTCTGACCAATCAGAGCAGAGTAGACCAATCACAACAGACTGGGTCTTCTGACCAATCAGAGCAGAGTACACCAATCACAACAGACTGGGCCATCTGACCAATCAGAGCAGAGTAGACCAATCACAACAGACTGGGCCATCTGACCAATCAGAGCAGAGTATACCAATCACAACAGACTGGGTCTTCTGACCAATCAGAGCAGAGTAGACCAATCACAACAGACTGGGTCTTCTGACCAATCAGAGCAGAGTAGACCAATCACAACAGACTGGGTCTTCTGACCAATCAGAGCAGAGTAGGCTCTCGGAGAGGAGGGGTTTAGTGAGTCCGCTTCAGGCACTGTTAAAAGAGCTGATGCTGCAATGTAGATTATAAGAAAATGAAAGTGTTTTTTGACCTGGGATGAATGTAAACCTGTTGTTGGAGAGTTCAACAACGGGAACCTTTAAAATAGCACAATAGGGGCACTTTAGAGGAGTATTCTGGGTAAAATACAACTAAACTACAGGCGCCATGTACGGCCTATACAGGAAATAAGGTCAACTTCAGACGAATCAACATTATTTTGCCCCAGATATTCATGTTTTAATGAAAACATTTAACAGTTTAAATGTATGCACTTTGATTCACTTTATCATATTTTAATATTTCACAAATGTGAACACTTTACAGTATTTTGATCTGGTCGTGCAGACATGTGTAGCGAACGATCACAGATAACCAGAGGCAGTGAAGCGTCCCGGTGGACTGGAGATGTGGCAGGAGTGTGTGTGAGGGCTGGGGAGAAGTGGCAGGAGTGTGTGTGAGGGCTGGGAGAAGTGGCAGGAGTGTGTGTGAGGGCTGGGGAGAAGTGGCAGGAGTGTGTGTGAGGGCTGGGAGAAGTGGCAGGAGTGTGTTTGAAAGGGTTACAGGTCGAGACATATTCCCTTCCCTTCCAAGAATCTGGATCTTGTGATTATGAGATATGAGATCATGTGGGCCATCCACATCTATGAATAAACTTTTGAATGTTGAAATTAATCGTGTGTTCGTATGCACAATCCCAAATTGCATACTTCTGCTGTACAATAAAATGATGTCCTTTGCAGGTGAGGGTGTTTAAAGACTGGCTGTGTTTAAAATAGCACACTAACACACTGTTCTTACTGTTGCTGCCGTGTGTGAATACATATTCATGTATACACAAAAAGTTGAATATACAGTAAAGTGTAATGTATTCCTGTGATCAAAGCTGGATGTTCATCATCACTACTCCAGTCTTCAGTGTCACATGACCCTTCAGAAATCACTCTAATATGATGATTTGATGCTCAAGAAACAGTTGTGCTGCTTCATATTTTTGTGTAAACCATGATACTTTTATTTCTGGATTATTTAATTATTTGAAATAGAAATATTTTGCAACATTGTGTGATCAATTTAATGTGTCCTTGCTGGAAAATAGTATTTTTTTACGGTGCACTAAAAAACCTAACATTTTAAAAACACAACATAAAAGTGAAGGCGCCACTGAATTAATGTGACAAGATCATATTACAACAATGTAATATAGGCTAATACAGTTAAAATGTGAGGAATAAAGCCTGTTTTACTTGCTCTCTGAAAATATACATATAACAATGCATACTGAACAGTAGTGAGCTATTTTGAACATAGCCAGAATGCTGGAAACAACCACGCCATAAAAGTGTGCTTGTAAACATGGACATCTAGCTCAATTTATTAATTTAATTGTATTATGGCTTTAAGAAGAGACATGTATTGACTGCTGTGGTGGTTTCGGCCTGGGATTACTCGCTTTTTTAAACGATGAAATTAATTTGAGAATCATCACGAACCGCTACTCTTTCCGTACCGCAAACACCTAAAGAAAATCTACTAGAAAAAGAAACACTATTTGAGATTCACTAATACTGATTTTACAAACTGAATGTAAATGGGTGGATAGCATGTGAGCTAGTGTGATGTATTAGCATGTGTGTAATGCCTCATGTTGGCCACTGGAGGGCGCAGTTGAGCTGGCATCTTTATAGCCATCAGCCTCTTTCAGAAGGCGAATCCACACTAACAGTATCAGCAAATGGTGTAATGAGGAATGTCTTTGCTCGTTTGGACATTATGTTAGTGACTAATAAGGAATGACAGTGTTTGCATGGCTTTCTGGCTTGATTTCCTGCGAATGTCAAAACAAGTAAATATGCGAGTTTCAGTAGCTCTACATTCCTTAAGACTAGTTATGATGCTTCCAGTTCCATTACATTTTTATATGCAACTGATGTTGCAATCAAATGTAAGCTAATAATACACTATTGGTCATCTGCATCTAACATTTTAGGGAGTTACACTGGTTTTGGTTGCAAAATCATGTAGAGTACATTTTTGTATTTAGGGAACTACATGAATACGCTAGTCATTTATCACACGGTGTCCCTACTGTTCTCTCTCAAGTCCTTTCCCTTCCTATAGCTGGAATGTTTCAGTATGAATATTGTTTCTTGTCTTAATTGTCTCACGCACAGCATGAGTGAAGTCATTATAATTCCCAGCAGGTCTTCATCAAATGCCATCAATTTAATTTCCATAGCAGTGGAAGCCAAAATCATGCAGGTTAACATTTCGAATGACATTTACTCATATTGTTAAGCCTTTATATGTACTTTTTAACCATTAAAATTCTGACACGCCATATTTTTCTGCTCTGGATGACATAAAAGAGATGATAATATTGATTTATGTTGTTTATTTCTTCCTTTGTACAGATCAATAAACTCCTATTACATAAGAGGAATGGTATCATTTTCTTGGAGACAGCGAACATACAACTACATTTCATTTTCACAGCACCTCCGGGTCCATCTGTGGAAACGGAGCCTCGTTCAGACTGTCAGTCCAGATTTCTGTGCATATCCGATTGGAATCCGATCATATTTAGCGAGTGTGAACGGCGCTTACGAATCCGCTTCGAACTACATTCATGTGGTTTTGCGCATGCGCATTTCTGGAAATCCGTTTCAGTCCGACTGCACTGATCGGATTTCGCGTGGTTTGTGAGACTTTCTCACGCCTAAAAAGTAAACATGTCATACATTGCTATAGGAAACATGCCGAGTCGCTGTAGAAACAAAACGGTGTTGTTGCAAATTACACACCGGAAAACCAAAGCGTTGCGATACACAATGTGGACAGTCAATCATTAAGATCAGATTTCAATCGGATACACAAATAATCGGAATGAGTTTCCTCATTAAATCTTGCATCGTTGGCCAACTATGGTCGCAAGTTCATCGCAATGTCCATTGAACTCTATTGGTAACGACGGAACTTGCGACCATAGTTGGCCAACGATGCTTTCGGGAAACGCACCCCTGGTCAATTCAGCCCACTAAATCTATTATGCTCGAATTCGGTAGAGATGATTGAATTCAGAATTCATCATTTTGTAACTAAATTAAGTTGATGAGGGCACTGATTTCTCGATTTATCCATTTTTCTGAAAGCTTAAATAAAAATCAAAAGGTTATTTTAGAAACTTCATCCACATTTTTTTTACTTAAATTGGCCAAAACATAGTACAAGAGTTAAATATATCATTGTAAAAATAAAATAGAAAATTGTCCATGCTTTGTTATTATGCACCTTGCATGAACATTCAGATCAGACACAAATAAAGTTTTCAGTCTTTACGGTTCTGTTCAAAATCAGTAAACACCACCATGCTCCCAAAAGAAAGGACAATCAAGTTATTTGGTCACAACCCAAAGAAAAAAAATAAAAAATAAACAAAGCTTTCTGGTTGGGTCTACATGATTGATAACCACCTCTTTCAGTTCTTAGCTACCTCATAAGCTGATCGGTGTATCTAGCGGTTTAAAGCTGCCTTCACATGCTATCAGAATTATCGTAAATATGAGTTTCCCAGTTAAATATTGAACATGAACGCACTCTCAAGCCGTGTTTACCACTGGGAAACTCGGGGATGGTTTTGATAATTCCAGAGATGGGCGTCATAACCTTCAAACATGGCGGAGGGAAGAATGAGTGTTGCTATTCTTTATTCATTTTTTCCACGATCGCTACATCACCTTTTATTGTCGTTAAAGTAGTGCATTTGTTCATATATGAATAATCATTTGAAGCATTGTATGTTTCATACACAGCAAAGCTAGCCTGTATTTGACAAAACTTCCAGAACTGTCAGCAAGCCGGCTACAGATAGGGTGGTGAATGTTTATATGGTTGTCAATGAATGGGATGCTAAATATTTTGGCTTAAATACGATTTATAACCCTGGTGTCCTCCATGGTTCCTGTTCTTTCCGTCAGCTAAGCACTTGAATGCGACAAGCTCGTAATCACGACTTCAGAAGTGGGAAGTGGTAAAGTCCTGATAGCATGTGAAAGCAGCATTACGCACAGGTATACTCATATCCAGCACAGACATTATTAGGTAACCATGTTTGCTAGGTCTACTCACCTTAGATCATTTTAATGCCATATTTAATTTGAAGCAAATTAAAACAAAACTGTGAAGCAATGATGTAGTTTTTTTCAGCAAGGTTTATGATTAACACCATTGTAGACAATGGTATAATCAGGGGTGTTCAATCCAGCTTCTTGCATAATTTACTTTTAACCCCAATTAAACACTCTTGAACCAGCTAATCAAAGTCTTTAGGATTACCAGAAACTTCCAGGTGTGTTGACGCTAAACTCTGCAGGAAAGCGGACCCTTCAGGAGCAGGATTGGACACCCTTGGTTGAACCCACTGAGCTGGCTTTTAACCTGACTAAGGTCCATATGGTAAGGTCACTTCAGTCAGGAGGCAAATCATGATAAAGTTCCCCAATGGGAATGTTTATATGGCCAGGACACGGTCCGTGGACATTAGTCACTTATCAGGGATGCGTTGCGCACATGCAAAGTGATACTCAAATAACAACGTGCGCATCTTAGAATAGCGAAGAGGAACACCAAACCTTTGGTTCCAACAACTGAGATGAAGGCACAAGCTATGTGATAAGACTACACTAGACATCCCTCATCCAAAACAAGCGGATCTCAACTGGTACGTCACAACCCAAAATTGGGTAACAGGGTTGTTCTGATAAGGTCTTGCGGGATGTTATCCAACAAGGTCTGGCTGCTTGGGAAAAAACATCAACGAAACTACTAAACTGAATTATAAAATGTTTTGTACTGTTAAGTCATCACTTTGTCCTGAAGCAAGACCCACTCTCCTAAACACTAAGTGTCATATTGATAGACATCTGACATTTCCACTAAATCCAAGACTAAAACGCTCGACCAAACTCTGCATGTCTTGGCGATTTTTCCACACACTCCTCAAAAAACCCATTCCTCAACTCTTGCCTCAGTCCGGCTCCAAACAGCTGGAGAAGTAATCATGGTAATAGCGATGGTCTCCTGGAGGAGAGCCCAGATCATCACCCTCCTCGTGAGTCTTGAGAAAAGAAACTTCCACATTTTTCCAACTTGAAACAGAGACGTGTCCAGGGAAGTGTCTTTTCCATTGCCTGGTCCACCAAACGTACTTATCTACGAAGTTTTACATAAAAACATCTGATCCTCAATGGAGCATATCTCACCGTTTATCATAACCTGATGAAAACTACAAGGAAGCAGCACTGCAGATCTTGATCGCCAAGCGAAGCAGATCCTTCCTTAAACCTGAGCTCACAATGCTGCCTTCATTCATCTTCTACGCTACAATACCTGCTTCATTTGAGACAGTGAGACACCGATTGAGTGCCAAAGCAAAGTCAAACACCTAATTAAGCTTTAAACCAAACGGCAAACGCCATTGCCATCGGTAACAAAAACTACACAAAAGTCACACTCGTTTTATCAAAAGGATTGCGGCTTTGATCTTGAAAGACAGCTTTATTAGTAAAACACTGAATGATAAAAGACCTCTTGTGTGCACCAATGTAGTTTTATCTTCTTTAGTCATGGCATTGCAATTCAGGCTCCAATGAAGATCTGCAACTCTTGCACAAACTCCCAGGTTCATTCAAATACATGTCTAGTAGAAGACATCAATCACAGCTAAGCTCCTTGAAAATTAGATTATCATCAAAACATCATATTTATGGCATAGCATGGATTCTAACAGTTCCAAGATGTGTGGATAACAAATTAAGCACTAGCTGGCAAGCCTCAATAATATGCACCTCGATTGTCAAGGAAGTAGAAATTCAGCAACTTTACCCCTCAAAAATATTGTTGTCATCCTAAATGAGACTATAAGCTTGATATAAGTTTGGAAACATTCAGATGCAAGACTTCCATTATTGATTGCAGTTCAAGTTTAATCTGATTATGCCTAAATCTGAATATTCTTGCAAATCCTTGTGGTAACTCACTTTTATTGTTTGAGCATTTGGCAGAAAATTGATTCCTAATAAATATAGCAGATTACGTCAATTTCAATAGTTCTGTGTCATTCAGGCAATGCAGGCATTAACAGACAGTATGTGAGACCTTTGAAACACGTTGAGCAAAGTTCTTCTGCAGTGAGGACTTCAACAGCAGACACTTGAAAGGACAGTTAAAAAAAATTGGCAGGGAAGTTCAAGAACAAATGAACAATACATTTTCGAAATTAATGAAAAGAATATATTAACAAAAGACCTAGTTTTTAATTCTAACACGTTGACATCAAAATACATTGCATCACCTATGGTCTAAACACTGTATTTTGATACATTGGGCGTGTCCCTCAACGAAATGAGCAAGTTTCCGAGCAAATGAACGGGAGTGTCATTGTCCATCTCTCCCTGTACCTCCCTTTCATGGAATGCTTGATATTCCCAGTCTGTCTAGAAGTGTAGTCCTTGTTAACTGGATATTCTTTCTACTGGGATCAGGAGGAAGCCAGAGCCTTGACCAGGTAGAGTTTGTCGCCCTGTTCGCTGGTAAAGATGGGCGCCTTTTTGTAGTGTTCCACCAACTCCTCCATTGTGTTAAACTTGCGCTGTCCGATGCAGTACAGGTTGTCCTTCAGCTGGACTTTGAAATGCTTGTTTTTGGACTGAGCTTTCAGCGATATTGAAAAGTCATTGGGCTAGAAAAACAAAATATAAAGAGAAAGGGAAGAAATTGTTAATTTAGACTCTCATGTTATTTACTCTGTCCCAAAACACAGTGAACTACTAAGACAGCTGGTATGATCTAAGGTAGCATCGTCATCGACAAGCTCATAAAAAACAAGGAAGAATTGACTCACAATTGATTCCAAAGGATTTTGCAGTTTATCATGTTGCTAAGCTAACATAATACTCAAAAACATAATGCATGGGTAGCTCAAGACGCTTTTGAAACAGAGGAAGTGCGTATGCTTTTGAAAATTAAAAAAGGAACTATGACATTTATGGTGTAATGCTAAACTCTCCACTTTAAAAATAACATTTCAAAATCGTCACGCTGACCTTCGACGTACTAAGGAGAAGGTGTTTTCCTCAAATGAGGACTGAACTATGGTACTTAAGCATCTTCATGAGAATATGAGGAGGAAGATGTCAGTCTACTCACAGAGGACTCGCTGTCCCGAATAAGAAAGTCTCCCTCTATGCCCCTCAGGTTGAGTGCCACTTCTGCCTGATGGCGCGTCACCTTCCCGTAGTACCACTGCTTGCCAGCGAAGCGTCCGCTGGATGAAGGCTCAATGTAGTCACAGTCAGGTGTGGGCGGCCCTGCCATGCTGGCCGAGTTGTGCGACTCCTGCAGAACATTCACGTAGTTTTTCGGCACAAGTCCCATCTGCCCGTCGGATTTGCGACACTTCCACCACTCCGGGTCATTTTCTGGCTTCTCCACAACATCCATAACCTCACCCTTCTCAAAGTTCAGCTCTTCGTCGTTGCCCGAGCTGAACGGGTAGAGTGCCTGTACTGTGTGCAACACTCGGTTGCCGTTCACACTATGAACAACCGCAGCCAGCTTCTCCGACAAGCCAGCGGAGTCGTTGCTCGCCGATCCATCCGCATCCTCCGTCACGTAGTTGGATGGGAACCATCCCGAACGGCCATTGTAGCTTCCCCTCCACCAGCCATCGCTGCACTTCTCCATGACGATGACCCTTGTGCCCTTGACCAACGACAACTCATCTTCCCGCTCGGCCGCGTAGCTGAATTTGACGAGCGCGGGAAGGTTTAGGTCATACAGACGTTCGCTGTTGTCTGGATTGAAGTCCGAGTCCGAGTTGGAGGCTGTTTCACGCATGCCTGTTTTCCTTTTCACCTTACCGATCCCTGCATACATACAGAAAAGAAGTACAATTAAGGGTTTTCCGAAATATACAACAGGTGTTGTCTTTGCACTCAACTACTTACCACTGAAAGCTTTTTTTTTTTACAACAATGCCACAAGAAATTGGCAATACGACAAAGTTGAACAGAGGGCAAACAAACGCAACTCCCAGAGGAACTGCAATGAATCACCAATTCCATTTAAATTGCTAGCAAATCAAAACTTTTTTTTTCAGTGAGCTTGTTTCTGCATTCTGGGATTGCCTTCTCCATGAAGAATTCCTGAGATAATGCTTTAAAAAGTAGTCAAAACAAGGAGGCGTAATTTTAACTGCTAACCTTTGTGAACACGGCGAACCAAGTGTAACTCCAGACTCGGTTTCACACTGACTAGGTTCTGGATCAGTTCTTTTGTATCCTGAGCAAAAACTCATGCATTAGCTTAATGACATTGTCTGCACAACTGTCTGCACCACTTTAAATTAACACATTTAACAAAAGGTATTTTCAATGGAAAATCTTGATTGGAAATGAAAAATGAGTTGAGACAATCTCTTCAGGGGGTAATTTCATCACCCCGCGCCCTGTACTCTGTACACCCTGTATCTGTGAAACCAAAGAGCATTGTATTTTGATACAGGCACCAACAGGCAGGGCATGAGTGAAAGGAGAACTTGTCCAAACACATGTTACAGTGCAGTGAGGCTTGTGTTTTCACACTGACAGGGGTACAGTAGCTATCAGCTCCCGCCTGCTTGAGCAATGTGTGCTCTCTTAGTAAACACGGGCGCTGGTCCAGTTTAGAAACCACCCAATCACAACCAACTAATCGTGTTCTCACCACTCACAAATCATATGACAAGCCGTGCATCTTTGCCTTCCTGCTTGATTATGGAAATTATTCAATTATGTCCATGTGAACAGGCATGTAAGAGCAACAGAACAGTTCTGCAAACCAAAATGTGCTTGCTTTATGACAATGCAAAAAAATATTGCCACCATGATACTAATGTGTGAAATTTATTCTCAGAAAAGATATTTATAATTTTCCCCCGTTTCACTCATTCGCAAGACACAGCTGTGCGGTTTAGCTCTATTATTCAGAGAAAAGTACAATTAACTGCAAAGAGACACTGGAATGAAAACCACACCCATCGTCCTCCTCCATGGGGAGGGAATGAGTGCGGGAGTGTAGGGTTAGGCTCACAGATACCGTTGAGGATTTCGGCTTGTCCGACCACATTAGGTCAAGCCAAGTGGGTCGGTCTGCAGGATTAATGGAGAATATCTGACCCTGAGGCCTTTCGACCATGTTGGCGGGTTTGGCAAAGGTTTGTGAATAGTGTTGCTATACAGGAATGTCCACTTGGCAGTGAAGTTTGTACCGGCCCAAGGACAGATAAACACATGTTCTCTTTAGATACCTTACAAAAATGTACTGAAGCAACAAAATTATTGTATTAGATGATAATACTATGGTACTGTATACAATACAAAGTACATGGTTCTTCAAAGAATACCATGCTATTACAAAAGGGTAGTTTTACAGCATGTATTCAATGTGGGTTGCTGGTCTGAGAAGGTTTGCTCAAAGTACCACAAACCACCCTAAAACTATCAGGCCAGGCCATTCTTACCAGGAGATAAGCATTTGGGCCAACTAAGTCCACCACAGCACCTTAGGCTGTTTATGAGGTTTTTAAAATGGATATCTCCAAATAGCCATGCTATTATTAACATGGTACTAAGCCCCCAAAAAAGAGGTAAAACACAGGATTCATTTTGTTATCAATCTATCTGGGAAGGAGGCAAACTCATCCTTTACCATTTTAACTTCATATACCTGTAGGCAATACTTAACAGGTATGATTTTTCTAAACTTGACAACCGAGAAGCAGCTGAAATCTTGGATCTACTCTTAACTAATCTAAAAGGAAATCACCCAATTTACTTTATGCTTACTCAGAGGTTAAAGGTTAACTGAGTGAGAACATAAAGCTTTTCCAAGAGCCCCTTTTGCTCAGAGCAAGATGCTTATCAAAGCTCAAGGCCAGAGGAATTTCTTCTGTGCTTGCGGATGCCTCTACTGCCTGATTTGCATTACAAATACATGAAATCTCAAACCAAGCTATTTGCCTCTGGCCCCTAAGCTATGTCCGATTGAGGGGGGTGGACATTTGCATGGTCAATGTGAGCAGGAAGTAAACGTGAAGTTGTAGAGCAATAGTAACTGGAGCATTTAGAGCTCCATGCGTGGACGTGTTGGTGCACGTAACCACGGGTGTGTGAACCTTCTGACAGCACAAGGTCAACTCATGATCATCCACAAATTCAAAAGATATTTCTTAAAGGGATAGTTTGCATCAAAAATGAAATAACTAGATTACGATTCATAAAGGAATCATTCAGAAAGGTTGTGTGAACCAGGTCAATTAATTCATTGAAAAGATCAAGAGTAAATAAAAGGTTTGAGCATTGCTAGTTTAAAATAGTAATATCATCATCAAATATTTGGGTATCTTCATCACACAAACATATATGAATTCACAAGACTTGAAATATAGTGGGAAAAGTTGTTTGGACTCTTTTTATAGGGCTTTTCTGTTCAATAGAAGAATATTATAGGGGTTTGGAAAGACTTTTCACTTTTGAGGGATCTAATTCTTTCAAGAAAATAGAAATTTGAATAAAGAAGTGTGAATAAGTGCAAATCTGGACTCAAATACAGGCTAAAACATACAAGAATTATAAAGGAAATTTCAAGTTTTCACTTGTTAAAACGAGCAACTGATCTTGGGTGTGTGAACGTTCAGACCAGTGGTGGTAGTTTTCTCGAGCGTAATATGATTGATGTTGCTTCACGAGACGAAAGGTAATCCACCCACTCAGTCATTGGATTAGTCAGTCTACATGGTCTCTTAAAAGGTGACATGGAGAGTTTCCAAAGTTTTTTCAAATCTCTTAACTAACACTCTCAGAGAATAACCAACCACATCAACACAAACACAGTTTCCCGAATAGGCTGTATCACACATGGGTCGCCGTCATTTTGCCAAGACAGACGTGTTCCATATCTTGTTGATCCTGGAACAACATTCCTGTCTGAAAATGTAGTCCTAACCTTATCCCTACCCATAACTTATCCCTAAAATCAGATGGAAAATGATAGGTGAATAGAAGCACATAACCCTGCTTATAAGCCTAAACTTGACAGAAACTGTAAACGTGTCCCTTAAATCTGATTGGCCAATTGGAATTCTGTTCCAAGAACATGTTGTACTAGGGTGAAATCAGGTTTCACCATCACATGTATGTATCCCACTTAGGAATATGTTTTTTTTTTTTTTTTTTTTTTTATAGTTGGAATTGTACTTTTTTCTAAACGAAATTTTGAATTCTGAATAAAAATCTAAATGACGCTTGTCAAATAACAAAACTCGCCACCATAATGCTAGGAGGCTTTGTCCGAACCCAATGCTCTGATAATCTGGTCTCTATATGTGTCCATGGATGTGCTGCTAATAGAACAAAACACATTGTATGGAGCCATGGTGTGTTTCCTGAATACAGGATAAGGAACGTTCCTGGATTCCTACAGAGGATGCTACACACTTGGCATGGCCATACCTCAACGTGCATATATCTATGTGTTTTTATTTTCCTCTCTAATATTACTTGTAAAAGTTTTTTTTTTTTTTAATCAAGTTTAAGCAAAATCTGCCATCTGCAACTAACTGGCAACCATTTCAACATGTAAAAACACAGCAGAGTATGATTCATATAAAGCTCCTATTCCACCCGCCCAACAGACTGCATCCACTTCCCTTCCCTTCTTTCCTCTGAGTGCAACTTGGATTAGTTGTTTCCTCTGGTGAGTTCATCCTATTGTTCTCCAATATAGGGCTGTACTCCATTTAAAAGCAACCTACAGCCATGAAAAGGTGGATTTTTAAATTGCAACTATGCAAAGTAAATAAATGCAATGAAACCCTTGTCAAATGGACAAACATACATAAACTGTGGTAGTACCATAGAAATGAGATTGTATCAGATGTTAAATATTGAAATGTGTACTGAATAAGACACCATTATCATATTCATACACCATTGTGTTTACACAGTTGCTTCAAGGCACTTCACGAATACTTGTCATTGTACAGTAACAGCTGTTGTATAGTTGCCTACAAAAATTGTGCAAGACAGAGAGATACTGTGTAAATAATCACAAAATATTCTTATGACAATGTACCCAAGAGTACGAAAGAGGGAGATACAAGCAAAACTGTGAAAACAGGAAAGAAAATCACTTAATACTTCTAATCTAAAATGCTGGACTCGAAGCCGAGCGGAAAACGAGACGTTCTTTCAACTCAAAAAAGGCAAGACATCAAAAGGCCTCCAATGACAGTGACTGTAAACCACAGAGCTCAAGGCTGTCTGTGCACATCACATGCTCGATCGATGCACAAATAAAACAAAAACTATCTGCAAAGAACAGACCTCAAAAATCATTTTCATTTCCCTAAATGAAGCATGCAGATGCTCAACAACAGCTTAAAAAACGCAAAAAACTGATCTAGAAATCGTTAAATTTCACAACAAAAATATAATATAAATATTTAATCCCAAAATACAATATATAATAATAAAATTTAATTAATGAAATAAGTTTTAAACACAATAAATTAAAGTTTGGCACTGGGAAAAACCAACCTAATCTCAGATTGAGATTATTTTGTCTACAATCCATAATTTAAGATGGTAGGTGTCGCATAATGTTGTAATGTACAGTATTAATTTATAGATTTGATAAGGGTTGTATTTAACGTCATATAAAATGTACATTTTATGATTCATATGGTCTTCAATACTGCATTACTGTAGTGAAAATACTTTTTCCCAGTATACAAATAACACTGTGTTAATTCCTTCTTTTGATTTTGGGGTGAAACGCTTTGTGACATTCCCCTTTCTAAGAGCTGACGCTCAGTTCTGATGCACGTACTGTGATGACGAGCTGGTCTAAACAGCCTCTGTCACACATCTGTGCTTGTTTGGCTAGCGCGGGTCTGTCGAGAGAGAGAGAGAGTCAAACGGGGGTCACTGCTCATCCACGTACGCAGAACCAGCCGAGCCTGATGTGTGTTTTAGTCAGGAACACTCCAGAAAGCCATCAGCACTTCCGGCCCTCGTCTTGTTTGAGAGGCACTCGCATTTCAGTTCAAGCTTGAGCGTTTGTCCTTCTCACAAAGCGACGTTATCTTGTGGTGCTTTCCATCAGAGAGGAAGAGTTGAGTGGCTTTATAACAAAAGTGTCGGAGTGGGAAGTGGAGGAAAACAGACGGATGGGCTGACGCTGCAGTGAATCAACAACCCGGTTTCCTCACTTCCTCCCTCACAGGCTCCAAAGATCTGAGGAGAATCTGTCTCAAATTAAACCACTTCCGCTACGAGCGAAGGCTGAACCACAGGAAAAGAGAGAAAGGGTGAGGCGGAGAGTAGAGAAACTGCCGAAAGCTAAGACCACCTCACAGGGCAGATTGACGTAATGGATTTAAGGGACAAAAATCAACATTTCACTCCAAACTCGCATCACTTTCTTTCTTCCGTGCAACACAAAAGGAGATATTCGGAAGAAATTCCAAGCTGCTCTTTTCCATGCAACATTTGTGTTTACACACATCCAAATACGCCACATCCAAATACTCTAGTTTAGCGCCAACTAGAGCTGTCGATTCTCTCTCTCTATGCCTCCCTACACTCATATTTCCAATGTGATTCATTAACCAAAAAACAAACAAACACACAAAGTTAAAGATGAATTTAACTTCATACAACTTTTCCAAAATGTATTTTGGCCATGATAAGTGTAGTGAAAATCTATAATCATGACAGCCCTATCCTCTAAACCCCGTTTATACTATAGTCGCATGTCATTAACGAAGCATTAAAGGGATAGTTCACCCAAAAATGAAAGTTTTGTCGCCATTTACTCACTCACTGAAGAATGTTGGTAACCACAGTTGATGGTAGTTGACTTCAATAGTATTTTTTCTCCTACTATGGAAATCAATGGCTACCTTTAACTGTTTGATTATCCATATTCTTTGAAATATCATCTTTTATGTTCATTAGAAGAAAGAATCTCACACAGGTTTGGAACAACTTGAGGGTGAGTGAATGATTTTTTGGGTGAACTATCCCTTTAAGGGGTTGTTCACACATAACGTGATTTTTCTATTCCACTGTGCAGCTTTTCCATTGTTTTTCCGATGTAAACGCAACATAAGTTCAACTTTTAAAAAACAAGTCTCAAGACCTGAAGTTTTTTTCTGCTTCACTTCACAACTTGAACCGATATCAATAATCTGGCTGAAACCAATAATCATTTTCATGTTATGAATAATCCTAATCCTAACAATCAAAACTGAAATCAATTGTTTAAAAATTCTACAATGGAATTTAGACATCACAGCATTATACATGTACAGTATAAAATGCATATATTATGAGCTTTGCTATTAAATTAATGTTTTTAAAGATGAATTTTAAGCGAGTGCATAAGTATGTATGTCTTGTTTCCAGACCAAACATCTAAAAATTCTTAAATCAAGATGTATTTACTAAAGTAGTAAAATGCCATAAGATATTAAATCTTGTTTAAGCAAAAACAAAAAAACAAGATATAATATCTCATGGCATTTTACTACTTTAGTAAATGCATCTTGATTTAATTTGTTTTTTAGATGTTTGGACTGGAAACAAGACAAAAATACTAAAAAAAAACATATTTTGCAGTGTGTTGCATGATGGCAAAGGTAATTTAAATGTAAAAATAGAGGATATGAGCATGCATTATTCAATATCCAACACTGTTTGATATACACATTCAAAAGTTTAGGTTCGGTAAGTTTTAGTAATCGTAAAGTAAAATATTTATAATGTCACAAAAGTTTTTAAAGTTTCTTTCCGTTCAAAGAATCCTGACAAAAATGTATCGCGGTCCCCCCCCCCAAAAAAATCAGCTACACAACTGTTTTCAACATTGATAATAATAGTGTTTCTTGTACACAAAATCAGCATATTTATTTTACTGTATTTATCTATTAAATGTAGACTTAGTGAGCGTAAGAGATTTCCCAAAAACATTTTTACGACCCAAACTTTTGAACAGTACTATACAACCAATAAACGTAAGAAATCTCTAATAATAGCTGATAACCAATATGGTATGGGTCATATGTGTTTAAGTACAAAATACAAACATTTCAACCAATCAATCCCTTTAAGACACTTATTTCTCAAGCACAATTACATACCCAAACACTTCAAACACGACCACATCATGTCCTACGATCCTTCGGTATCTGTTAACACATCTCAACAACCCAGTCTCCGTTCGGTGTGTGAATTAAAAAGCCTAGATGGACACTGAACTGCACAGCTACAGAAAGAGGAACATGAGGGGAGTCAGTGAACACATGACTGAAGAAAGGAAGAATATATTCCAGCAGCAGCAGTTGCAGTTCTCCCAGAAGAGATATGAGCTTCATCAATCAGCTCCAGATGACACAATGCTCTCAGTGTTTGACCGGAGAGCTGACGTCGCCCAACTACGGCCCACTGGCACGAGGAAACCCCCACGACAGCAGACCACAGGAAAACATCATCGTGCTGGACCAACAAGAGCCAGTGTGCTTCAAAAGCTGAACCTGATTAAAGGAGGATCGGGCTGGGAAAGAAAATTCCGGTTGAGTGTAACAGGAGAGTTTAAGTGCACAAAGAGGAGTGGAGGTTCTTTACACTGTTGATTGCAGTGTGTGCGTGTGTGTGTGTGTGTGTGTGTATGTGTGTGTGTGTGTGTGTGTGTGTGTGTGTGTGTGTGTGTGAAGTGCAATTACAGGCTTTTCAGAGAACTGCCCGCCCAGCTGCTCGACTAACACACAGAGAACGAGGGGAAAAAAGGAGACATTTCCTAACAAACTTGTGTTCGCTCATAGTTGCTTTCCAATGACATAGAAATAAATAAAAAATAAATAAATAAAGAGTGTGTGTGTGTGAGTGTGTGTGTGTGTGTGCGTGTGTGTGCGTGTGTGTGTGTGTGTGTGTGTGTGTGTGTGTGTGTGTGTGTGTGTGTGTGTGTGTGTGTGTGAGAGAGAGAGAGAGAGTGGGGGTTACTGACAAACTCACACCCAGCTCAGCTCAGAGGGGGAAAAGCCTTTCAAACTTCCCTAATCCCACAACTAAGAATGTCTCAATGCAAACTCAAACAACACAAGCAATAAGTCCAAAGCCACAACTTTCAGCAGTGTCAACTTTCTAGACTGGTAATATAATAAAGAGGAGAGAAAAGGTGGCAAAACTCACGGAAGAAGTGTTTGAAGAGGTTAGCCATATCCATTTTGGGCTATCCCGGCAACTGGGCTCTTCCCTCTGCAGCTGTGCTGCTATTCCCTGTGAAACACCCTCCCGCCAGTGAACAACCCACTGCCTACACCACAGCCAGGCGGCAGGACATGTGACCAGCGTCAGCCAATCAGAACCCAGTGCTCCTTTAGGAGGACTAGTCTGTCCCCCCACCCACACACATAGCTCACTCATGGCGCATATGGGGACTAGCAAGTTTGTTTCTAAAATATATATATATATATTTTTTTTTTCTTCATGTTTTTGCAGCCTCAAAGGATTCATATTCATTGACAGAAGCAAGTTTTCACAGAAAGAGTCATGAACAACCGGTCCGTTCACACTAAATCAAGCATGTTTGGACATGTTATTAATGTAGTATACTTTGAAGTAGCCTACCATGAAAATAGAATAAAGTACTATATTATATAAAATGGTATAACCATCTGATACCAGCGTAAAAAAAAAAAAAAAAAACAAGTTGCAATGTTGCATAATCAACTCTTTCCCCTCCAGCTTTTCAAAAGTTGCCCTCAGCCAGCATCAGCTTTTTTGATCATTTCCACAAAACTTTCGTGGCCCGCAGATTTTTTTGTTGTATGAATATGAGCAAACAACATATCAAAAGAAAGAGCAGAGCCTCAGCTTTTAAACAAAACAAAAAGCTTCATGCATTGGTTTTTATCAACACTTGGCTGCACAATATATGGTTTCAACATTGACTTCGCACGGTCCGCATCCGCGATAGTCACATGGTAGGATGTACGATGTCAAGTAGGTAGTGATCGTAGTTGATCCGTATGGACCAGGCCCCACGGTTCAAAACACACGTGATTTGCAGATTAATTGCAAAGTTTATCATTTGCAAGCGTTTATTAAGTCCTGTCATTTTAAACAATCAAACGAGATTAAAGCAAAAAACAAATTCAGTTCTCCTTCTTGTCTTTTTATGCTTGAACGGACACATACACGGAAAACTGTCAAACTGCCCGTATCCCCGTAAACACAGCCGCTTATGTGAACCTAAACAGTGGAGAAAGAAAACCGGTGCACATCATTATATTGGATCCGTGCATTAGGACTTAAAGTGTCATTAATGTTAATCAATCAACACAATACAAAGAGGAAATAACTTTTGTAGTTAACAGATTAATTATATGTGACCCTTGCTGGCAAAATGAATCGCAATGAGCATATTTTCAAAAATGAGTTATTGTGATTTTCACATTCTCTATTAAAAAAAAACTTCAAAAGGATGGTATGATTTGTTGGAATCAGACAAAAAATAATTAATGAGCTACAACTATTAGAAGTCGATAAAGTCAGCAAAGTCAATTTTGAGAAAAATCGAGTTAAAGTTTTCTTAATGTTCCAAAATAAAATCACCTACCAAACCATACCTTAAAATCTCTGGTAATAACAACAAATTTGGCACACAAAACCAAATATCTATAGGAAAAATATATATTCAACTTTTTTTCCCCATGACACCACAATCGGTTGAATAATATTAATGAAACAGACAGCCTGTATATTCAGACAATATATATTATAGTAGCCTATATATTCAGACAAAGTTGGAATGATGCGCTTTACAACGATCCCGCACTTGTGCTGAGAGGAAGAGACAGTTTTTTCATGGACAAAGGAAAGATCAGAAAACGCACAAATTAAGATACTTTTAAATGATTAATTGCTATTTAGAGCTTTGTGATCGCTAGTCGAGAGTTAAATGAACTAATTTTTTGTGAAAAACGTACTTGTTTTGTCTGTAGCTCGTAATTAGCCCGTGCGCACTCACATTCATTTTGCCAGCACGGTTCATGAAATTTACAGAAAGTGTTATTTTACTTATTTAATTGTTCTACCTTAATACTGTTCTCTTGTATTTATCTATGCTTTTAATTTGTTTGTTATTATTTTCTATGCACATTCATTCTCCTACAAAATCACCCCAATCGTTCCAGAATCATTCATTCTAGGGCTGCACGATATTGAAGAAAAACTCATTAAATAATGCGATATGCGATACAATAATGCTTAAAGTCTGTAAAATAAACTTAAATTATCAAAAAAAATATATATTTATATATATAACCTACATGCGTTTCACATTCTTTTTGTGAAAAGAAAACATCCCTACAGCTTCTGAAAGTGAACAGCAGTGTTTTCAACAGAAAATGAATAATCATATGTAAAAATAAACAATGCTTAGTTTTCACTGTTATGAATTAAATATATACTGATTTTTATTAAAGCTACAGAAGTTATTCAGCCAAGAGCAGTGAGTGATTTTCTCTTTGTCTTTTGTTCATGACCCCAGTTATTGCAAGCTGTTGCGATATGCATATCGCGATATATACATTTGCGATATTTCGGTAATTTCGATATATTATGCAGCCCACATTCATTCATTCTGAATAGAGCTATTCAAGTCATCTAGTGAAATTTTATTCATATAGCAATACATATCACCAAAAAAAAGTAAATATTGCAAAAAAAAAATTTTTCCCCAATATCTCGCAGCCCTGAATGTGGGAAAGTTTCATTTAAATAAAAAAAAGCAACATTTTGCACAAGAATCTGAGAAAATTGTGGTTTTTGTCAGACTTTATGGTGTGCAAGCAGACATAATCTGGCAGGAAATCTGTGCACTGCACAAGGCTGGGGAGGAAGAGCACATAAAGGTGAGGACACATGCAGAACATAAAACACAACAGATAAACAACCTCAACACCAACAGAAAGCAGACTCAAGAAGAGAGACTGTGTGAATGAGGATTTTCAAAACGGCCGCAAAGACAGTGGTGGAGAGATTGCCATCAGCGCACACAAAGCTTCCATTGTACAGCTCGAGGCCAGACACAAACCCCTGCTCCAGTGTCCGACAGCTCAGACCCAGCTCAGCGAGACACCACTGACGCTTCAACACTACACCGGCTTGAAGATTAGATTTGAGAGCAAACATGCGTCTAACAGACGTGTGCCTGCAGTTCCCAGGACGCGTCATAGCAAATATTCACTAGCAGAAACTGTCGCTTTGAAAGGATGCTTAGAAAATTTCTATTTAATAGCCTATATAATTGCATGCTTTTATTTGTAATCATGTTTACACATACACACACACACGTTTAAAAATGTCTATAAGCATGCACACACATACATAGATATAATGTGTGTATATATATTTATTGCTGTCTACATTGTATGTGTATATGTATTATCCATATGTATGCATTATACATGTTTATACATATGTATGTATGTATTATACGTATGTATGTATGTATTATGCGTATGTAAGTATTATGCGTACGTATGCATGCATGTACTATATGTATATGTATGTAGGCATGTATGAATATGTATATGTATATATAATTCATATATCTATGCATACATAATATACATGCATATATTTCTTTTCTTTCCAAAACATGATAGCTTCTATGGCTTGGCTTACTTATAACTAAACCTAGTTATGCAAAAATATTTTGAATGAGGCGATTATAAGGGCGATTTTATTTTCACGATATTGATTCACAAACTTGCAATTAGTTTCAATTCAATATATGGATATATAACATGGATATATATCAGGTACACTACACACACACACTAAAACAGATATTATGTTAGAAACTGAAGTATAACATTACAGTAGGATGCGCTGTGTCCTGTTGACAGCTCTGATATCCCTCACACACACTACAGGATCAGAACCTCCACTGTGAAGGAGACGTCCTGAAGTGTGTTTTCTGAGGGGTCCAGGAGGTCTTCAGTTGTGCTAAACATGTGCGCTAGTCTGGACAGGAACATGATGAGCTAATCTTTCGATCTCCTCCGTTTCTCTTTGTCTAGCTTATCTCCCGACACTACGCCTCGCATTCCAGTGTCGCAAACACTTCCCTCACCAACATCTCAAATCCTCTGAACGCAAAAGATGTCCTTAAAGCCGGACTGGAATGAAAACTCACACTTTCTATTTTCTAAATGCGTGTTGCTGATCTTATTGCAAGTGATTCATCAGTGCATATATTTAATTTTGCATTTTTAAACTTATCATTTTTTATTAAAATATCATAACTTGATCTTCCAGTGAAACGACAGACTTCTTTCTTACAGTCGACTGCAAGCTCGCACTCTGATCGGCCTCCATCCAGTCTACAACCGGCGAATAGGACCAAGTCCACGGCCTACATTTTATTTTATTTTTCAAAAATCAATTTAACTCCGATAGGGGAGAAAAGATCAGCTGCTACTGCCATTACACTTGATATCGCTAGATATATTTCAATTTCATGAAAACATCCAATTCACATTTCACACCAATATAAAAAAACAAACATTTTGTATACAAAAATTGAAGCCGTTTGTAAAAGCAAGAATTTTGCTCACATTATTTGTAGGTCTGTATATAGATATAATTATAGAAATTAATAACAGATGTAATTACATGCAGGTTTTTTAATAGAAGTAAGATTTAAAATCATGTTCACAATAAGTGCATTGTATCAAAATTATTAATTTAAATGTAGATAGAGACATTGAATATTAAGTGAGACCCAATTTTTGTTTTATTTCTTACAAAAATACACTACTATTTGTGGAGAAGTTTTGTGACTAAATAAATAAATCTATATCATTGTACAGAATTTATTAAATGTAATGAGAATCTAATGACAATTACTTGCTGTAAAATAAAAAAGCCATCATATATACAACTTTACAACTCAAATAACAAATTCAACTAAATTACAGATTATTTAACAAATATAGATTTTTAGATAAATTAAACAAATATATATCGTCACAGTTATAAGGATTATGGGGTGGGATGTTTTAATTTCAGTGAAAACAATGCAAAATAAATCTTTATGCTCCATTAACTTTATGCACAGAATTTCTTCATTGAAGTCTAAATAAAACCCGTACACGATCTCTACAAGTTTCACCGCATTTATGCTCAACTTAAAGGATTTGACAATACAACGAACACAATGTTGCCAATCAAACTTTTTATGATCTACGCAAACAAGTACGTCGAAGAGAAAACTGGTCTCGGCTTAAAAGATTACCTTGCTTTGACGTCGGTCAATGCAAAAACAATCGTGTTTCGCTCAGAGTTTGAAACAACAGAAATGTGAAGTACAAGACGTGTACTCTACCTGAAGTGACTGACTGAAGGTGTGGGGTTCTGGGAGCTAGCGAGCAGCTGAACGCAGGAGGTTTCTCAAACGAACGCAGTTATTTCAGGCTTCTAACTGCAATACTGTATCTTCCTGTGTATCTAAGCACTAAACATTGTTGTGGTCAAAAACAAGACTCCTCAGGAAATGACAACGAATTTGCCCTACATGCTGAACCACACACATTACTCAATTAGAAACAGATATGTACGGACCTCTTTATAAGCAGAAGTGGGCTCAAATATCTGTTAGCAAACTGTTATGTTCCTCACACAACAGTGAAAACTAAAACTCTGCCATCTTGACTCACTCTCATTAGATTTTAAGCACTCTTGTATGCAACCAAAGTTATTGCCAGATTTAATTGAGAGATTTTCAATGTATAATAAGATAAATGTGTGTCTGTCTGTCCCTCACATAAAGCCATTACACTGCTTCAGAAAACATTGAACAAGTCACATGGGCCACATTTAGGGCGCATTTCTGGAACATTCTTTTCTTGAATTAAAAACAGTAGCCAGTATTCTGTTGAGTAATTTCTTGAAGATTCAACGCACACGTCATGTGGGTTTTGAGCAACACGGGAGCAAGTCAAGTTGGAGTAAAGCAGAAGTTGGGGCTTTACCTAAAGTGTCTTTGAGGTTCTTGACGATCGAGGCTTTCCTGGCACTGTTCTTCCGCTCGACGTAGTTGGAAGGCACGAAGCCCGTCTTGTTGGTGGCGTTTCGTACGCGCCACCAGGACTTGGAGTCGTCCAGGAGCCAGAGACGCTCGTTCTTCTTGATGTCCAGCTCCTGGTCCTGCTGGGCCATGTAATCAAACTTGGCGATGACAATCACCTCTTCCGTCATCTTGGATTTGTTTCAACACTGAGGAAAGATGATAATTGAATTGAGGTTACATAGTGGAACAAGACTTTATTTAGCAAGTGAAAACAATGATGAAAATGTTATGGTATTTAAGAATAGGTTTAAGTCAAGTCAAGTCACCTTTATTTATACAGTGCTTTCTACAATACAGATTGTTTTCAAAGCAGATTTACAATGATAACAGGAAAATAATGCAACAGCGTTTGTTTCTGCTGTACAGCAGATCTAGAAGAAAACAGCGTCATGATCCAGCTTAAGGCGAGACACTACAGGTGAATAGGGTAACATTTTAAAATAATAGATATCACCTTGAAACATCCTCAGTTGATTACTTACACAAGTATATAACACAAATGTATTACAAGTTTTGGAAATTTGTATGTTTAATTATGCAAATTAGGCATTATCTCATTAAATATGCACGATTTTGCATATATTTTCGGTAGATAGATTTTGTGAAAACAAGATGAAAAAAAAAAGTTCTGATGGTTTTTCAGGATATATGCTTTCATTACCTAGGAAATCAAAATATACTGTCCATAGCATTAAAAAAAATTGATTTTCGCCATATTTTTTTTATTAAAATGTCACATAAATCAGGCCAGGAATGATTTATTAACAAATCCCTCTGAAAATATCTTCAGAATACTGCTAAGTGTATAACTGGAAAGTTTGGTGTACATAGGCTGAGATGTCTGTACTAGAGAATGACAAAAAACTAATTTTGAGAAAACGGCAGTTAAAGGTTCATGAGATTTCGTCGTTAGCTTTAAATCCCCCTTTGGACATTCACGATTGGTTACTGAAAGAAAGGAAATGCCCATATTTGGGTTACATAGCGTTGTGCAGGAGACTCAGAGCTTTACAACGATCCCGGTCATGACAGACTTCAGTAAACAGACGGAGCTCGGCGTGTCGCGTTGGAATGCTAACTTCTTGGTAAATTCGGGGAAACTTACCGCCGCAAGTACACAAAATGTAATAAAATAAACATCGTAATGTATATTTTCAACGTTTTCTTTATAGCAGCTTGAAAGAACACATATTGAAGGAGTAAACTAGCCCAAAATCTCAAAACTGACCACTGCAGGAAAATTCGATGTTTTCGCCTGCCGCGTCTCGCCTTAAGTAAGTTCAGTGATGGTTCATTTTGGTTGTAAAAAAGTTATTAATTTAGTTTATTTATATATACAGCCGCCCTGGAGAAAACAGTGATGTCATCGTCCAGCTCAGTCCTCATATAAAGGTGTCATTGCAACCAAAAGCGAAAATCTCTTCCAATGTCCCATTTCAAGGTCAGCTTGCTCTTTGGAAAACCAACACAAAGACTTCAACCGACCTCTGTCCTAACAAACAATGACATTTGCCAGGAACAATCTGGAGTTAAAATGGAAGTTGTAGAGATCCTGTTGTTCACTTGGATGACTAAGCTTGAAGTGATGGATCTAAAATGACAATTCTGCATTACAACAACAACAACAGCAGCGAACTGAAGACCAATCAGTGCATGAAGACCTTTGAGCCTAAAGGACATGACCAGGTATAGCGTTCTCAAGAACACAGTGTTTCTGATTGGCCCACAGGGCTCAGGACAGCAAACCTGGCTGTCGGAATAGATCAACATCATTGTTCACCTTCTCATGAACATCTCTATGCCACAACAGAGGTGACCTACTTTCTAAAGGTCTTTGGACTCATGTTTTCATTACATTAAACGAATCCTGTCCAACGTTGCCCTACACGAAGACATGCAGAGTATACTCAAAAGCATATAAATTAATAGATACATAAAATATTCGAAAAAAAGCATTTGTTGAAGAGCTTGGAAACACAGTGACCACATGATCTACAATCTACAAATAAGTCTAGCATCATGTGTCGCGTCGCGCCGCAACAGCTCGAGGCTGTCTACACTGGACTCGACAGATCAACCTTCGCAAATCGTTTGTTCTTCATGTCGCGAGCGCTTGGATTACGTCAGAAATTGAACAGGGGATCGATTTATCAATCAATCAATCGCATTTATTTATATAGCACACACGTTGGCCAAAGTGCTTTACATACAGCCCAGCACATACAATCTAAGATTATAAAACAATTACAAAAATTAATTACAATTAAATGCAAGAGAGAAGAGATGAGTCTTTAAATGAGATTTAAACGCATCAAGGGTGGCGTGAGATCTAACATGGAGGGGTAAACTGCTCCATAAACAAGGAGCTGACACAGAGAAGGCCCTTTCTCCTTTTGGTTTTAGTCGAGACGAGGAATGGTTAGCTGAAACCTTCGTACAGATCTTAAAGGCCTAGAGGACGTATGTTGCTGAAGAAGTTCACTAATGTAACACTAATGGTGGGGGAAAAAATTGATTCTGTTCAGTATCGCGATATTTTGTGCATGCTATTATATCGATACAGTAGCGCAAAGTATTGCAATATTTAATAATAAAATTATCTTTCGGGTTTTCTCCATTGGTTTTCTCGAAGTTTACTCTGATAATATACATTTTGCGTATTACATCCGCTTTGTTGTCGTGCATTCAACAGCAAATTCAAATGAAAATGGCTTCATCACAATCGGTTGTACACGACGCTTCTTTCAAATCGAAAGTGTGGGCATGTTGACCAACTCCTTTTTCTAAACAAAAATGCCAATATTCCCAAATTAATTTTGGTTGATGACCTTGCAGCCAACAGGACTGGACTCTAACAGTACACATTTGTGTTTATTTTTCTCAAATTACTCTTATTTGTGATTATTCTCAGGTTTATGCTACTCTATTTTGTCTGCTTTATGTTACTCTATTGTATTTAAATAATTTTGTTATGTGCTGGGAGCTCACCATTCATGTGAGAGGTCTCCTATTCAGAGAATAATTACATCCTGTCCTGTAATAAGGTCCTGTATCCTGAATGTTCAAGGACAAAGTGTAGAAGATAATGTTCACAGAATTAAATGTGACATTTGAAGTGAGTTGGAGCAGTCTTTTTTTTGTAATGCCTTTAAATAATATGGGGGACATGAATCGCAATATATCGCAGAATCGAATCACAACACTTGCTGTATCGCAATATGTTAAGAATCGCAATAATATTGATTCGTGGCCAAAATATCGCAATACTATTGAATCGTCACATTTTTGCCAATTCTTACCCCTAGTAACTTGGTGCCATCCCATTTAAGCCCTTAAAAACAAATAATAACATCTTACACTTAACCCTAAATTTGACTGGAAGCCAATGAAGGGATACTAGTACAGGTGTTATACTCGCATATTTCCTAGTCCCAGTTAAAAGCCTAGCAGCAGCATTTTGAACCAACTGCAGACGTGAAAGTGATGCATGAGAAATACCATAGTACAATGAATTACAAGTGTCCAATCTGGACGTAATAAAAGCATGCATAACAACTTCCAAATCATTAAAAGACAAAAAAAGGTTTCAATTTCGCTATCTTCCTTAATTGGAAGAAACCACCTTTAAACACTGAATTTAAATGCTTATCAAACTTTAACTCGGCAACAAAAAGAACTCCAAGACTCCAAGCTTGATATGTACCTTTGATTTAAAAAGGCCTAATTGATTAATTCAGGTTTACAGTCTGGGATCGTGTCGCATTGCGCCGCTTTCCAGTGTAGACAGCGTCTCTGTTTATAATGGGGTCTATTTGCTTTTGTCGCGTCGCACCTATTGTGATCTTACGTGATAAACATTACCTAAAATGACAGAAAATATATTTGGAAAACATTTATTTGAAGTGTAATTTGATTGTTTAGCTTGGACCACGTCCCATTTGTTTACATGGAGAGGGTGGGATTTGTGAGCTATACTGCATCCAGCCACCTGGGGGCGATCGAGAAGCTCTGACAAACACAACACAATTATGCCAATAGATTGCATATTATGATCTTCTGTAGATGAATAGAGACAATGTTTACTTCATGATGTTTATATTGTAATGTGTTGTGGATGGTTGCAAGAGTGCATTTGGTTACACTATTTTAAGGAGTCATTGTTACAGTGTATTTATATATTTAAGTACTGAGTGATTAAAATTAACTGCATGTACTTACTATAGGGTTAGATTTTGGTTGAGGGTTAATTGCATATAATTATGCATAATTTACTGTTATTACTACGGTAGGTACATGTAACATATGCAACAATGACACTGTAAAATAAAGTGTTACCGTGCATTTTCCCCCTCATCTTCTTAAATGAGCAGCCGGAAAGAGCAAAGACATTTCAAAATAAGAGTCCCCGTGTACTTAAGCTTAAAGTTGGTTATTATTGGTATTCTGATTACACAAACTTAGCATCTATCCACCAATCTCTCAAGTGTTGTCGAACTAATTAAATCAGAGTTTATCTTGCCAAAGTTTCCATTTGGTACGTAAAATGTTCAACCAAATGCTAAACATAAAACATCATGTATAAATGTTGTTAATTGAAATGCTTACCTGTGCTGCATTAAAGCTGTGGATATCTTAGTAGAGATGCTCGAAGGCAGACCTAGAAAAGAAAGACAATCATAAGTTCAACAAAACTGCATGTTCTCAAAGACAAAAAAACGAGAAAGGAAACCACTAATGGAAACAGACTGCAATGACTTTGAAAAAAAAATCAATGTGTTACATCTCCCGTCCGAAGCGTCTGGCATGTACGCTGGCGACGGCGTTGTTGGGAACACCCTCAGATGTACGCAGGGAATGTGCCTCTGTTTACTCGCCAAAGACAATCATCTCTCCAGCGATTGTGTGCCATTTGGCTAAATAAATAACTGATGAAGATGACTATTGTTTTAGGGCTTCAATTCGACGACTGCCAGAAGACAGTTTATAGTCAAATGATCTCCATGCAGTCAGAGCAAGAGATCACTTCCTCTAGAATGATGGCCAGCGATTGTCTATTGTCCAGGGTGAGTCAGGAAAATAGTGGGGGAAAAGGCAGATCCAAAAGTAGGGCACAAACAGCAAAAGCAGGATATGCCGTTTCATTTGAAATGCATCACCGGATACCAGGCGTGTGGTGAAAAAAAAAATGAAAAAAAAAAGGTAAACCTGTGCTTTCAATCTATAATCCCGACATCATACCTGACAAACTGAAAGCTGACTTCAGTAAAAGAATCAGAAATACACCAAAAAAAGTGACTATGCCGGTAGATATCGTCTTAATCCTGTGATCATCAATTGTCCGGTCCTGCCTAAATCGAGGGTTTATATTTTTTACTGCAGAATACATGAAAATCACACTACTCCAATGAATGAACCCTGGAAGGTATGGTTGAACTGCATATGGCAAAATTACTTCATAAAAATAATATCAAATAAGCAACGCCAAAATAAAAGTCCTGCCTCCGCAACATTGCCCAAACAGAAAAGCTGAAGGGTTAATTATTGGCAACTGTAAATATCCGTAGCCTCACAAATTCATGCATGCAATAATTCAGATTATGCAAAGTTTGATTTAAAAGTATATATTAAATGTTTATGATTTGTAAGGTGCCTATTTCCAAGAGTCATTACAGTAAGTCAACTCACTGTACAGTTAGAGATGCAGAGGACAAACACTGATAATGTAAAACGTCTTACTCAAACATGGGCTCGCCGTCTCTCAGCCCAGTGCTATTTTAACAAGACATGTATTTACATATTATTTACATTTACAGTTTGACCTTTAATAACTGCACCACAGGCTGTTGTTTAATCAGTGGTTTATATTACAATAAAACGCCAAGATGGAAAACAAATCATACAACTATAGGCTATAATGCCACACTATAAGAGACACTGTCATTTTTATTTAACTTTCAGATCACTGCAAAGTGGAATTATAATTATATTATGTGGATTATATTACTAATTTTAAGTGTTCTAGTTTACAAGTGGATTTGATAAGAGTAATTTCTAAACAAATTTTATAGTTTAATAAAAAAATACCAATGTTGCACTAAGTGGAACTGTTAAGATTAATTGATAGGAGCCATATATTGTGTTTTATAATACAAATATAATAAATAATAGTGTTTATTTTGCAATGCTTAATGCATCGCAGAGCTATTTAGCTGTGAAACATAAACTGGATTGATTGTTATAACTTCCGGATCGGGGGCATAAAAGCCCTTTGAGTTTACGAGAATGAAACGCCCTTCGATCTCGTGGAAATCACCGATAAGTGCAAGCGAAGGCCACATCAAGTGTGCAATTAGAGACACTGATGCATGCAATGCTGCTTCAGATTTTGACAAGAACAAAGAATCTTAGATGCATCAAGTGTCTGACTGCCTATGAGATGCTGCACAGGTTAACGTATGCATTCGCAAGCTTTCGGAAACAGAAAAACACACTACAATCCAACGATGAGACACAGACATCTCACGTTCATCTCTAACATGCACATGTCTGATGATTAACTCTGCTGCACAGTAATCTAGATGTATGTTATGGGCTCTATCATGTGGTATTAGGAACTTCAAACCTCTCGCAGCTTCACTAATTAGATGAATGAACGCTGGGAGGTAAAGTTAACAACAGTGCAGAGACAGTCTGGCAGACGGAGCCGGTTCACTCCCTCCGCATAGCTGGAGTTCAGCGAGTGAAGGCCGATCACACGCTAATCTAACATCGCTCTCCTCAACACCCCAGTCTCTTCATCACTACTTTCTTCTGAAATGACTGTCACGTGTCCGGCTCCTACGGTCGTCTTCTTTACCTCCTCGTGTCACTGCTGAAAAATAAGGAACTCAATACAGGGGTCTGTGTTTCTTTTTGTTTGTTTTTTAAAGAAATCAACTTTTATTCAGCAAGGACACATTAAACTGATCAAAAGTGACAGTAAAGACATTTATACTATTAGCAGCACAACAGTTTTCAACACTGAAAATTATCAGAAATGTTTCTTGAGCAGAAAATCATCAAGATAACTGAAGGATCAGGCTGAAAATTCACAGAAATAAATTACATATTACAATCTATTCTAATAGACAACAGTTAATTTAAATTGTCATAATATTTCACAATATTACTGGTTTTACTGCATTTTTTATCATGAATGCAGTCTTGGTGAGCAGAAGTGGCTTCTTTTAAAAAACATTGCAAATTTTGGAACGATACTGCATAATATAATGTAATATAATATAATATAATATAATTTAATTTAATATAATTTAATATAATTTAATACAATTTAATATAATTTAATATAATTAAAGGTATAGCGGAGGATCTTTCCGAATTTTAGATAAGACCCGCCCTCTCCACTTTTTGAAAAGTTTGATTGATTCACCAGAATGATTGACAATTAGGAGGACCAATAGTATAGGTTACCCACCCGGAAGTAAAAAATCCTCCGCTATACCTTTAAATTTAATATAATTTAATGCATTCATTTTAAAATAAAATAAAATAAAATTTAACATAATTTAATATAATATAATGCATTAATTTTATAATATAATATAATATAATATAATATAATATAATATAATATAATATAATATAATATAATATAATATAATATAATATAATATAATATAATATAATATAATGCATTCATTTTCTGTACTCTACCAAACCGTAGAAAAATTGACAGAACTAGAAATGCTTTGTCACTTTGCAAGACAAAAAATGAAGGGTGTGTGTTCATACTTGGCATGTTTGATTGGATTAAAACGAACTCTGGTGCGATTGCTCTGTTAGTGCAGTTCATTTGAATAATTGTGAATGAGTCATGTGAACCATTTGCCATCTCAAATATTTGGTGGCACCAAACAGGATTGCTGAAAAGATGAGTCTGGGTCCGCTTCTACATGAACTCTGGTGCGTGTAAATGAACCGAAAACAGGATGTGTCACCAAACGCGACCCTAAACATGACAGAATGCTCTCTGCACACTAAAAATGAACAGTGTCTGCGTTAATCACTACAAAAGTCACAGAAGTGCAGCGCCTTTATGCTGCCGTCTGACAGAACAAACAGAAACCTCCAACCGTCTGCATCTGTGCTCTTCAAGCTTTAGCGATGCTGGTTTCAGAGATGCACTTCACAGAAGAGACTGTGCTAGCACAATAAAACATCTGCATCTGGGCTGGTGTCACACGATTGAGGTCATGAGAGCTGAAGAGAGCCTGATCCTCCCTCTCCATCTGTCTCTCAGCCCTGAACTCCTCCGTCCCAGAAACCTTTTCACTCGCTGAGTTGGCGCAGATGCGTTGGGTTCGTCAGGTTCGTCCCACAGGTTCATTTACAGCATGTGTGTGAGTTTTACAAACCCAAATGTTATGTGCTTAGGGCACACTGAACAACTAGTCATGAGATAAAGAAGTATGTTTATAGTAATTTAAATATTGCGTGTTGGAGATAGAGATGTAAGCAGTAAGAAGCACTAAAGGGGAACTTTGCTACTATTATTTGTACAGTACACCTATAGTATATTATTGGGGGCATTATGGAAGAAGAAAAAACATGATCACGATAATTGTTTCCATATTGATTAATATACATCATATAATTTAATAATGCTGCCCGCTTAAAGAGTATCCTGACAATGACTGAAGCCTGGAGAAACTTTTTCATGATGTTGATATAATATGATATAGTTCATTACCCAGCCCTGGATTTGACTAATACTTTCTCATCAAAATACTTTTTTTTTTTCTTCGTTTGTTTGTTTTAATTTATGGTCTAAGTAGCAATGATTGAACCAACTAGACTACACCATTAAACTGTTGTAAATAATTTTATATCTAGGGATGCAACAATATTAAAATCTGATAATTATTTTCATTCTATGGCTGTTAACCAATAAATGCATTCAATCAAAATTGACCCTATTTACTTTGTTACCACACATTATTAGTCTTGAGGTGGACAATTAACCTGAGCAAGTTAATCCACACACACAAAAAAATGGTTTTAGTAATATTTTGTCAAAATCTGAAGGTTTGCTTCCCCTCGGGAATGCCGTTCCTTCCCTGAACACTCTCAGAAAAAAAGGTACAAAAGCTGTCATTGGGACAGTACCCTTCAAAAGGGCACTAATATGCACTCTTTATGTATAAAAGTGTACCTTTTGAAAAGGTACCGCCACAGTGACAGCTTTTGTACCTTTTTTTCTGAGAGTGAATGTTCTTCTTCCAACATTATATTCAATTAGCATTTTTAAAAGTCAACAACATTAGGTGCGAGTAAGATTTTTACATTACAGCTAATAATCAATATGATAATGCCAATATTCATTGGCAACAACAATACATTTAAAAAAAAAAAAATTCATGCATACTCTCACAAAATTAAGTAACTGACAAAAGTCTGTTTTGCATGTTTGTAACCTGAAATGTAGACATCATGTGTGTCCAAACATCCATGTTTGTGAATATAGGCCTATATCCAGCTGTGAGGAACACACTGTGATGTTATATAAAATCCAAGCAAAAGCAGTGAAAACTAGACCAACCTGGGGAAGCGTGCTTGCTTTAATTCCTCTTCCGAGCCGGAGGAGAGAATCTGACGACATCTTTTCAACATCCATCAACACTACACTAAAACTCAATAACCCTGATAAGATCGAGGAAACGCAGAGCCGATCTCACTCTCCTCATGACGTGCATCTAGTGAAAGCTACAGCTGACGTGGTTAACTGATGGTTAAACAAAAATAGTCACATGCAAATGTTATGAACAGGCCAAAACCCACAACATATCTAGGCTATAGCATGTATATAAATGGCAGGGATTTCCTGGGCCAAAAATGGACACAGTCATCCACACACACTTCACAAAGCAGCCTATGTGAACAATAAATCCAAAATAAATGCAAAGAAACAGTTTGCAATACTTGCATACACCATTTATGAAATATAAAAATAAATCACTGGACAGATCATAAAGCAGTGCTTGGTGACTGTTTACATATGATTTTGTGGGTTTTTTTTTATATAAAATAGTTCTGAGTGACTGATTTGAAAAGTTGTGCACGAAATAAACAACAAAGTAACATTACATAGAAAAAGTGGCAGGTTTATTTGCATTTACAGCTAAACTTAATGCACAAACCATTTGACGTGTTTTGTCCCTTCCATTGCTATAGTTATCACTGTCAATCTGATTCAATTGTGCATTTAATTATTATTTGATTATAAATCACTGAGGCTGTCAATTACAAGGTGACGTACACAAAGCTGCACTCTTGAGGAAACTCCTGTTATAATCACTGAAGCCGTCTGCGCTAATGGATCTCTTATTGACATTGTTTATATTTAGTTATAAAGAAAGGATTCGACAGTGCCTTTGCCGACTCTAACGTCAAACGAGTCAAGTCTTTCTGCACTACATTTCACAAGAAACATTGTGTTTAGGGATGCGTGCTTCAGTTCATTATCCTGACGATAACCAGCGTTCATTAACCGGTCATTAAACGACAAGATTAGAATGATAAATGAGAATTAATGAGATACATTTCAGTTACGCTTTAAATAAATTCGTTTTGGCTTGAAATTTATGTTGATCATAAAGAATTTTATTTAAAAATTTACTATAATTTTAGCTACTTATATTTTTTTATTATTGTTCTGTTCTGCATACTGGTAAAATTTAAAGGACTTTTTGTCGACTTATACGCAACTTATCTGTGAGTTTTTTGGGGGTTTTTTTCTCAACGCAATTGACATATGTGGGATTTATTTTTGCAAACGTTTTAAAAATAGCTTGAAAACTTTTTTTTTTACTTAACTATTTAACAAAGAATTAATCGTCAAAACCCTTATTTTCAGTTAACAGTTAACCAGTCAATTATCATCCCTAATTCTGTTCCTTATTATTTTATGAACTGAAAATCTAGACCAAAATCTCCAAAACTTGAGCAACGTCCGATTCATAAATGAAACGTTGAGACAATAATTTTCAACGAATCTTTTGAATCGGTCCACAAATCACACTGAATAAGTCCTTTGTAAATTGAACTAATCCAATCGCAGCTATTTCCAGAAAATGTGATGTTAATTAGCCTGCTAATCTGTTACCTTAGCGACATGCTCACATTAAACGCTACAGGAATGAAAAGCAATCAAAAGTAAATTTTACTTTACTACATTTAATAAAAGCATACCTTTCCTTATTTTGTGATCAACTTTTTATTGGTTTTATATTAAGGACTGCCCAGATTCTCACCATGAAACAACAAAAAACTAGCTAATAAAGCTAATAAAAAAAAAAACAGAACGCAGGATTTGTGAGCGAAACATTCTTTTCAAATAACCTGAAAAGAGATAACTCTTTTCAAATAACCTGTTCGCACTGAAAGAATTGTGATAGCTGTTTTTAGCATTTTCAATGTTAATTCGAATACTGAGATGTAAACTTAACGACATCAAACGTTACTGCATTCAAAAGCGAGTCGAGACTCTCGTGCAGAGCTTTACTTGTGTGGTAAAGAGATGCTAATCAAGGTCCCATCATGGTTAGAACGCCGACAGCAACACAGAAAGCTCTTTAGGCGAGTGACGACTCTTATTTTATGGGAAAAGTGCTAATAAATAATTTGCCTGAGGATCAACCAAAAACTGGAAGATGTCCCACCTTATCCGAAAACCACAGCTTCATTAGTGACGTTTTCCGGTCTTGGCGTTGACAACAACTGCGTGACATTATATCCTCCTCTTTACGTTCATGTTCCTGCTACGAATCTAAAAAATGCTCATTGGTTACCAGGTAATCCTGGCTCTGCTCTTGTAACCCACTGTAGGGTTCACCACTCCCCTGAAACCTGTTACTATAACCAGAGCATTGAAACAGAAGAGTGTGCACTGCAAACCTGAAACAAATGAGGTCTACAGATGTCTTAAGAAAGCTGCAACCATTGCGGGAATCGAGCTAGACCGCACCTGAGAGATACTGCAGAAGTCTAAGAGTGCACAGCTTCCTCTCTCCATTGTGTCTAGATGAAGAGGGAGGGTGATTGAGTCGCTCGCCACTTCCGCTGTAACATCTCTGCCCACCACCAGGGCCTGACAAGCACACAGCGACTGAGAACTGATAAATCCTGCGTTTGTAGGACTCAATCCAAGGTCGGATGGCATCAAGGCTCGTCTGAATGCAATGTTAACTTCCCTTCCGTCTCCTGAGAACCTTCATCTGATCGATTTCTGAAGGCAGCATCGATCTATCCTTCACTGCCTTTGATATCCCACAATCCTGTGCGTTTCATTCGGTGACAGCTGAGCTAGAAAAATAAAGATGGCGTCTGAAAGTTGCGGCTGATCATCGGTTTGTGTGTAAATGTACATTTTTGATTAATGCTTTCCACTTATGTCATTTCAAGCGAGAAATCACTATTGCAGTCATTAAAGGTCCCATTGCATGGATTATTTTATTATTTTAGAATGTTTCCTGTGGTGCCTTTATAATATTAGTATGTTTTTTCGATCAAAAGTTGTTTAGAAATAAAAGGCATATTTTCTAGCCTGATTTTAGCCTCTGATTTGAACGCTCTGTTTGAAGGGGCATGTCTGCTGAGAGACTTCAGTGTAAACGCCCACTGCTGTGATTGGCTGCTGTGAGACTTCAGTGTAAACGCCCACTGCTGTGATTGGCTGCTGTGAGACTTCAGTGTAAACGCCCACTGCTGTGATTGGCTGCTGTGAGACTTCAGTGTAAACGCCCACTGCTGTGATTGGCTGCTGTGAGACTTCAGTGCAAACGCCCACTGCTGTGATTGGCAGAAATGCTTGCATATATCTCACATTGCATGTGGAACTCTCTCGAAAACTTTTACTATTACAGATATTATGTGTTTTTACTATTACAGCTATCGGGATTAACGAATCGTGAGAAGTTTTTTAAGTATTTAGATCTATTCCCATCACATAAAAGGTTGCAGTGATGAGCATTGAGCAGATGACAGCCTGTTGATCGCGTGAATGAAGATCTTATCACTGCAACGCAGTTTCTGTACTCTCATTAATGCTTTCACCAATGCAAACATGAGGTAAGTACAGTAAGAGCTTCGTTGTGCAGCGTAACATTGCATTGATTTCATAATGAGTTTTGGCAAGTGTCCAGATCATAGGTCCAGATAAACTCGCGCTGTGTGATTGACAGCTTGGGCGATTGGAAAGGGATTGTTCTTTGATCGCTTTCTGTATATATATATATATATATATATATATATATATATATATATATATATATATATATATATATTAATCACAGTTTAAGTAAGATTATTTTCATTATTTCAAAACTTCATTATTCTGGCTTGATTTACTGATGCATAAACAGTATTGAACGACTTTGAGAGAGAGATTGTCTGTCTGAACTTGAACAATTACACATCAGAAATTCACATAACCCACTGGTTCTTCAGAGGCTCGGATGAAGGAACTAAAAAAATACTTGTGTGTTCATTTGTACATCCAAACACTGAGCAACTGCCATGCTTCGCTCGTTTGCAAGCCATGATGTCTCTCGAGGAAAAACCAATATCACGCTCGCGCCGCTCATTTTCTCATGGGCGGGCCAAATTCTCTGTGCGGGCAAAGAAGAAGAAGGGGAGGTAACCTTTCCCCTTATGACGACATAAGGGGAAGATTTCTAGATTCGCCCGTCTGAGCTTTCATTTTCTCAAAAATACCCAGGGCTTGGTTTACACCCATCAAAACGTCTAGCCACTGGGGGACCATAGGCAGGCTAGGGGAACTCATATTAAGGTTAAAAAACCTCAAAGTGAAATTTTCATGTAATGGGACCTTTAAATATTCTCTTAGTTTTCACCGAAGCTCGCTCTATTTTGCTGAAGATCATTTAACCGTTTCGCTGCCTCAGAAATCTGTCCGAAATCTGTTTGGTGAGCAAACGCTGTGTGGCGAGTGACAGGCTTGGACCACCTCAGAGATCTGAGAGAAGCTTTTATCAGAGACACTGGTGATCCTGAGAGAGGGGAGTGATGGGTAATGATGAATGGCAGAATTAATGAGGGTTAAATTACAGAGCGATGCCACTTTTCACGGCATGGAATGTACGTTTTTTTGCATCAATCATTGTGTTATGGATATACATTTCACTGAAGGATCAGTAAAGTATCCATCCATCAGTACTGATCACATTGAACGTCTCAAGGTGTCTAGACAGACGTTCTCCTCCTTTTAAAAGACAACATAAAAAAAAAAAGCATTTACCTTCCCTAAGGTCACACACTTCAGAATTGAACGGGTGGGACTTAAATGATTCACTTACTTTGATATTACTAGCACCTATTTTACAGATGAATCATACATACGATCTGGGACATTTATTAAAGTGGTCAATTTTGATTTCATGGCTACTTAAAACTAGGTTTTTACATTTAAACAGTGTTTACTTCAGTGTTACTTAAGTATTATTTATATAAACATTTTTGATTGCTTTTATTTTTAAAATCAGTTTTCAATTTTCATTTTAGTTATGGTAACTTTGTGCTTTTGCAAGTTTTTTATTTTATTTTGCTATTTCTTAGTTTTAGTGTTAGTAATTTATACTTCAAATTTCAGTTAGTTGCTCAATGCAATATTTCTAATTTCCGTTTTTCATCTAATATTTAATAATCATTTCATTTTAGTTTATTTCAGTTAATAATTAACACATTTTTAAATAGTTTTAGATGATAACTCTGGGTACTTTAGGAAATCTAGTAAACTTTTCAATCTTCAATACTTTAGATTATTTGTATTTTGGGAAACTTACTTAACTTACTAGAAGTCCCCCTGTGGTGAAAATCCAGCTTTTAATGTTGTTTATGTGTCTATGTGGTGTATTTAATGTGCTTTAAGACAAACCATGTGCAAATTCATAAGTCAACACCATTGCTGAGTATTTTCTCCTTAAACCTGCAGTGAACCAAAGACAGTCTCAAAAACGCAGGTTGAAATCACAGGGCTCATTTGCATATTCATAGAACCGCGTATATTAAATAAAGCAAGGGTGTAGAGTTACATTCAAGCTATTTTAAGGCATAAAGAATTTTTTTTCCAATGAATTTTGGTGATCAAAGATGAGTTTTAAGGGATAAAATTATTGACTACAGTGAGACTGTACATACAAAGCACAATATATTCACAATATATCACCAGCTCCAAAAAGCAAGAGCAATGTCCGATTTGTCAATGAATCAATCTTATGGGCTGATTCTTTTCAATAATCCTGTTGAATCAGTTCACAACTTGCCCTGAACGACTCAGGTCAGAGCAAGCCTCCACTGAACTGGTCATCTCTGACTCAAAAAGGGTAAAAAAACAAAAACCAGGAGTTATATGATCCTCAACCGTGCGGAGAATTCGACTGACGCCGTAATAGTTTATTAAAGGAATAGTTCACTTTAAAATGAAAATTCTGTCATCATATACTCACCCTCATGTTGTTTCAAACCTGTATGAATTTCTTTCTTCTGCTGAACAGAAATGAAGATATTTAGAAGAATGTCAGTAACCAGGCAGTTTCTGGGTCCCATTGACTTCCATAGTATATTTTTTTCCTACTATGGAAGTCAATGGGACCTTAAAATTTTCATTTTAAAGTGAACTATTCCTTTAAACTTAGAATCTCTGTACCAACATACAAGTCCACTGATTCAAGAATACATCATAAAACTTCAAATTCCACTTCATGTCTAAATACTGACCCATCAGACTGGATTGGACAGTGGTTTATGAGGAAGAACTGGTCTAATAGACACAGTACAGGCCCGGCGCGAGCTCCTAGACGCTGTAACATAATGCCTCTGACAGGCAGCTCAAATCACAGGGCTCTGGTGCTGGAATGCAATCCGTGTGTTTTCCCCTCCAGCACTGCCTCACTTCCTCTGACACATCACACACACACGGCCTTAAACTCTCCAGCATATCCGCAAGATTTAAAACACATTTAGACAGTGAAACCTTTAACAATACTCTACAGGAGGTATAGCCTACATTCTGTTTTAGTACACTTTCACTTTATCTGAAGCCCACTCATTTAGTCAGGGTTACTGTAACCACAAAAGAGTCATTTGTTTTGGCATGTCCATTTTACTCCCTCTATCGGTCTGTTCGGACTAAAACGATGTTTGTGCTACTGCACCTTTAAGACTGTTTTATGTAAATTACTTATTTTATGATTGGCTAACACTTTCACATGTGAAATAAGTATAAGGTGCTGATATGTAAAAGTGGGCTCATGATTGTCACGTCAAAAGTGTTCAGTAAATGCTCTGGGTGGGCTGGAGAGGGAACTTTGAGATGTGAAAACTTGCATATGCATTGCACAGAAACTGCACAATTAAAGGTATAGTTCAGCCAAAACTGAAAATTCTGTCATCGTTTACTCTCCCCTCTGGTTATCCCAAACCTGTATGAGTTTCTTTCTTCTGCTGAACACAAAAGAATATATTTTGAAGAACGTCGGTAACCAAACAGTTGATGGACCACATTGACTCCCATAGTATGGGGGAAAAAAATAGTCCCATCAACTATTTGGTTACCGACATTCTTCAAAATATCTTCTTTTGTGTCCCACGCAAAAATACGATCAGCTTTTCCACCTTACTTTTAAAGAGGTGGTATAATGCCCTTTTCACAAGAAGTAAAATAAGTCTCTGATGTCCCCAGAGTGTGTATGTGAAGTTTTAGCTCAAAATACCCCACAGATATTTGTTTATAGCATGTTAAAATTGTCACTTTTTGAGGGTGAGCAAAAAACGCACCGTTGTGTCTGTCCCTTTAAATGCAAATGAGCTGCTGCTCCTGGCACAGGGGGCGGAGCTTCAGAGCAAGAACAACCATTTTTAACTCAAATGTGTGAGCCTTTTGGTGTCAGCCGCTTAGTTATTTTAGCAGTACAAAAACAGTCTTAGTCTCAGTTCACATATCGCGTCTTCTGCGCGCTCAAGTCCGTTATTTCAAATGTATGCGCGCGGCAAGCACGCTCATAATGGAAGCGACACGGTCCCGCTGAACTTTGCTGCTTGATGTTGCAAACTGGTATTTACTGTATACCAGATTCTTACCGTAATCAACACAATGGTTTGTTGCGCAAAGAGATTTACCTTTTACTGCACTTTGTTGTTATCTAGTTATTTACTTTAGAGGTCTGCTACCCGAAAAACTCACGGGTTTCGGGTCGGGTTCAGGTTAATGTTTAATGAATAGCCTCGGGTTCGGGTTTGTAACTTAATAAAACTAGGCTATACACATAGTTAGCGTGCCGTGTGCTTAGCTACTTGCTGTGTTGAGTTTGTAATTATACGTGTACGCGAGAAAGTAGGCTCGTGCGCGGTTTCAGCCGTCCTCCTCTGATTGCTGTGTTGTGGCCGAAATGGTGCGCACGGGAGCACATGCGCAAAACAGTGTTGTAAAATGATATGAATCATTTTTATTTTATCATATATCATCTTACAAAACTGTTTTGTGCTTCCGCGCGCGCTATTTCAGTCACAACACAGCAATCAGAGGACCGTGCTGAAATCAACTGGTGATGCTGCTCTCTTCCTTCATAACTCGTACTGAGAAGGATATTTGTGTAAATATTTGTGCAACTGTGCAAACTTTGTTTTGAAGTTTAATGTTTGAGTTCCAGGGGAATTAGTTCACCTGTTCAACCACCTCAAAGTTTCGTAATTAGTAGCATAAGTCCAGGGTTCTCAAGTTTTATCAAAATCTTGGAGTGAGATCACATGCGGTTGGGGGAGGAGCCCTAATGGAGCCCCGCCCCCACCTGTCCCCGCCCCCCAATTTTACCCATTGTTCATAATTAACCAGCACAAATTGAAAATAACAATTGGTAAATCTGATAAATGACAGAGCAATTAATCACATCAAATATACTCTTTAATGTTATATTTCAAAATTACAATTAAGTTACAAAAATTACAAAAATATAACAAATTGCTCCAAACAGTTTGGAAAAACAAATATTTTTGCATTTTGAATGTGTCTAGTCGAAATGGTATAATGATTTATTGTGTGGTGGGACATTGAGAACAAATGACATATTATTAAGGTATGTTAGTGTGTGTGTGTGTGTGTGTGTGTGTGTGTGTGTGTGTGTGTGTGTGTGTGTGTGTGTGTGTGTGTGTGTATGTGTATGTGTATGTGTATGTGTATGTGTATGTGTATGTGTGTGTGTGTGTGTGTGTGTGTGTGTGTGTGTGTGTACACAAGAGTACACACTCCAGCTTATGAAATGTGTTTTGTGTTGCAAGTGTTTGAAAAATACAAATGCATGGCAATCAATGATTAAAGTAACGTTATGTTTTAACAGGATATAAAATATTACCCAGAGCACAGTACTCTGCTTTAATATGTATGTAGCCTTAATGTAACTCGAAATACTATTAATACAGTATAATATATAATATAATTTAAAATAAAATAAATACATTTATATTTATTTAAAATAAAATGAAGAAATACATCTTCATTCCTTCCCATACCCACTAACATTTCCCTTAGTTTCAGATAATGTAAGCTAGCCAAACTGAGCCAAAGCTTCTGGCCTGGTTGCAAAGTAGTTGTAGAGTTTTTGACTGCATCAATAATAATGTATACGATGGGCTATATATTAAAGGTCCCGTTGCATGCGATTCCATGTTTCAAACTTTAGTTATTGTGTAATGTTGCTGTTAGAGCATAAATAATATCTGTAAAATTATAAAGCTCAAAGTTCAATGCCAAGCGAGATGTTTTATTTAACAGAAGTTGACAACAAAAAACGGCTCGATTGGACTACACCCCTCTACATCCTGCATTAGTGACATCACCAGAACCGTTTCTTGACTAAGCTCCGCCCACAGGAATGCTCCCTCAACTCTACTGGCTACTTGCGCACTTCTTATAACTTAGGCTACTGTGTTTACTCAGCTCTTACGGTGATTTTCTGAAGTAAAACTGATGCTTCATCTTTTGTGTGATGTACAATAAACTTTATTAAACTCATCAGTGCATGTTTGATCATCATTCAGACAGCAGACTTGTAGGCTATTAATAAATAATGGATACATAGCCTACAAGCAGATGACAAATACGTTATAATAACCGTAATTAAACTACTAAACCATACCTGTTTCATCTCTATACAGCACTCTGACTCTGTAGGCATTATTGTCCGACTCGAAATGAACGCCGTTACTGAGAGTTTCTGATATTATCATCATTGCGTGAGACGAAATTGTCCTGAGAGACTGAGCACGAGCTCATGAAGCTCCGCCCCCTGTGTCGTCCAGCAGCACCTCATTTGCATTTAAAGGGCACACACTGAAACGGCTCGTTTTTCTGAGCCCCAAAAAAATTCAATTTAAACATACTGTAAAAAATGATCTGTTGGGTATTTTGAGCTCAAACTTCACATACACACTCTGGGGACATCAGAGACTTATTTTACATCTTGTGAAAAGGGACATAGAACGGGACCTTTAAATGTTCTAGCCTAAAAATGTTAGACGAGCTTTCTTCCAACTTACCTTCTCCATCACGACGTGTGTTCGCGCGATGTTGTTGGTTACCTAGTAACGAACGTACGGTGGCCGAGAATGTTCCGTCAATTTCCGTGTGTTCGCGCATCTATGTTGCCTATTAACGAACGCAATCTGGCCGCGAGATACGTGCTGGCGGCAGGAAACTTCACTTTGTGTGCCCGCGCCTCGTATACAACAAGCTTGTAGGACAACTTGGTTGGCATTGCCTTTTCAGCGTGAGAAATACACGGTGTGGCGTGTGAGCGTGTGAACTGGTTGAATTGCGTGTGTCTCACGGCCAATGCGTGAGACTTGAGAACCCTGTAAGTCCGTGCTTTTTCTCTTTTTTTTTTCTTGTGTGCTGACTGATGAGGGGGCCGCTGTGCTTTGGTGAAATGGTGTTTGTACATATAGCCTATTTTTTTTATTATAGTTGCAGCAATCATAAAATACAGCATATATAAAAAAAGGTATTTACTGTGAGAAACGGACCTCGGGTCCGGGTCGGGCTGGTGCTTAAAATATACCCATAATGTTCGGGTCAGGTCGGGTCAAATGATTTCGGGTACGGGCCGAGTTCGGGCACTAATTCATTTACCTACAGCAGTTAATGATTCAGAAATCTCGTACATTCACAGGAAATAGTTTACTTCTGTTGTAAAAACAAGTTGGAAAGTGCACAAGTTGTATGTTTTGGATGCCTTTTTAACTATTTGTAACTTGACAGCTCAATGCATGTTTTCATTGTATGGGAAAGAGCAGCGTTAGGGCTCGTTCACACGCGTTTTTGCATTTTAAAAGTTGAACTGATTTTAACTTTCGCAGTGTTTTTAGAACGCCATGTCATGTGCGAGACAAAAGACGTGAGCGCAACAGTTATACGTGTCCGTCTAGTGTGCATTTACATAGAAAAACAATGGAAAAGTAGCGCATTAGAATGGAAAATGCGTTCTGTGTGAACGGCCCCTTAGCCAACTTCTAAATATCTCCTTTTGTGACCCACAGAAGAAGAAAAAAATCATATGGTTTGGAACAACATGACGGTGAGTAAATAAATGACCATTTTCATATTTGGGTGAACTATCCCTTTAATTCAAGAGAGCAGGGAAAACCTGTTTTCCATAGGCACTCGTCCTATTTTCCAACTTGCACAACCTTAGAAAAGCTCAAGTTTTAAAACCAATTCATCATCTTTAAAGAAGATCTCTCTGTGTGTGTGTCATCTAAGACCAAGGTTCAGACATCTCATACCCCCTGTCAATGAAGACGACCATATAATATCAAAGCAGCTGAACACACAAAACTTGATCATCCAATAGTCATTTATGTGGCGCTAATGTTGACGTGAGGTTTAGAGGAGAAATCCAGGCCTGTTGATTTAGGCAGAGTTGGAGACCCGTGCTGCTTACGCAAGTGTGTTAAACTGGATGGCCACACTGAAACACACATTCAGTTCATCAGCCTTATATAGGGCTTCGTCAGGGGATGACTACTTGAGACAGACTAGAGCAAAAGTCATACAAGGAATCTGCTCTCTTCACAAAAGGACCTTAATATCTTTGGGCCGAAAACTCCCCCAGGGCTTCCTTTGACATTTTCCATAATAAAACCACTCATGATCAGACTTATGATCGTGCTAACAGACCTCCAGTGTCTTTGAATAGTTACTGCAATTCATATTTTAACAAATCCCTTACCCCAAGTAAACTTCAGCATCATTTGTGCTGAACGATACCTCAAATCACGTGACAAAACATTCACGATTACACAATAAAACTGCAAAAATCCCTTGAAGTGCCTTAAACAATGAATGCACATCATTAGCATTAGTTTGCATGGACACATTTTCTTCACAAAATGTAAAAATATAGCAGTATTCATAATCTAATTTATAGTCAATCGCCAATAAAAGCACTAATAAATGGCAAGTTAAACTTTTCCATCTCAATCTTGAGTCTTTTTAAGGCCCTTTAGCATTACAAACTAATTAGACCAAATGCATTACACTATGTGGTAACAGCATGATCATAATTTAACAAGCCATTCCCCCACAAGGCCTATAAAATGAATGATCCCTATCCCTATTTGTGAATACACGTCCCCGCCTTTTTGCAGAGCCATATTTTTGCTTACTGGCATAAAGCCAGGTAAATCAGTCTTTAGGCAAGAAGGCTTAAACAAAGTGGTAGCTTATCAGTTTAAACTGTTTACTGTCAATTCTAAAAAATAAAAAATAAAGTGTTTGTGGTTAGTTTTTTTTGGTCAAAATCACCTGGTTTAAAAAAGGCTGAAAGACACTATACAGTATACAACCTTTAAATTCTGAATAGATTTTAAAACTCTATGCAACATCCATTTGTAGACTGTAAAAGTTTTTTAGTAAGAACTATCATACAGTAAACAACTGAAGTCTGGAATACACTACACAGTTATTGCCCAATCTGCAATCTGGATGAGTCAACTCTAGCTGCCAAAAGATGCTGAGTTGACAGATTTGATGACCACAAACAAATTATTTTCTTCAGGTTTTACTTGACTGCATCTGGTCAGAGGATATCATACATGTTTGATATTTTGAGGCGATTTTAGAACACTTTTTTCCCCATCTGTCATGTGTCTCCTTGCAACAAAAGCACATGTTTCTGCATGAGTTTGTGTACGGAACAACTTTTGGGGAAAGTTTGGTGGTGTGCAATCCTTAGTTGTTTAGTCTATGATGCCCAGTTTTACTTCAGTAATCATTTAGTGTGCAAATTCGATACTGTGTGTGTACAACTACAAACTACTTAAACGGATCAAACTCAGACTTTCAGTTGACTCAAAAAGTGAGCCTGAAGTGAAAAAGGACACAGTTGTTGTTCTCGTTCAAGTATGTTTAAAAAAAGAAAAGCTGCCTAAAGGGATAGTCCACCCAAAAGTTAATTCTGTCATTAATTACTTTCCTTCATGCCGATCCAAACACGAATTCCGTTCATCTTCGGAACACAAATGAGGATTTTGATGAAATCTGAGTGATTTCATGTCCCTCCATTGACAGCTACACAACTACCAATTTGACACTTCAAAAAGTTCACAAAGAGATTGTAAAACTGAATTGAGCGGTTTGGTCCACATTTTCTGAAGAGACTCGATCCCTTTATATGATGAGGAGATTTAATTTAGGCTTTAATTTATCGAGCAAGAAAAAAACATGTAGGGTGGGGATTTGATTCTGTCCATGAGGAATTGTTTGAATGGTTGTGGTTTGCTATTGGTGGATCTCATGTGAGTGACAGGTTGCCCCGCCCTCATGCCAGTAAATATATCATCAGAGAACAGATGTCACTGCAAGAGGGAGGGAAAGTTATTTTGATTAAAGATAATGATGTGAAAACAATGATGTGCACAAATAAGTCATTTATGATACTGCAATATTCCATAAAAAAATAAGACTACTCAATTTTGATTTAATGGTGACTTTAAAGAATGGATGATAGCAAACGATAGGAATTCACTGCTGCACTCAAATCTACTAATTTGTAAACCACAGAGATTTCACATCTAGAAAGCCAATGCTTTTAACAGGAGAAGTGTATAGTAGGCTTGGGCGGTATTCGAATTTTGATACCGTCAAACCCCCTCCCAATTTTACCGGGGTATACGGTATTACCGTGACTAATTAAAAATGATGACATAATGGGCTCAGACGGCGTCACCAAACTGTTGGTTTGTGCCTACACAGTTCAGAAACTGAATGCCAGATCGGGCAAAAAAAAAAAAAAAAAAATCAAGCCGTGCACGTTGTGTCTGAGTCCGGTCGACGGCATTAACTGTTATTATGAGCCCGAGCCCACCATTATTCAACATAATACTGTGTGCGTGCAACAAGCAAGAAGTGCCTTTGTAATCCGGTGACGCGTGTCCATTTGATTTTTAATAAAACTTTTCTGTAAAGGTGGAAGTTGACGATCGCCATCTCTGTAGTGAGCGCGCATATAGAGAGAAATGCACATCATTGATTAATCAGACTATATTTCTTTTCGTTTTGAATTGTTTCGTTTAAAGAAATTGACGATCACCATCTCCATAGTGAACGATAGAGAGAAATGCACATCATGGATTACAGAGAGTAGGCTAGTCTATTTCTTTTCGGTTTGTATGGTTTCGTTTGCTGAAATTGATGATCACATCTCCGTATGAACGCGCCTAGAGAGAAATGCACATCATGGATTAAATAATCAGAGTGGCCTTTGTCTTTTCGTTTTGAGAAATTGACGATCGCCATCTCTGTGAACGCCATAGAGAGAAATGCACATCATGGATTAATCAGAGAGTAGGCTACCCTATATTTCTTTTCGTTTTGAATTGTTTTGTTTAAAGAAATTGACGATCGCCATCTCCAAGTTTCGGTTAAAGTGACCGCGGCATGCCATCGCCCATCATGTCATGATTATATTAAATATATAGGCAATTGGTTGATGAAAAATTTATTAAAATTAAGATAGAATTTATACAAAACGAAATTCGTTTTAAAGAGGCCTTTTACAAAACGAAATTTATTGAAGTGGTCAAATCGTCTGACTCCCGATGCATCCCATCTTATTTGTGCTGTTCACTTTTCATAATCAAGAAAGATGGAAAAAATAACATTATAATATTTTAACCAATACGAAACAACGCGCTTATTTAATGAACTCGAGAACAAAATGCATCCTGGCAGCAGTGAGTGGGTGGTAGTTTCGGAGATGCGACATTAGGTTAGAGGTGTTTACATCTCTCGCGGTCACCTTTTTATGGAACAATTTACAAATTGCCTCATCAGTATTTACCGCCTCTCCCTTCTCATTCGGTTGGAACCAGAAATATTGCCAAACTGCAACCACACATAAGCATTTTTTAGCCAATAAATAAATTATATATATTATAGGCTATATAAGTGCCGGTAATGACGGTATTGAAACTGATACCGGTGCTATTTTAAGATCCCGCGGTATCCGATATTACCGTAATACCGCCCAACCCTAGTGTATAGCGGCTTTATCTTCCACTGTATCCTCTTATTTCTAACAGGTAGCAGTCACTAGCCGCGTTTCCATTACCCTTCAAATTGCGCAAATTGAAATTGCGAATTGAAAGTACGGCCAATGGAAACACGTCAATTTTGCAAAAACTCCCATTTATCGCAAAAAAGTTTTTTCCGCTGGCATGAGGGGGTTTTCCAGGCAATTCGAAAAAAATAAATATTTCGCAAAACTGCAATGGAAACAGTTTTTGCGCATTTCCAGGTCACCTGACGTAGATGACGCGGTGTGTTTGGACTGAATACGAGACAGAGTTCTTTATTAAATTCATAAAAGACAAAAGAATTACAGGAGGATTCTAAACAACAAAGAAATGCCACAATCAAAACCACAGAACAGATATTAGTGAGAAACACTTCATATGTGCCGCTCACAAGTATATGGCGCTTTCCTTGCCATTAATGCTTGAATAACACATACATTTCCTTACATTAATAATAATGGCCATTGGCCAGTGCAGTGGCTGGGATATACATAAACCTACTAACATCCGTCACCATGATTGTTGGAATAACCGTCATTTCGCAATAGTTTTTTGTCGACATTTAGGAGAAATTTACAAAAGTTTTGCGCAAATATGTAATGGAAACGCACCTAATGACCCCTGCCACAACAGCAAACAAGCTGCCAGAACACCTTACTAGTGCACTGAATCCTACTAGCCTGGCTAACGTCAGACCTCTTTCTCATTGAGACGTGGTCTGGGAACCACATGTTCATTTTATCGTATTTGAGGCGTGGTTTACGAATGCCCAGAGCCGTTTATTGGGCGCTACGAATGTCTATCAAATGCGCCTGTACGTAGCTCATAGCCAATCGTTTCAATTATACCAGATGTAGACAGAAATTCGACGAGGAAGAAGACGAAATAAACTTGCGTTCTAAACTACTTAGAACACTATCTAAGGCTGCATGGAAAGGTAACTTCGCGTCTGATGCCATGTTGGATCCATAGATATAAACAAACTGCTTCGGTGTGACGCATAGACGTCGTCATCGTCTTGCTGCTCCCTCCCCGTTCTGTGATTGGTCCCCTTTTTGAGGGGAAAATCTGGTCCATGGTGTCCAGGCTGCCTAGCAGAGTGAATAAAATCGCGCTATGTGCAAGGCAACATGGGGAAACCCAGGCTAGAATCCTACAGCAGTGCATTCAAATTCATCCTCATCACAAGAGTGAACAAGATAAGTGGAAAACAGTCATTTCACACGCCAAACACCTGTTTTTCTCTTGGCCTATTTAAAGATCAAGGTCATATGCTAAAATATTTCAGTTTCTCCATTTCTCCCGCTCAAACACACAGGTGACGCCCGGTTTCATGCACGTTGATGTTATACAAACCCTATAGTACAACCCTATAGTACACACACATCTACTTGAAAGTCAACATGAAATGTTAACCATAGTTGTGACATAAGTAGGGATGTGACGTTATCAAATTTTCATATCATGATAATTGCTGAAGCTTTTATCACGGCATTATCGCGATTCACAATTAGGGCTGAAACGATTAGTCGACATTGTCGACAACGTCGACAATAAAAAATTGTCGACAAATATCTTTGTTGTCGAGTAGTCGTTTGATCCCACGTGACCTAATGTAAGGCCTGCAATATCGCGATTTGACCGCTACGGCGCTGTAGCGCTAGAGTGTAATGCAGCCGTTACAAATGCTATTGCGGTAGAAGAAAACACAGCGCGCATTATGACCAGTGGGTAAGCGTTTCATATTACTTTGAAGGTACCCCCGGGAGCCGCCATTGGCTAACAAGCCTTCACCTGCTGTTAGCATCCCATTGACTCCCATTCATTTTGGCGTCACTTTGACAGCGAATAACTTTACATCTGAGGCGTTTAAAGAATTCATTTGTCCATGGTTTATTTCTAAAGAAACACGACAATGTATAAAAGGCTCCATTACCTTGTATCTTACGTTATGGCCCCGTAGAAGCAGTTTTTGTAAAAGTAGGCTAACGATTGCGTCATAACCACGCGACTCTCTGGAAATTACCGTAGAGACAGGAAGAGAAGCTCGCATGCAATCGGGGGGACGTGGAGGCATAAAGTCCGATAAAGTCAAGGGAGAAGGCCATAGAGAGTCATGACGTTGCTCCTGCTCCTAGCTCATGGACAGATCCTACTCACGCTTTCCGTCTCTGCAAGATTCGGAAGGGAATGGTTCAGATTTCGTTTGGCACAGCTACTAGAAAACTTACAACTGTCAGGCAGGCTGCTCACGTCACATCCACGTTGTCAAGCTCAGTTTGAGTCTGCGCAGTACGCTTGGCAATCAGGAAATGAGGGCTTCTAATGTGCTTCACTTTCTCTCCGTTGAAACCTATGGGGTCGCTGTGTCCAGTTTATATACTGTCTATGATTATGACGGAGTGCAAACGAATCCGAACTAGTAAGGTGTGTGAAAGTTCCACAAAACTTCAAACCAAGAATGCTGTCGTGTGCAATACATGCAAGGCGGAACTTGCTTTTCACGGGAGCACAACATGCATGTTTAAGCACTCAAAGAGGAAAAACCGGGCACAAGAAGAGCCGGTGAGAGGTGAATGTTCTCCAGCTGGAGCTAACGTAAATAACTAGCAGTAAATCTCTTTTTAGAGAATGCAATACTACTAATAATAGCAATAATATTAACAATAATAATATAATTACAGTAATGTGATGATTATTATTCATAGAATAAAGCTTGATCGAGCTTAGGAGACAGGGCTGTTTTTATTATTGTAACTATTAGTTATTACAGTCTTATCACTTGCCTGTATTTTGTTCCATATTCATGAAGACTTACAAAAAGAGATGTTATGAAGAATATCATGTCAGTTATTTTTTTATACTGTAAATTAAAAGGTGAATGAGAATGTCTCTGTCAGCTCAGCTGTCAATTTTTTTTAAATTGTGTTCTTATAATAATTGTTTGCAGTTTAAGTATGTCTGTAATGCAGCTGATATTTTTTTTTGTTTATTTTTTTTCTATTGAAAGAGAACCATACCGAATATTTAACCAATGCTTTTTGCATTTATGTGTGATTTGAGTTGGACAGAAATCTGAAAACTTAAAGAGAATGACCTGTTTAGTTGGCTCAAAGTTCATTAAACCAACCATTTCAAAAGCTGAGGTGATTTTCTTTTTTTATATTATAGTTAGAATATGTATAACTCAGTGTTTTAACTAATTGAAAAGGCTGAATAATCGTTCCAAACTTACCGATTAGTCGGCGAAATAATCGACGATTAGTCGATTAATCGTTCTAATAATCGTTAGATTAATCGATTATCAAAATAATCGTTTGTTGCAGCCCTATTCACAATATTGAAATAAGTTGCAAAAGAAGTGTTGTCAACAGTTTGAATAACGTTTTTCTTATAACAAAAAGAGCAAATTAACATTTAAATACAAAAAAACAAAAAGATGTTTTGAAACAGAAACAGATTAAAATGGAAAAGAATTATAAAGTTAGTTAACGTTAGTTAATGCATTCACAATGACCAATAACTATTTGTTACAGAAGTTATAATCTAAGGGATAATGTACTGTTATCTCAAAATAAACCCCAACAGGGTGATGAGGACGGTCTTGCATCAGCCTCGTTTATTCTGAGATTATCTCATTATCCCACTTATTACACGGCTACTTGACACACAAGTAAATAATTAGACAAAATATTAATCAGAACGAAATATTTTATTACAGGTAGGTCTTTAAACGCAAAGCTTCTTCCGCGGAGAGAGCAGTTGCTAGCGCAGCAAGTTCAAACTAGACGGACATAGGGATACAGTACAGTCATACCACTAATTACACATTGCCATATAAATAATTATGGGGATAAGAGATATTGATTTAAAATGTTATCTTATATTCCAACAGTGTACAAAACAATAGTCACAAAATGGCAGAAGCTGCATTTGTATGAAAAAAGAGAGAGCGAGTCCACAATACTGGATGGCATAATTAAATAACTGTACACAAAATATTTATTCGACTGAGTTTTAATATTTTATTAGCTCACCAAAAGCAAAACTTCCAAGAAAAAAACATTCCTAGCAAAGTATCGCTGTTTTCAGTGGTCGTTAGAGGAATAACATACCGCTGGATGGCGCGATTGACCAATCAGAATCAAGTATTCCACACAGAGCCAGGTAATAATCTTTCTTAACATTAGTTAAAAAATACAACTGATCATAGTGAGTTCATGATAGCTCAGGTCCAGCTGATTCTATGTTTCCTTCAAGTTATCTGAAAAGATTAGTCGACATTATCGACAATATAAAATTGTTGACATTTTTATTGTTGAATAAGCTTGTGATCTCATGTAAGGGCCTGCAATAGCACAGTTTGACCAGTGGGGCGCTGTAGCCCAATGTAATGCAGCCCACATGAAGACAATCCAATAGACGAAAAGACAGCACTTCGGAGAGCAAACGAAGCCGAACCAGCAAAGTTTAATAACAGACAAGACAGAGCAGGTTACTTTTGATATCAAACCAAATTCTGTCAATTTTACAACGAAATTCAAACAATAAATGTGGTTTTGGCACTCTTTAATGTGGCGTGACAGATCGCTGTCGATCGTCTCTTCCTCTTTACTACTAACATTAGTTATAGCATAAAATAAACACAGATGAACATCAGAAGGTATGTTGAAAACAACAGTGCAACTCACTGAAATGATTCATGCCTCATGTAGGCCTAATCGTTCAATCAGTGTTTTAACCACAGAAAGACGTCAATAAAACAGCTTAAATATAAGATGCCATGTAACATTTACCACAGGAAACCCATTCAATGACCATAAACTTGACGCTAGCTAGAAAACCCCAGAGAGGAGCATTTACCAAAGCTGAATAATCCACCCCTATCTGACAAGAGTCTGTGAGTGTTTACAGGCTCAAATAGGCGATGAAGCAACACTGAAATATAAAGAGGAAACGACACAATGTGACTCGTCCATCATGGTTTTAATCAAACCACAATAAACTATGAGATGCTTACCAATCGAATCTCTGAATACAGAAGCGAAAATCGCTTGATAACCATAAATACATTTTCTATTACCACTTTGTTCTCCATTAATCCTTCTTTAAAACATGACAATGCATAAAATTAACTTAAAACTGTCTGTTAAAACAGTGTTTGTGAAACAGCTTCACAGTCTTTTCAACCACACAGTATCATAGTTTCTGTGTTGCAGATATTAATATGATCACAGAAGTACTGGGATAAAAGTTTACAGCTTGGATATATAAACTGATGAGGTCTACAGAAGCGATCAAAATAGAGCAAATCACCTTTTGAAAATGACTGGTCGCTTCAAATAATGATTGTATCGATTGCATTGTTGTGCCACCAGGGGGCGACAAGTGACTGTTAAAAAATATATTTGTCATTGAATTCAACAGATTCGTTAAAAAACGCTGATTCATCCAGTAATGAAACAAGTGAAGTCTTTATCAGTGAGTCATTGATTCATTCATTCAAACCAATTTTTTTAAATAATTCATTTCAAATTAATTAAACATTTTAGATAGACTGCAGTACTTAACATAGTCAAAACCTGTTTAGTTGTCTGTTCAGAAACGTGGGAGAATCGTGATCTCAGTTTGAAACAAAAAAAAAAATCATCATTCTCCATGATTCTCTGATTTATCCATAATCGTGCAGCTCTACTAAATAGACATAAATAATATTCCAATATTTACTTGCATAATTTGACAACATTACAGGTTGATTGGAAAATTACGCACAATAAAATATTCTGTTCACAAGTTATATTTACCTGTTTTTTCTTTATTTTCTTCAAACATCACGTCTCACATCTCAAGCTCTTCTGATATTTATCTTCTTGGTAAAGAAGTACACAAAGATTTGGTCAAATATTAGAGGTAAATGAATGGTCATGGTGGAAATGGCAACGACTGAGTAATAATTTGTGTAAAAATGTATAGTATAATTTTTCACGCAATAGATATATAAATGGTTAAATGGGTTCGGTCTATTTGACTGTGCAGATCATCAGTTTTCAAAATAGATTGGATTTCAGTCAGACAAAAGTAAAACATAATAAAAATCTATAAATACAATGTATTTGAAAAGTAGCAGAAAAACATTTGTAAAGATGAATTGTGACAATCGATTACATAACATACATAATCGTAATCGACATAATCGATTACGTAAATTAGACAATTTGCGTGGAATGCGTCGATTTATTGCGCTGTTATGTTCATTGCTCCCGGGGACACTGAAAACCAGCCGTTATTAAAAAATATGGAGTCCGATCTAAAGTGTGGGATTTTTTTAAACTGAACGAATAAAATAGTGCTCTGCACGCTCAGTAAAACAGAAATGGCAACCCACACGGCACAACTTCTATGCAGGAGCATCTGAAGAGAAAACAACCCGGGGCTCTCGTACCTCAAAACGGCGAGACGGCACCGTAAGTATTTGCACTATTACAGTGAATTGTTACACAGCACAAGAAAACATTTGTCAGTCCCATATTTTGTGCTTAATACGGCTGCGTTCATACAGCATTGTGTTTTCGACGAGCTGCCGTGGGTGTTAAGGCTGCGTGTTGTCAAAAGTACGGACATCGGTACTGAAATGTAAAAAATGTGACGATACCAGCATTTCCCTCTAGCATTTTGAGCGCTGTTGAGGCGGATTCTTACACCGTGTCCTAACCAGACGCGATGCGATAAGATTCCAGCGACAAATAATGTGTCTGTCCACACTAGACGCGACGCGACTGCGAGATAGGTCAAAATCAATCAAAACCCACAGCCAATCAGAACGGCGTGTGGGCGGAGTCTCGCAGCACCAGAGAGTAATCTTGACGGCACTCGCAAGAAAATGCATAAGTAGCTACATAATCAAATTCACAAATATTACACCATTTAAACATTATTAAAAATACATAGGCTACTGGGTTACTAAAACAATCTTTGTCAAGGAATACACTTGTTTGTTTCCATTTGTTTAATTTCAAGATCTGAGGTGTATTATCCATTGTTGCTTTTACAGCTTCAAAGCTGGAGCACTAAATGACATTCAAAGTCACATTACACGCTTTTAACATTAAATAAAGCACATAAACAGTACATGAGATTATCATCGCCACACTTTCTTTGTTGTTCCGGCTGCGACGTCGCAGAAAAATAGAAACCGTTTCTAAAATAGAATCGTCGCGTGTGTCCGTCACGGCTGGATAGGACAAACACTCTGATTAACATGGAAAATAACCTTTTATCGCGCCTCTGATTGATAAGTCTGATACATGTGTGTGATTGGCCATTGAGTTCACGCGCTCAACATTTATAGGGGCTTTTGCACCGGATAGTTCTAGGAACTTAGTTATAGGAACTATCCACCAGGGTGGTTCCCTGAGAACTAATGGTTCCCATAGGAACGTTTTCCTGGTAGCATTCGCACCACCAGTAGGAACTCTGAGGTGACGTGAGCCGCGCTCGATATGACCTTTATTTTGACGGCGCTGGGAATGCTAGAGCCTGAGCAAACAAACAGAGCTCGCATTCTCCGTGTTCATTAGTTTACGATCTGTCTAACAGTCCTGTCTAACACGTTATTAGATAGAACTGTTATACATAGAAAGTAGACAGTAATGAAAAGCATAATCATGTTTAGCTTGGTCACCTCAAAGTCGCGTTGGATTTTCTCCTTAGCGTAAAGGTTAAGAGGCCCATCTATCACTGTTTCCCATGTTCGTAGAGTTTGTTTAGTAAATATATAGGTTATATATTTGTTTAAAAAAAGGCGGATGCTGGTGCTTTGTGTGGGTTCGGCCAATCAGCGTACACTAACGTCATGGATAGTTCCTATAGAGCTGGTTTAGATCAAAGTAGGAGCTAAATTAGTTTCTCCAAAAGGAGTTCCCAGAACTAAAATCTTTCCTAGATCCTGCGGAGCGAACGCACCAAAAACCAGGAACGTCCGCCAATAGTTCTAGAAACTATGAAAAGGTTCCTCCGGTGCGAAAGCCCCTTATGTCCGGGACTTCGGGACTTTGTGACTTCTTTGCTATTTGTTCATGCGTCGGCCATATGAAAAATCAAGAGAATATAATTCTAACGTTAGTCTTTGTCGTTGTCTAGGACATCTCTCCTCTAGCTAACTTCCCTCTTCATGCTGCTCTCTCCTCCACTCCCCCTTTCATGTGCACGTGCAATAACCCTCCACCCCCAAATCATTCTTGTCGGTTATTGGCTGGAACAGTTTGTTATGTTTTGTGGTCCAGGCTGGGCCAGTTTGTTTTTGTTGCCGTTTGTGGAGCCTGGGCTGTCTACAGAGACCGGGTTTTTTTACAGTGTGTTCAGGGGAGTTTAGTCCACTGAAGGAGTGTATAAAAACGAGTGAGTGAATTTGGACACTGAGTGCCTAAAGGGCTGCAGCTTTTGCATGTTTTGTGCTGTTTAGTTAGGATGGATGGATGGATGGATGGATGGATGGATGGATGGATGGATGGATGGATGGATGGATGGATGGATGGATGGATGGATGGATGGATGGATGGATGGATGGATGGATGGATGGATGGATGGATGGATGGATGGATGGATGGATGGATGGATGGATGGATGGATGGATGGATGGATGGATGGATGGATGGATGGATGGATGGATGGATGGATGGATGGATGGATGGATGGATGGATGGATGGATGGATGGATGGATGGATGGATGGATGGATGGATGGATGGATGGATGGATGGATGGATGGATGGATGGATGGATGGATGGATGGATGGATGGATGGATGGATGGATGGATGGATGGATGGATGGATGGATGGATGGATGGATGGATGGATGGATGGATGGATGGATGGATGGATGGATGGATGGATGGATGGATGGATGGATGGATGGATGGATGGATGGATGGATGGATGGATGGATGGATGGATGGATGGATGGATGGATGGATGGATGGATGGATGGATGGATGGATGGATGGATGGATGGATGGATGGATGGATGGATGGATGGATGGATGGATGGATGGATGGATGGATGGATGGATGGATGGATGGATGGATGGATGGATGGATGGATGGATGGATGGATGGATGGATGGATGGATGGATGGATGGATGGATGGATGGATGGATGGATGGATGGATGGATGGATGGATGGATGGATGGATGGATGGATGGATGGATGACTTCTAATAGTCGAGGATTCGACGATTCGATTCGGAGAGGTCTGATTCGACTATGAACCTCATAGTCGAATACATGGGCGTCAGTTTGGTTTGAAATGTGCTGGGGACAGAGACGCATTCGCATTTTCAGAAGGGCTGGGTACCATTTTTATTTTATTTTTTCAGGTCATGTTTTGAAAGACGATGTCCTGTAGCTTACTAATGTAAATAAATAAAAATGTATTCAAAAATCTGCTTCACATTTTCAGCAGGGCTGCGGAGCGGCTGTGAGTTGACTCCACACGGTTCTCATGTGCGTTAAAAAGCTTTACATGGTTTAATGTACCTAAACAATGATAACCAAATTCCCCTCTCATGTTGCTCCACATAACCACTTAAAATGATAAAAAAAAATCGAACCCAGAGTCCAATTATTATGGACGTTATCTGATATTAAGCGTTTCTGCTTCACATTTTCAGCAGGGCTGCGGAGCGGCTGTGAGTTGACTCCACACGGTTCTCATGTGCGTTAAAAAGTGCGTTAAAAAGCTGACTCCACACGGTTCTCATGTGCGTTAAAAAGCTGACTCCACACGGTTCTCATGTGCGTTAAAAAGCTTTACGTTGTTTAATGTACCTAAACAACGATTACCAAATTTCCCTCTCATATTGCTCCTCATAACCACTGAAAATGGTCAAAAAATCGAACCCAGAGTCCAATTATTATGGACGTTATCTGATATTAAGCGTTTCTGCTTCACATTTTCAGCAGGGCAGCGGAGCGGCTTTGAGTTGACTCCACACGGTTCTCATGGGCGTGAAAAAGCTTTACGTGGTTTAATGTACCTAAACAACCATCACCAAATTTCTCTCTCATATTGCTCCTCATGTTTATGAAATGTTATGATATATGTGTGATATATATGTGTTTTTTAGCTCTTTTGTTTGAAATGGAAAAAATCTAGCTGCTATCTAAAAAAAAAAAGAAAAAAAAAAAGGTTCGACTATCAGTCGACTACGGCAAAATCTAACGAATCAGATTCGACTATGAAAATCCTTAGTCGAAAACAGCCATGGATGGATGGATGGATGGATGGATGGATGGATGGATGGATGGATGGATGGATGGATGGATGGATGGATGGATGGATGGATGGATGGATGGATGGATGGATGGATGGATGGATGGATGGATGGATGGATGGATGGATGGATGGATGGATGGATGGATGGATGGATGGATGGATGGATGGATGGATGGATGGATGGATGGATGGATGGATGGATGGATGGATGGATGGATGGATGGATGGATGGATGGATGGATGGATGGATGGATGGATGGATGGATGGATGGATGGATGGATGGATGGATGGATGGATGGATGGATGGATGGATGGATGGATGGATGGATGAGTGGATGAGTGGATGGATGGATGGATGGATGGATGATGGATGGATGGATGAGTGGATGGATGGATGGATGGATGGATGGATGGATGGATGAGTGGGTGGATGAGTGCATGGATGGATGGATGGATGGATGGATGGATGGATGGATGGATGGATGGATGGATGGATGGATGGATGGATGAGCTGCGAGCGCCATGTTCTGGTCAGACGCGGGAATTTATTCAACGCGCGACTCTCACAGTGCATTATGGGTGTTCTCTAGCTGTTGAGTAAACTTGTTACTGCGGTGCATTGTGGGATTGAATGAATGCACTCTGTAATGTCCACTATGGTTTCAGACACCACTACAAATGTCTGTACCCTCAAATAGTGCACGATTTAAGGGTATAGGGGACGATTTCGGACACAACCACATTTTTTTAAATTTCATTACCGACTTGGTACCGAAGTCAAAACGATTTTATCCAGTTGATGAACAATAAAAACAACGACAGCCAATCAGAATCCATCCTGCTGTAACGAGCTCGAGCATTTAAAGTGACAGACAAGCGTGAGCTTAAAGGAACAGACAGATATCGTCCGTTGGTATATAGCGGTCTTTATAGTTATCGTTCTTGGTATGAACGGGCCTTTATGGACTCCACCACGTTTGATACTGTCGTTATGGTTAGTTAGTTAGCTAGCTAGAATGCAGTTGTGGCTTCAGCTATTTGGGTTAGGAAAATAATCATTAGATTATTCGAATAAACGAAAAAATAATCAATAGATTAATCGGTTGAAAAAAAGTTCCAGCCATAAATGTGACCTTCATATAAACACACACAAAATTATTTTTAATAAAAAAAATAATCTCTGTGATATAAAAGTGGTCACGCATAAGAGTTTCTCCCCTGTGACCTCATTGTGTTTGCTTGAGCAGCTTTAACTATGTGGGCTTACTCAAGCAAACAGCATTACTGTGAAACAGAGAACAGAAACACGTGTTGAGTAAATGAGGGCAGATTTAGGTATTGCAGCAGTTTCCTGATACATAATACTTCCACCTTTCTGTGTCTGACACTTGCTTTTGTTTGCCAGAAATACAAGTAAATATACATAAGGGCCAGTGCACGCCTGCAGGGTCATTGTACACCATTAACACACGTTCTGGTGTTACTGCGATCGTCATAAACCTCAGTACTCAAGGGGGCGATAGAGTTGCCTTCAAATGTCTGTCCCATTAAACCAACGTGTTATTTAGGCAGTTAATTATATAAACATGTCAAGCAAGATTCTCTTTAAAATGCTGCTCAGCCATAACAGTAGTTACTGTACAACAGACCACAGAGGGCGGTGAAACTTTGTATTTAAAAAAAAAAATTACAGGGAAAATAAAATAAAATTTATGCCGTTGGATTAAAAAGAAAAATATTTCCGACATTGGATACAATGCAACAACCAATAACAATTTCTTTGCATGTATAAAGTCACAGTGAAACGGAAGTAGCGACAGATCTCTTCAGATTTTTATTATTTTCCATAAAATTAAAATTTACTTTTTTCTCAACATATGTTATATATCTTATTGTGAACTATGCATCCAAGCAGATGTTTAATTTAAATAAAAAAACATAAATATACATATACACATATCTACATATATTATATTATATATAATAATATAATATATGTAGATATATATTATATTATATATACATATATATATATACATATACATATACATATACATATATATATATATATATATACACACATATAAGAGAGAGAGAGAGAGAGAGAGAGAGAGAGAGAGAGAGAGAGAGAGAGAGAGAGAGAGAGAGAGAGAGAGAGAGAGAGAGAGAGAGAGAGAGAGAGAGAGAGAGAGAGAGAGAGAGAGAGAGAGAGAGAGAGAGAGAGAGAGAGAGAGAGAGAGAGAGAGAGAGAGAGAGCGAGAGAGAGCGAGAGAGAGAGCGAGAGAGAGAGAGAGAGAGAGAGAGAGAGAGAGAGAGCGAGAGAGAGAGAGAGAGAGATTCATAATCTTTAATTAAAATATAATTTCATCCACTTAAACCTAGCCACTTTTTCAGAAAAACAAAAGTAGAGAAAGACTGGTTCTACCAATCGGTTGATAAAAAAAAAAAAAAAGTGCCTCGGTTTAAAGTGGATGAAATTATATTTTAATTAAAGTTTTTGAGGTCAAAATACATATAAATATGTTTTTTTTTTTTTTTTTTTTAAATATTTTATTTTTATATTAAAATAATGTATTAAATCCACAAGAAATATTTATAACATGTGCAGTTATCATCATCCAAAAAGCAAATATTCAGTACAGACAAAAAAACAAGGCACAGCTTCAGCAAACTTCAGGCCCAGAAATGTAATTCTGCAGCAGCGTTTGGCTGAGTGACTGCACTGACAAAAGCAGAGAGAGACGGACACGTGTGGCAAATCAATGCCACGTCACTGAGCGCCTGAACAGCAGGTGTTGATCCGAGAGCCGGGGGTCGCAGGCCCTGAATGAGGCGCTGTGTTTCAGGAGCACGTTTGAGGAGAGGAGACGAGTCCCCGCAGACCACAGACACATCGTCCAACTTCTGTGAATGCAGCTCATGGGGTGACTCTCCGCTCATGGAGGAAATGGCAAAATATAAATAGCTGCTTTCACCATTCTCCCAACCCTTTCTCCTTGATCCCGGGCCCCTCAGCTCAGCGGGATCTGGGGCCCCAGACAAAATGTGGGAGACATTCATCTGAGTTTGCTCTCTAGCTCTCTCTTTTTTTTTTTACTTAATGAGAGGCTGTGGAGAGACCTGTCAGTGTGACAATAATTACAGAAACTCACCAGCTGCAACTGGCCCCGGGGCCCAAAACATTCATACACACAACTGTGAGGTCATGGAAAAATCAGGAAAAAAAAAAACCCTGCTACTGTATCTCGGCCGTCTCACAGACAGTGAATACTGGGTTACTTTAATAAGACTACAGTACAGAATCAAATAACAGTAGTTATGACTGTTCATCCCTATAATTCAGATAATGTCATGCTCAGTCATACTGGCCACCAGATAAACACCAAACACGCCGGCTGACAGCACAGAGAGGGTATATTAGCAGCTGACTCACTGGCTGGATCAGGTGTGTGTGTGAATGTGTGTGTGTGTGTGTGTGAAGAATTAAAGAAAGAAGGTGTGTCACAATTTGCATATATAACATATAACATATATAACGTAGTCAGTAGTCGGTACACCAATGCCAGTAAAACTGCAGCTCTCTGTACCAGAGCAAAAACTGCTGAATTAAGTACTTTAAAATGTCCCGTTCTGTCTCGTCCATTGGTTATCACAGTCAATCATCGCAGTTTCTGATTCAATCTTGCATTTAAACGTACACTATGTAATTTTTTCTCGCCGCTAGGGGTCGCTAACCTCTTACAATAACAAAGGCGTAGTTTGATGACGCAACATTTGCTAAGAATTATGGATCTTGTCGTCAACGTCAAGCCGACCGATCTAATAATGTTTATGGATGACTGAATACATCAATGTTTTTATCATGACTGTGATATGAAGCAGTTCGGGATTGCTAAGAGACAGCTATCAGCTCCACACGCGACGCGAGTCCCGCGGATATAAAAGGAATATGGACATTTCAGTCTACCGAACTACACGCAGAATTACTACTCACAGGTCAGTTTATTACAGGTCTAACATTACACTATCACACTAAACTGCATTTGAATGTGTTGAAATTAATGTGTTAGTCTGTCTGTATGAGACTAGCAGTGAGCTAGATCAACATTAGAATAACATACAGATCATATTCTAACATTTTATCATTGTTGAACTATATAACATTGATTCGTTTTATGTAAATGTGCTCACCTGTTTAATAAAGTACATGTAGGAGCGGTCGAAGTCTCGGACGTGGAGCTCTCGTTTATATACTGTCTATGGGAGCTCTCGGCATCTCGAAAACACCGCGCTGATATTTATTCTCGTTTTAGTTCTCCTTTTTTATCCAAAGTCTGCTTGCCATGGTCCATAATGTTTGAACGAAACAACAACAGTGTGCAGATAGACATTGCGAACTACAAAGTTGTCTGCGTCTGTCGCCTTGGTTACTATCAGAGGGCTCTGGTTCATAGCTCTGGTTGCTATGGCAGTACGAGCGGAAACCAGGGAGAACGCGGATATGACGCCATTGACGGCGACAAAACGGAAATAAAGAAACGGGATGTGTCTTCGAATTAAATTACAAATTTCTCCTGGTTTGAAAGTTGTTGGAAACAGTCGGGATAATGTAAGTACACAACTAAAAAAATATATATAACACAGATATAGTGATTTTTGCTATTTTTAAAGCAAAAAAGTTACATATTGTACCTTTAAACACAATTGTCAATCCAGTAACTTTGCAGTGTACTTAGCAGCATGACGATTTTAACTTGTATTCAGACTGTAGATGGATAATAAACAGAAAGAAAAAGAGAAACCCTCCCTTTACAATCACACAGAACGTGTATTTTCCATCTTTGCTGAAGTTGAAGTTGTTCCATCAATTTTTTTTTTTTTTAGCACCACTAGGTTTGACAACCCTGCTACTTTTCAAATGTTTTTCATTGTAAACAGCCGCTAGACGGATGCATTTAACCGTCGCGCTCGCATCTTAAGCAGCATCTCATGCATGACAGCATTCGAAAAACACACCTATCAGGATAAAAGTTCAACTTTTAATCTCTAGTCTCACGTATTTAACCGCACAAATGCATCCTGTGTGAAGCAGGCCAAAGTCCTTTTGCAGTATAAATAGTTTGTTCAAACCAAAATTCAAACAAGAAAAAGCGCACTTCAAACGATGCACTTATCCACGATTATTATCGTTAACTAAAACTAAAATGATTAAAAACATTTCTGTTCATTTAAATTAAGTTGAAAAAAAAGATATGAATATTAGTTGAAAAACTTCAACTAAACAAAAATTTGAATTGTTGCCAGCAATAAACTGAAATAAGTAAGTTTAAGAATTAAAATTATTACCTGGAAATAAATAAATACCTATAAAACTGAAATAAAAACAAATTAAACGTAATTTTTTTACATATATATAAAAAAATATATACAATTATATATATATATATAAATTCAATTAATAAAATGAAAAAGCAAATAACGAAATTACAAAAGATTTAACTATAACTACCATGAAAACTAAAAACTAAAAGCCAATTTAAAACATTAATAAAAATATAGGCTATTAAAAATAAAATAAAAACTAAAATAACGTAAAAAAAAGCCTGAAGTATGGAAAGTTGGACACTTCTTGCAGCTTTCCTTCCAGAAGTATCATGACAAAATAACCTTATGAACCTCGAACACTAGATGGTTGAGTACACAGTGCTTATGACATTTGGGACACAACTAGAGAGATAAAGTAGGCTATACAAGAAAAACAGGAGCAGGAGATGACACTGTGACACTGTGACGGGGTGAAGTGTGCAGATTTCTGCAGGGCAATGCACCGCACCCCACACAAACAACACATGATCAACTGAGTAAACATATCCTGTCACAAATATTGCCAAATAACTCTATTTATACTCTTCATGAGGACAGTTTGGCAATGCTGAGGAGTTCTGGGTGTGTGTCAGGGCATTGCTATGCGGTTGCTAAGGTGTTCTGGTTTTTAGCATGTTGCAATGCGGTTGCTAGGGTGTCTGAATGGTTAGCAAAAAACAAAAAAACGCCCACGCTCTCTATGATATTCAGATCTGTGTAGTATATGACTCAGGTCCCACCTTCTATGGTCTATGAACAAAGTTGCTCATTTTATCATCATGATCAAGCAAAACTCATCGCTTAAAAGAGTAATAGCACATCCCTCCTTAACATTCTGCATGATTTAGGAATATCATTCATGATTACACCACAGGGTATACAAAGCAAAGTACTTAATACTTGAAATATACTAAAATACTTGGCCTAACTAGACCAGAATAAGTGTTGCAAACGCAGCAGAAATGTATCTTTATAACTAGTTGGGATAGTTTGTAATTATTTATAAACTTATATTTCCTATAATTTAAAGAAAGGTATTTTAGCATTATTTCTTACAATAACTTAAAGGGGTCATATGATGTTTCTAAAAAGAACATTATTTTGTGTATTTGGTATAATGCAATAAATGCGATTTTAGGTTTAAAAAAAGTCATTATTTTACATATACTGTACATTATTGATGCCTCGCCTTTCTGAAACGCATAGATTTTTACAAAGCTCATCGTTCTGAAAAGCGCGGTGTGCTCCGATTGGCCAGCGATCCAGTGCATTGTGATTGGCCCAAAAATCTTAAGCGTGTGACGGAAATGTCACGCCCGTTTCCATATTTGGATCATCAGCTCCCAAAGCAATAATGACAGGTGATAACGTCAATTCGAGCCCATCGCGTCTGGTTAGGACACGGTGTTATACTTGCACTAACAGCTACATAACACACTGAAGAAAAAGGAAAACATGAAATCACATCATGTGGCCCCTTTAATAGGCTGAATGGTTGAGCTATATATTTTGACAGTACAATGCGTGTAAAAAAATATTAAAACATTGGAATGAGAGTTATTTCTAAACATTCATAATTGTAATGAATGTGAGGCGGGACAAACAAACCCCCCAATCCGCAAAAAAAAAAAAAAACGTTTTTCGTATTTTTTGTCATGTTTTCCAGGACAAATATCTAAACATTAAAGGGATAGTTCACCCAAAAATTCAAATTCATCATTTACTCTCCCTCATCATTCCACAAACCTGTAAGACCTGTAAGACTACATAACCTGTAAGTTCATCTTCGGAACACAAATGAAGATATTTCTTATTAAATCTGAGATTTCTGTCACTCCGTTGACAGCTATGACTACCATTTTGACGCTTCAAAAAGTTCATAAAGAGATTGTGAATCTAATCCATTTTATATCACTTTATATGATTAACAGATTTGATTTAGGCTTTTAAACATTCATCAGCTCACACATCAGTTTTGTTAAACAGAAGCTCAAGCATTTTCACTTGATATGCGAGAACCAATGAGGTTCATTCTCGTGTTACGCATCACGTTTGAGCTTCAGCAAGAACCAATGAGGTTCATTCTCGTGTTACGAATCACATTTGAGCTTCAGCAAGAACCAATGAGGTTCATTCTCGTGTTACGCATCATGTTTGAGCTTCAGCAAGAACCAATGAGGTTCATTCTCGTGTTACGCATCACGTTTGAGCTTCAGCAAGAACCAATGAGGTTCATTCTCGTGTTACGCATCACGTTTGAGCTTCAGCAAGAACCAATGAGGTTCATTCTCGTGTTACGCATCATGTTTGAGCTTCAGCAAGAACCAATGAGGTTCATTCTCGTGTTACGCATCACGTTTGAGCTTCAGCAAGAACCAATGAGGTTCATTCTCGTGTTACGCATCACGTTTGAGCTTCGGCAAGAACCAATGAGGTTCATTCTCGTGTTACGCATCACGTTTGAGCTTCAGCGAGAGAACCAATGAGGATCATTCTCGTGTTACGCATCACGTTTGAGCTTCAGCGAGAACCAATGAGGTTCATTCTCGTGTTATGCATCACGTTTGAGCTTCAGCAAGAACCAATGAGGTTCATTCTCGTGTTACGCATCACGTTTGAGCTTCGGCAAGAACCAATGAGGTTCATTCTCGTGTTACGCATCACGTTTGAGCTTCAGCAAGAACCAATGAGGTTTGTTTTCACGTGTCAATCAGGTTTGGTTGAGCTTCTGTTTATGTTTGCTGATCAATGTTTATATATGCATAAAAGCCTAAATTCAATCTGTTCATAAAGCGATCGAGTCTCTTGAGAAAATTTGGACTAAACTGCTCATTCATATGGATTAGTTTTACGATCTCTTTATGAACTTTTTGAAGTGTCAAAGTGGTAGTTGCAAAGCTATCAATGGAGGGACAGTAATTTCATCAAAAATATTGTATTCCGAAGATGAACGAAAGTCTTACGGGTTTGGAACATTAAGAGCATAATTAATGACAGAATGTTCATTTTTTGGTGAAGTGTCCTTTTAAGAATCTTTAGATATGTGTACTGGAACCAGACAAAAGAAAAGAAAATATATATATATATATTTTTTTTTTTTGCAATGTGGGGTTTGTCTGTCCCACCTCACATTTCATAAAACTATGAATGTTAAGAAATAACATTATATGTTCCTTTTCTATACAGAATAACGGGTAGATGAGTAAATAATCACATTCCAATGTGTCAATTACAAATTTTCATAATTAAATTTTATGTTAGATTTAAAATGTACTTTATTCATGGAAAGTTTCATTCAATCTTTTGTCATCTTGATCTGCCTGGAACTTCTGCGTTTGCTGAGAAATCTCACACAAATTTGATCGTAACTCACAGGTCAATGTGAAAGTAATGAAAAAAAACATCAGGTACTGTAACATTACATTCGATAGAAATAACATCTGACTAATAAAGACCGATTCCACACAGAAATGACAAATCAGATCACAAACCAGCTTTTCACACAGTCGATAACAGCGTACAGCAAATAACATCTAGTGGTTTTCTTTGTCTATTTGGTGTTTTCTTGATAATAGTTGCATAATATATCAGCATGCAGAAAGAAATTATCTTAAATCAGATAACAATAAAGAGACCACATCTAAACAGATGTCAGAGTCAAAAATCATAATCACATGCAATGGACAATGATCTTGGTAATGGACAATGAGAAGCAAAAAAACAGCCTTTTACCTTAACAAAGACCCATATAATGCATTGTGGTTTCAATGTATTTCAGAGTAAATTCCATAAAGGCCTGTTGAATCTAGACACTATAGCAGTTTGTGTATGATTCATGCTTTTAATATGAATCAATATCAGGCCACTTTCCAACATTTTCTATATCAATCTATGGAGTTAAAGCAGTTAAATCACAGTGTGAGGCCTGGACACAGCCTTTACACAATCCCCTTACAATTACACTGATTTATCCATGACAAATTTCTAGGATTGTCTCTTTCTTCTTATATTTCTATCGTTATGATGATAATTATTTATAGCTAGTAGACCCGCCGGATTTACTGCTTTAGCTCTAACCTTATACGCTACAATCAAACCATAAACTCTCATAAATATCTGTCATCTTACCATTAAATGATCCGATGTGCACCCCTGCCTCCCGTGTATCCAGCACACACTCGATGATCAGCACTATTAGATGTTTTTCAGCTACATATTCGCTGATGTGTTCCTGGGAAGGGTTTTCTCAGTGTATCCAGCGTGAGAACTGCGGCTCTACTCACCGCACTGCTGCGCTATCTAACCTGATGAAGAAGGCGGGGCTGACCAGAACATACTCGCTTAACCATTGGTTAACCAAAAGAGATCTCTTTGCTCATTGGTCAGTGCACACGTCCATCAATTGAATGTACTGGGCTAGTCCCGAGAGTCGCTACATATAGAAAACGGGGCAATGTAGAGTTTCGGTAGTAGATCAGTTTCGCAATTCCCAATTTATTATATTATATTATATTATATTATATTATATTATATTATATTATATTATATTATATTATATTATATTATATTATATTATATTATATTAAGTTTGACACAAACTTTTGGAGTTCATGTCAGCTTGAATGCTGCTGCTGTCAGTTAAAAAAAAAAAAAGACAATCTGACATTTTTTTATCTGATTTATCACAATTTTGTTTTTAATGTTGACAACTTAATTTGTAATGAAAACTCTATATTAAAGGTAAGGTAGGTAATTTTCGGAGTGGCTAGCAATGGCGAGTTAGCTTTGAAAGCATAAGTTCCTGGGAAAACCCAGACAACTTCCGGCAAATTTAGATTTGCTCTGCAATTAGTCTGGCAAAGAGCTCATTCAAGGCCAAAAATCGCGGCACCAATCAGAAACGTTGGGGCGGGCTTTACACATGACGATCGCTCTGATTGGTTTTAGGTCTATCCAATTGCGCCCATAGAGCGACGTCCGTTCGCAGCAACTTTTAAATGCATTATTATATTCAAATTGCAAACACATGAGAGGACAGTCTCCATGAAAGACCCACTGGCAGATGAACGTGCTACTACATTTCTCTCTGAAATGGTAGGAAATTAAATTAGATTTAATAGAGGATTTTAACTGTGACAAGATGATTGACAGGGCAGTTTACGTGACAGGATGCACGCGACAGATCCGTCCGATAAAGATGACGAAGTAGTATGTCCCAAAGCTTGCCTACTTTTTTGCTACACATTCAAAAGTAAATACATTTTCTTCACAAAAAGAGTACATACTTTTATGGCGTAGTGTAACTTAGGCGAATTGGGACGCAGCATATGGCTTTACACGATGACAATCGCTCTGATTGGTTTTAGGTCTATCCAATTGCGCCCAGAGGCATTTGAGCGACGTCCGTTGGTGACGCCCCTTTGGAAATGAGTTATTAATGAAGCTTTGCCAGACCATAACTCAGTTACTACTGAGAATGGTCTGGTTTTAACCAGGCTAAGTTCCCACCCTTCCTACACCTCCTTCAAAACACAACTGCAGATTCATTTCGACATCGATAGTGTTGCCATTGAAACGTATAAATTCGAGTCACGGGTTTCCATCTCTTTCAAATTACAGCAGTTATGACATGAACACAGTATAAGCTCGTTGTTTTGGCTCAGGAGGAACTGTAAGAGGAGGCTGCTGTTTCGGTTGTGGTGCTCGGTGACTGACGTCTGTCTAACTCTGTACAGCATGAAACACACTGATGACGTGTGATGTTTCGCGAGCAGGTACGTGGAGTTATGGACACACATATTCAGACCGAATGCAATGATTGGACAAACATTTTATGGTCCTACGCCTTCCACAGATGATATATATAAATACATTTAGACCACTTAACTTAGTGAATACTATCAGGATGGGAAGAGACTCTCAACCAGCATAACAAAAAATGTTTCTGGAACAAATCACCTGTCTTTAAAATAGAAAAATTAAAGCAGTCGTTTAAAATTTTGGACCAAACTGTCCCATACAATCACACAGACTGCATTATATGTATAATGACCAACCTTCTGAATTTGCAATAACCTTATCTCAAAACGAACCTGAATGAGTTACATTGATATGACCATATTCAAAGTCCCTCACGCATGGCCGATAGAGCCATTAGATGAGATGTGTGAGCAACACTGCAGGATGCAATCTGTTTCCTGTCCTAACAGATGGACTTTACCGTACGTGTCCTGAACCACCCCTGCTTTCTCCTGTCCATATGAAAACTGTCGACAGAATCCAGCATCCTCACACTTTTCAATATCCCTCACTACATTGAGAGGGAATCAGAGGTCTGAGCTCTTTTCAGACATGCATTATAGAATGTTACTTCAATCAATGGACTCAGATGACTTCATAGAAATGTAAAATTACTAATATTAACTGTTGCATTTTGAACTCTTTTTTCTCAAAACACTCAAATGAACCAAATACATACACTAAGTCATATAAAGCCATGCAATAGATTCAAAGGGGTGGTATAATGCCCTTTTGTAAAATGTAAAATAAGTCTCTGAAGTCCACAGAGTGTATATGTGAAGTTTTAGCTCAAAATACCCCACAGATATTGTTATATAGCATGTTAAAGTTGTCACTTTTTGAGGGTGAGCAAAAACGCACTGTTTTTGTGTCTGTTCCTTTAAATGCAAATGAGCTGCTGCTCCCGGCACAGGGGGCGGAGCTTCAACAGCTTGTGTCCTTTTACCTCACACAGACATGCACTGAACATTTCAAAAACTTTTAGCCTTTTATGTTCAAACCGGAGTCAGACAAAGATGGAAAGACTCAAGAAGAAGTGACAATATGTAGAAGCAACAGGACATTTCTGAATGGTCAGTTGATGAATTTATGTAGCTTATGTGTAATCTTCTAGTCATTGATTAGCATTTTCTGACATGATAATCTATAAATCGGGTTCAGGGGGCGGGGTTTATGTAAATTTTAGGGTTGGTGATGTCACTAACCCGGGAGGAATGTCATGTAGCCTCTACCAGCCCTTTGATGTAAAAATAATTTCTGTTAAAGCAAATATCTCCCTTTGCTTTGAACTTTGAGCATCATAACTTTACAGATGTTGATTGTGCTCAAACAGCAACATTACACACTAACTAAAATGAAAAAAGTGAAATCATAATCAACCACCCCTTTAAATATAGTGCACATGTTGCAGTGGATTTTTTATGGTGCTTTTTGGTCTTGAGAAACTGTATTGAAAAGAGCTGCGCAAATTCTCCAGATTCCCCCTTTTGTATTCCTAAAACCCCCCATTATACATTTTTTGGTTAAACTATTCCTATCCTTTAAGAGAAAAATGTCTCCGAAGTGCCACCTTGTGGAACACTAAAGAAATTGCATGCTCTGTCATTTAAAAAATGTATTACAAAAATATCTCTAGGCCCTGCACACAAACCAAGCAGCGATTCATCATGGCCACAGCTTTCATATGCCTGAGGGAAACAATGATTACTTTGCTCTAAAATGTTACCTTTGTGGTAAGGTATAGACAAAAATGAATACAATTAAATGCCACTGAAAATGAGGCTGTAAACAGTAGATGGGGTTATTTAGAGTGGGAGATTCGACCACAGACCAGTTATATAGCCTATATATATGTTTTATTTACAGGCGTTTTAGTGCCCTCATATAGGAAGCTGTTGGGGAGAGATGGAGGATCAGATTCAAAACACTGTCTCCGTGAACCTGTGCACAGCAGCTACAAAAATCATGATGAAATAATATCAGATATTTATCAGATGGGGAGTTGAATAAGTTCACTGAAGATGTAGTTTTGTTTCTGTAGTGCTGCAAGGGTCACAAAAACTTCCTCTGCACCAATAACACATCATTTGTGGTTGCGTAAAATCTTATCAAAGGAGGTATTCTTTCAAGTCTGATGAGATTAAAAGAAGAAAAAAACAAAAAAATACCATGATGCCTAATTCAAAAATTACAAATTCCTCCATCACTCAGGCAGGGATTTGAATCGATCGCTTTGGCATACCGAGACAGAATTGAAGAAAATCAATACAATGTAACATTTTACCATGGTTTCTGTTTACTTTAGATTGATAAATATGGATGAGTTTATTCTAACCGAAAGGTCAGATTAGAGATTTTGATCTTGACTGCTGGGTCGTGACCTGAAAAATGGATAGGAAACTATGAAAAAACAATGTTAAAATAAAATCCAACAAACCATATATTCATGCAGGATAGCACAACAAATAGAGACTGTTAAAAGACAGTGAACAGAAAAATCTTTCTCATATTTTTGTTGTCAAAAGCAAATCAAACACAATATTTTGGTACAAATTCAACTCTCATTTGGTTGAAGCTGTGCTGTGAGATATTGGATTAAACATACAGTAATGTTTGGGGTCAGTGGGATTTAAAAAAAAAAACATAAAGAAATTAATACTTTTGCATTAAATTGATTGATCAAATATATGCTGTTCTTTTGAACTGTTTTTTCATTGTTCTTTTATTGTTCTCCTTAAACTATCAAAGAATCCTGAAAAAAAAAAGTTATTATAAATTGTAATAATATTTCACAATATTACTGTTTTTACTGTATTTTGACCAAAAAAATGCTGCCTTGGTGAACAGTAGTTTATCTATCTATCTATCTATCTATCTATCTATCTATCTATCTATATATATATATATATATATATATATATATATATATATTAGTCTCTACTGTTCACCAAGGCAGCATTTATTTGGTCAAAATACGGTAAAAACAGTAATATTGTGAAATATTATTACAATTTATAATAACTGTGTATATATATATATAATTATATTATAACATGTTACATTATAATATATTATATTAAAGGTCCCGTTCTGCGTGATCTCATGTTTCAAACTTTAGTTATTGTGTAATGTTGCTGTTAGAGCATAAATAATATCTGTAAAATTATAAAGCTCAAAGTTCAATGCCAAGCGAGATATTTTATTTAACAGAAGTTGACTACAAAAAACGGCTCGATTGGACTACATCCCTCTACATCCTGCATTAGTGACATCACCAGAACCGTTTCTTGACTAAGCTCCGCCCACAGGAATGCTCCCTCAACTCTACTGGCTACTTGCGCACTTCTTATAACTTAGGCTACTGTGTTTACTCAGCTCTTACGGTGATTTTCTGAAGTAAAACTGACGCTTCATCTTTTGTGTGATGTACAATAAACTTTATTAAACTCATCAGTACATGTTTGATCATCATTCAGACAGCAGACTTGTAGGCTATTAATAAATAATGGATACATAGCCTACAAGCAGATGACAAATACGTTATAATAACCGTAATTAAACTACTAAACCATACCTGTTTCATCTCTATACAGCACTCTGACTCTGTAGGCATTATTGTCCGACTCGAAATGAACGCCGTTACTGAGAGTTTCTGATATTATCATCATTCCGTGAGACGAAATTGTCCTGACAGACTGAGCACGAGCTCATGAAGCTCCGCCCCCTGTGTCGTCCAGCAGCACCTCATTTGCATTTAAAGGGCACACACTGAAACAGGTCGTTTTTCTGAGCCCCCAAAAATGTAAATTTAAACATGCTGTAAAAAATGATCTGTTGGGTATTTTGAGCTCAAACTTCACATACACACTCTGGGGACATCAGAGACTTATTTTACATCTTGTGAAAAGGGGCATAAAACGGGACCTTTAATAATATAATATAATATAATATAAATGTTGGTTGGATTAGTAAAGTCTGGGTAAACCAGTTCAATACTAAAAACAAAAAGTGAAACATCCAAAGTTTATTGTGGGTCGCAGAAATAGCAATGCTGCAGTCTGATTTATCGGTCAGAGTATAATCCCGCCGTTTATAGATCTAGACCACTGCATCTTACTTTTGTTTCAGTGACACACAGAAAAAAAATCAATGCTATCCGGGGAGCATTATGGATCACTGTTTATTTTCACACATCAACAGTTAGCAAAGACATTACACCAATGGCACTCCTCCAACGACACGATTCGAAATAAATGCCGAAGATCCAGACATTCAGTGATTGCACTATTGTAAGAGAAGGGAGCAGGGAGACACTGCACACACACACACACACACACACACACACACGCACATATACATGCCCCCTCATGCGCTCAAGTACACACGCATCGGCGCGCTCATTTGATCGGTGAGTCCAGAATCTCCTGGTAATCTTGTCGGATGGCGCGGCTCACCCTGTAAAGCTTGAGCCCCGTCAGGACGAACACGCTGACCATGATAACCAGCGCTCCGAAGACGTCGTACACGGACGGGATCATTCTCAACACGATAAGCTGAAGAAACATGGCTACCACGATCTCCAGATGCTGCACGGTGCTGACCAACGCGGGGTGGAACTTGTTGAGGGCGTAGTAGACGCCCAGAAACGCCACGGTGGAGCAAATGCAGATTCCCGTGAGGTAGCCCCACGTCTCGGCGTCCAAGGGAATGATGGGTTCTTGCATGATGAACATAGTGGACGCCCCCCACACGGTCCCCGTCCAACCGAACGTGAAGAGCGCGGCCCACATGCTGACGCGCTCTTTAATGGCCCGGTACACGATCATAGACAGGGCGGCGGTCAAACCCGCCATTACAGTCATGGTGTACCCAAACGCTTCTTTCCAGAATCCCAACGGGGACTTTTCCTCGTCTGCGATGTTGGGGATCATCACGAGGCACAGTCCGAAGAGACTCCCTACGACCGCCACTACGTCCGTGTAAACCAGGCGTTCGTCTAAGAGCAAGAAGGCTAAGATGGCGCTGAAGACTGTAGTGGTCGCCCGCCACATGATGGTGCCGTTGCTCGGTGGAACGATGGCGAAGGACGTGTACGCGCACGTGATTGAGATGACGTTGCAAATCCCGTAGAAGAACAAACGCAGCCGGTAGCCCTTCGGTCCAAAGGGAGCTTCTTTATAGTAGAGGACCACCAGGACGGACAACACCTGGATCACCGAGCGGATGAAGATGAGCTCTAATGAGGGCACTTTGGAGCGGTCGGCCGCCAGGCGTGTGATGAGAGCCACGCATCCGTGAGCAAGAGCCGCCCCGAACAGAGCACCCCAGGTGACCCGCGACGCCAGGACCGAGGCCTCGCCGAAGCTCGCGAGCTGCCCGCCGACTCCTTTCTCTCGCTGATCGGCCTTGGGACGGGAATCCATAGTGCCGAATAAAGTCCTGCCTTGCCCGCTTTCTGACACCAGTCTCTTGTTCGGGTTGTTGTCCATGAACGAGCCGAAGTCCTCAAAGGACGGAGCGTCATCGTATCCCTCGTCGCCCGGCTGGGGGAAGTGCGTGGCGTATTTCACCGTGACGGTGTTGGGATGAATTTTAACCCTTTTTTTGGAGCCGTACTGCTGTGCTGTGGGGGACGGATCCATTTTCCTCAGCCTACAGAAGAGCTGCGAAACACACAAACATCACAGGATTAAAGGTGCTGTATGTAACTTTTTCACAAAATACCACAATATGTTTGCATATATTGAGGAAACATGCTAAGTTCACATACTCGCTTCTCTGAAAAACACTTCTACAGCCAGTTATTTTACTTTGAAATGTGAGTTTCCAGGCTGGAATCTTTGTTTTTGTTTTGGTCTGCGATACTACACGTCGCCAATTTGCCAATTTTCATTGTCCATTGCGCTCGTTGCTGTTGCGTGTGCTCAAACTGGCAACCCGCGTGAGCGCCGTCCAGTCTGGGAGAAACAACGATCTCCGATATTTTGAATTTGGACTGCAGTACCTATTTTGACCACTAGTTGTCATTCTTACAGACTGCACCTTTAACTGACGGTGTAGACCAGGGGTTCTCAACACTGGTCTTTGGGGGTCACTGTCCTGCAGAGTTTAGCTCCAACCTTGATCAAACTCACCGGCCTGTCATCCTGAAGCGCTTAATAAGCTGGTTCAGGTGTGTTTGATTAGGGTTGGAGCTAAACTCTGTAGGACCGTGGCCCTCGAGGACCAGGGTTGAGAACGCATGGTGTAGACACATGCAAATGTGAAAACAGAAGATATTGAAAATGTACAGTACTTGGTTGTCAGATCTAGTTTCTTTTACCTTCGTCTCTTAGCCAAAACTAAACCTTTTTTATCGACTGTTGACATTGAGAAAGCAATCTCTGCGGCTGTTTTCTCACAAATGGACTACAACTCTCTTTACTTTGGAATTGACAACAAAGCATTGTTATTGTCTATATGTAAACTACAAAAACGCAAATTTGTCAAAAAAAAAAAGGTGACGTAATGCGCATGTGTATTATGTGTTCAGTCTATAGGCATGAAGTGTTTCTTTACAAAGTGAGATCGCCAACTACTGGCCTGATAGTAGAATACAGCGTTCTGTACGCACAAAATGCAAAGAATAAACTTTTCTGTTTTAGTACATCATTGTCATGTACCCTTAATTATTGTCTATCAAACATCACCAGAGAGTCAAAACATCTTGTTTAAACATTACGAGGTCAATTTAAGGTCAAAAGTAAGCATAAAAGCACCATAAAAGTAGTCCATGTTACTTTTGCACTGTATTCCAAGTTTTCCAAAGCCATTCAATAGTTTTGTGAGAAGAACAGACTGAATTTTAAGTCATTATTTGCTTTAACTCTTCCCCTGCAGTTGCTTCCCCGCTAACAGGGAACGTTTTCTGGACTTCGGCTAACGTTCTCGCAATGTTCTCTCAAAGTTATGAGGGGCACTAATCTATACATCATTCAAAGAACTTTTTTTAAAAAAATTGTTACTACTTGTTCAGAACATTTGGAGAACATTCAAAAGTAACATTCCAATAATGTTGACAAAATGATAAAACTGAATGTTCCCTTAACATTTAAAAAATGTTCATAGAACATTCAAGAACAACAACAACAACAACAAAAAAAAAAACAATTTCAAAAGTTAATATGGCCATTAGCAATACATTATTTAAATATATATTTGGTATGAACCATTATGAATCACTGAATCAGTGAGTTGAATCTGAGAACCGGATCAGTCCATTTTGTTCAGTTGAATTTGTGTGCTCAGAATCTAGTGATTCACTGAAAATAACTCGCTTGATTCTCATGATCTGTTCATGATCAATAAGACCTGAAATGTAGGCTAAGTGATTCAATAATCCATTCACAGAAGTTTACAGGTTAACAATCCACTGAAAGATACACTTTGACCTGTTCCTCGCAAGTGTATCATAAGATTTGGAATATAGCATATACTTTTATGGTGTTTTTGTCCTTTTTTGAAGCTTGACAAACATGGTCACAATGAACTGTTATTGTATGGGGAAAAGCAGCATAATTTTTTTTTAAAATTCCTCCTTTTATTTGGAACAAACAACAGCATATGGGTTTGGAATGAGGATGAGTAAAAAATGATAGAATTATAATTTTTTTCAAAACTATAACATACTAAGATCAGCACATTGTAAAAGGATGTTGATATCTTTAACAGTGAACAATATGAGCATATTTTTTGCCAACTCAAGCTTGCATTGCACAGTGGATTTCACAGTTCAAAGGTTTCACAGAAATGCAGAAGAGAATTTTACATAATTCATAACTCGCTTCTTCAATGGTCTTCTCTCTCTCTCTCTCTCTCTCTCTCTCTCTCTCTCTCTCTCTCTCTCTCTCTCTCTCTCTCTCTCTCTCTCTCTCTCTCTCTCTCTCTCTCTCTCTCTCTCTCTCTCTCTCTCTCTCTCTCTCTCTCTCTCTCTCTCTCTCTCTCTCTCTCTCTCTCTCCTGCTTCCCCGTGTGTAAAGCCATTTCTATATTTAAGTGCAGTAGCGCTTGCTCAGATAAGCAGAATTTGATTCAATGTGACGGGACTAAATTATATAACAGGGATCAACCTCAAGTATAATTTTAGCATTAGGCTATTAAATAATGCTAAAATGTGCTTTTACACGTAAAATACAAAACACTATATATGATGATGGATTTATTTCTGTGCATCACATTTTTTTTTTTCACCCGATTTAAAGCAAATAACATTGCCAACAAGCAAAAGCCCCACCAGGGGGCAACAATATCAACAATATCCTACTGATAAGAGCCCACCTATTGCTCTTACCTCATAACTCGTAAAAACGTCATATTATATGGTACAGCTATTCGAAATCATAATGCATATTGTCCCCGTGGCACACCGTGAGACTGCAGACAGGAAAAATCATGTTGAGGAAAGAAAGGATGATTTATTGCTGTTCTGCAGGGAGCACAGCCTTTGAACCATTCTCCATGATATCTGTAATAAATCTCCTGACTTATGATAGATCATATGCATTTATCATTGTTAAAATCAACAGTAAATAAAACAGAAAGAGAGAGAGGCGGGGGGGGGGGGGTATAAAATAGAAATATAGGAAATGAAAATAAAATGTTTTACTCTATTTATTTCCTCCGCAAACGCTCTCCAATGCATGTTAGTATTATTATTTTATATTTATTTGCATGCAATTTCGTGCAAATCCACTAATTACAAATTTTACACGCAGCTGGAAATACTTTACTTGCAAAAAATAATTTTGGCATTGCACTATACGCTTTTAAACACTGTTGCGCAAAAACGCACATGCACCGTTTCTAAACGCGTCATATTTCCTTTTCTCCTGCAAATATCGCTAGCGCAAATGCGTCTCCACATTGCGCATCAAATGAATGAAATCAAGCGGTTTTTACTCACCACGCTTCTATTAAAGAAAGGATCCGGATGCCTTTAAAGCTCGTGGGAATTTAACACAAGCGTTTTAATTCACTGGCGTCAAGATATGGAGAATTGCGCTTGCCATGTCTCCATCCTTTCCTCATGGACGCGCTGGACGTCTCCAAGGTGCGCGCATCCTCCACGCGACGCTCCAAACACACACACAGACACACACACGCCTCCTGATGCGCGTGTTTCGGCTGGGGTGTCAGAGAGAGGCGATGCCCCCTTGTCTTCTGTCGGATAGCAGAGTGAGGGTGGGGTACACCATGTGAACACTGCTTCAACATAACATCATCATCTTCATCATCTTCATCGTCATTAGAAACACAGGCATGCTCTTATTTCTATCTGGGCAATTCCACGCAAAACTGTCACATCCATAACGCCAGCACAATGCCATTGTATTTAGTTGGCGTTATGGATGTTACAGTTTTGCGTGGAATTGCCCATCTCTCATCTCTTATCCAACGTCGATTAATTGAACTGAATTGAATCATTCTTCCCAGTGTACCTCATTTTGCTAATCTACATTTGATTTAAAATTATTTGCCTACAAATAGAGCAAAAAAAGATAAGCTTTTCACACTGATTTAACATCTTTTTATATGTGGAGCTAAGCAACATTTCACACTTGTCATGTGGAATTAGGGTTAACGTCTTTTGAACCGAGTATGAAGCCCTGAAACGATGCACCAGGAGAATATGGGCATGTTTCACAGCACACAACCAATCAGAAACGCCCTCAGTGCTCGCCTTATTAACTATTCATGATTTTTGTATACAATCACAGAAACGTTCATGCATGGAACCTCATTCATTAAAAACAAGCAGAATACATGTGTGTTATTTGGACATATACTGTCCGATTTCAGTGTAAATTGTTGAATTTATCTGTTAATTATTAAGTTATTCTTACAATAAACGGCTAAATTTCAGATTAAATCGTTCATACAATTATTTTAATTGGAGAATATTTTTGTAAATTGTTCAGATTTCTGTATAAAATATAAAGCAATTCTTTCGTGACTTGTCAAATTTCTGTGTAAAATGTAAATGAGTTTTGCTAAGGTGTTCGGATGTGGTTTTGAACATTGATGTTATGGGTGGGTTCTTACAGGATCAAATCCAAAGATCCCAGAGAGAATGTTTATGGCTGAGCTGGAAGACTCATATCTACTCTTCATGGAGGAGGTATTGGACTGTTCCAGCTTTGAGGGTGTTGATGGACTTCATCCGCATCTGTGTTCTGATCACTGTTCTGAATCTGAGTCTTTGACGAAAACACAATGTTCTCAGCTTTTTGTTTAAAATGTTTTTTGTTATAGGGTTAGCTTACCCACTTACTTACCCACATTCAAGTGTTGATAAAAAAAAAAGCAATGCATGAAGTTAGAATATGTTGTTGTTGTTGTTTAAAAGCAGAGACTATGTTGCTTCTTTAGATATACTGTATGTTCAGACAAAATATTCTGGCGGCCATGAAAGTTTTCTGAAAATTATCAAAACTGCTGGCACTGACTGGTAAAAAATAAAATAAAAATAAAAACACTGGCAGGGAAAGAATTAAAGTACAGTTAAAGGGACATTTCAAGTATAAAAAGTAATACCTAAATAGGAATAATATATAATTTAAGTGCAAAAATAATATATAAATAGTGAACTAAACTATGATGTTAAGTTAACTTGAAGAAAATGTTCAAGTACACAGTATAAAACTACTAAACTAGCCTATATTTCAGAAAGTGTACTTTCATAAACAATATTTAACTAGGTATACCCATAAGTTCACTTTTAGTATAGTTGCATTACAAACGAAAACATTTGTTAACTAGTTGTGTATACTACCTAAAGTAAACTTAAAATATACTTTTACACACTAAAAAGTGGGCCAATTTACTACCAAGAAGTATTGAAATAGCACTCTTGACAAGTACAAGTACATTGAAATTAGTTTACTTACTACATAAAGTATACTTGATACTTAAAATAAACTTGAAGTGTACTTATTTTTGTAAGGGTCTGCATTGAGAGGCGCAGCTTCGAGACTTATCGATCAGGTCCCCCTTCAAGTCTCTAGTTTATGGTTTTGTTTCATCGGTTTTTGTTTTTGTTCACTGGGCTGGAAACTGTTCAGATCATTTATCCTCCGTATGAGCCGCAGGAATAGTGATGCCAGCCTTTCTCTTGAGGAAAGCCCAGTGAGGAGAGGCATTATTCATCACGCTGGGAGAGCACCAGTGAAGCTCAGACTGGTTGATGTAACTCGCCGTCCCCACGGGACACTCACTCCTCCGGATCCCTGCTTGCCCAGACACAAGCGTCAGTCACATGGCTAATTCTGGTGGGATGTATTCATAACTTATGCCTGACTGACTCCAGCATTTTCACATCATTCACAACTTTAACTTTACTCAGCATTTCTGACCTTTATTTATTATTGTATTTGCCCAATGCCATTGACTAAAGTGATGAATCGTGCTGATATATTGCTCGAAACGGACTGATTTGTCAGTAGGTCAGGAGCTGTTTGTTTAGAATTGAATGTTTTCCCTTCAGAGATGAGTTTGTAATGCCTGTACTGAGAACACAAGTTCACTTCGGGCTCTGCGCAGTCGCCGTGTTTCACTTTTTGTGGACTTTTAAATGAAAAAGTTCCAGGAAAGTAAAGAGATTTTGTTTGGTGTATCAGGATAACTGGACACTGAAGTTTGTGTCTGGAAATTTTATTAGAAAGTAGATCTATCATTAATCTTGTAAAATATGTCAAAAATGAACAGTGAACCACTTTAAAGGAATATTATGGGTTAAATACATAGTATAGGCATAGTACAGTAACAGCTGAAACAATTGTCAGCATTTGATAAGAACAATGAATCACTGCAAATTCATACGTCTTTCTGTCGTCCAAAAGAAAAGAAAAATAGCACAATGTCCAAGCTGAGAATGAGTATGGAAACCGTAGAGCTTCAGATTCACCAAAAACACACCATTATAAGGGGGTCATGTATTGAGAAATCAAAAATTCCTTGATCTTTTGGCATTTAGGTCTTTGTACTATAAAAAATATCTTGTAAGTTTCAGAACTCAAAACTTCTTATGTCAAAAAACAGCTTTTAATGAAACCAAGCTGCCCACCCAAAAGACTTGTTTTGGATTTAGTCTCAGAATGACGTAATTTTACAGAAGAAGATCAACGCCTACTTTAAAACGTAACTCTCGCCAAAATGCAACCTAGAGTATTTTTGTTAATCTACCCGAGGCAAACTTTCTTTTAAAAGCATAATTAGAATGGAAACTTTTAAGATTGACTGTATTTTCATTTTCAGTCAAATTGCCTTTTGAATGGGAGTGATTGGGGCACTTCTATGAAAGTTTTCAAGTTGTTTTAAAACACTAAGAAGGCTCGACACAACATGAAACTGTGCTCTCAGTATCACCAGGGGCTCTACACATGAACTCCAGCATTGAGAACATTGTTTGTGTACACAGAGTTTACTAAAAAGAAAGATTTTGAACAACTCACTGTCTCTGTGTCCGCCGGCATTTTGTCAGTCAAAAATAGTCGATCTCCAAATGCGAATGAACTGACAGAATTTCAGTATTGCTTCTTATATGAGGATCCTTTTTCAAATACAAGGTCAATATTGATTTTCACTAACGACAAAACAACAAATCATCCGTGAATTTATATGGAACTAAGCTTTAGGAGCTTTCCATCTTTACTCTCCCCCCTGTTACGTTGCATTCAGAGATCGACTATTTTTGACTGTCAAAATGCCGACGGACACAGAGACAGTGAGTTGTTCAAAATCTTTCTTTTTAGTAAACTCTGTGTACACAAACAATGTTCTCAATGCTGGAGTTCATGTGTAGAGCCCCTGGTGATACTTCCAGCACAGTTTCATGTTGTGTCGAGCCTTCTTAGTGTTTCAAAAATAGTGATTTTTGATGCTATCATAAAAGTGCCCCAATCACTCCCATTCAAAAGGCAATTTGACCGAAAATGAAAATACGGTTAAACTTAAAAGTGGCATTTCTATTCTAATTATTCTTTTAAACGAAAGTTTGCCTAGATTAACAAAAAGCATTTTGGCGAAAGCGACCCTTGAACATCATTGAACGTGTTGCCTGAGCCACATTTGTGTGGCTATTAATACGTTTAAGATTTTTAAAATGAAAACAAAAAGAGGCAGGGTGGTGTACATATTTCATTGTATTGTAAATATACACAGATAAGTGGAGTGGCCAAGGCGAGGTGAGTGACGCTATCAAGAACTTGGCAAGTCTGAACTATCAAAGATGCAACACCGAACTTTGCATATTGTTTTGGGTTGGTGCATATGCATAAATCCGAGTCTGAGGACGTCTCGGAACGAATGCAATGATTGGACAAACATGTTTTGGTCCTGAGACTTCCACATTAGACATTGTTTTAATATTTAGACCACTTCTATCATTGTAATCAGGATGTGATTCAAAAGGTGTTTATGAGAAAAATTGCCAACTCTAGATTTAGATACTCTTTATGTCATTTAAAAATTACTTTTATTGTATTTTAACATCTCAGATTAGACAGATGTTCAGCCTGAGGAACTCTATAGGCTATAGTAAATAAATAAATAAAAGAGCAAAGATAGGAAACTGACCGTGTGCCACAATCAGCAGAGATTGAACAGAAATGAACCGTTTTCAACAGCTCAGATAGGCAGGCAATTGACCAGTCTATGAAATGTCAACTAAGCCATATTTTATAATGCAACCATTTACGAAGGTAATTCCAGCCTGGCGGCCCGTGATGTGTCCCGTAATAATGACACTGCAGTTTGAGATGAGATGAAATGGCTAGATGGTGTTCAGTTCAGTGATACATGTCCTGAGATAAGTCATGTTCAGCGAATCGAAAACTGCAAGCGACTGCCACACACATACAGCCGTGCCACATCAACGACATGCTATCTGAGAACACTGGGAAGTTTGAGACGGTAAGAGATTTGGAATAAGAGATTATTCAGATCCATGATTACTGTCACGCACTTTCATTTACCACAGGAGTTTTTCAGAGGCGGCACAATAACATTCTGACATGAAGCCATGAGTTATTCTGCAACAAGTTGGTGTTCCTGTTAGTGGTTGCCAGAGCATTGGTACATGATTGCTAAGGTGTTCAGGGTGGTTTTTAGTGTGTTGTTATGAGCTTGCTAAGCTGTGGTGTCATTTACCGTCGTGAAATCCGAGTGCGAACTACAGTCATTTCAATAGAAATCCTTGCGAAAATTTCCCCATGCAGATTTGGCTTGTGTTTATGTTGGCTATGAGCACATTGACCAGAAGGCATGCTTGGTTTGAAAGTGACTTCTGTGTGAGCTGTGCTTTATATACATTGATACACTATTGACAATAAAGCCCATCTTAAGTCTATGAGATTTTATAAATTGCTTTATCATCTACCAGGTGAAAATCATCAGATCACTTTAAAAGCACACCTCTCCTCAGCAAACCACACAATTTGACATATTATTCATACTGCCATCAAGGTTCTGTCACTGCGTTCTGGTTTATTAGATACGTTGTATGTGCAGAGCAAAGCCACTTTAAGGCAAGCCTGGTTAGCATAAAAAAAACATAACGCCTGCTAATACTGCGGTACACAGGGAAGGAGACCGGAGGCCGTTTTTTGAATGTATGTCAATGGAGGAGAGGCTTCACTACACTGTGTAACGGAAAGCAGATGATCAGGTCTGCCTTTTTGTTGATTAATCAAATCTAATCAACAAACAAAAGGTACTGATTAACCCCTCAAAACAAAACAACAGTGTTAGCAGATGCTCGGTCAGGTCCCCTGAGTTAATCTCATCAACTCAAGAAGATATTCACACTGAAAACGAAGGACAAAGTTCGCCACGCGGTTCCACGTGTGCACGACTCTGCATACACACACACAAAACACAGACTCCTTATCATGCCCGACCACTTGTGGTCAAAATTACCTTTTTAAAATGTTTAAAATGTATTTCTTGCTGTGCTTATGACCCTTTTACCCGAAATACGATATCTATAAGCTTTATTGATATGTAATCAGTTTAATATGCATGTAATCACGAGAAATCCTGTTTCTTTGTGTTGTTGACTAACAGAATTGTCATTCGCGGTATTGTTTTGTTCAGAAGAACACAACGGTGTTGAATATTTAGCACAGAATATTAGAGGATGCATTATTTGATTAATACCAGTTTTATAAATGTTTATGAACGAAGTTTATTCCGCCAGCATTAGTTAGAAGAGGCGTGTACCTTTCCAAATGAAAGGACATGACCACAATACGTCCTCCCAGGCGATTGGTTCACGCACGCAAGGGGGCGTGACTTGAGCTCCTTCAAAACACAGCGGGCTCTCTCACCTCTCTCTCTCTCACCTCGCTCTCATCCTTCCTCCTCTTCTACCGGCGCGACGCTTCCCCGAGGAACATCCCGGAAGGCCTCGGACAAACACATGTTCGAGTCGTAGCAGCCGTTCTTTTGCAACTAAGTTATATTTGCCTCTTCCTTCACGGAAGATGAAGACGAACTTTCTCAGTAACGTTACATTTCAGTGAGCCTTTTCAAGCTTCCCGCGACACCGGAAGACGCAGTCGAAACAGGACCTCGTCCGCGCTTTCAGCATCAACCAAACAGAGAACAGACGTGCAAGTATATTTATCTGATAAAAGCTGCTTTTCTGGGGTCCGTCGTTTAGGTTTCTGTATGTAACAATTACTAGCTTTTCCCTTCTATCTATTTCTCTCTTTCTTTCTTTCATTTCATTTTATTCTTATCACGTATGTTATTATTGTTTAAATGTTTGTTTGTGTTTATTGTTTGCATTTTTATGTACGTTTCTATTCGTAGCTCATATAATCTTTAGTCACATTTATTAAAAACCATTTATACTTTTCACTGTCTCTGTGTTTGAAAACCCACCATTCTAAAGTCAATGAAACAAAAGATCCAGCTACAAGCTCGATATTAGACTACATTCAGTAGTTTTAATTAATAAACTCATAAAGTTTACTGTTCGTGGCCAGAACCTAAACTTTCTTGGAGTTTGTAAAGAGATAACCCTTCTTAACTGTGATAATCTCACCGTTACTCGCTGGACGAATAACGATTAGATCAGTTACAGAACCAGTTAATCTCTATAATTGATAAAATAAATGTATATGCGACTTATGAATTATGACCATGAGTCATAATTATTAATATTTCCAAAATTCCCTATATTATTGAGCTAATTCAAATTTACCCAAAGTCGTATTCGCTACAACTGAATAAACTGCTTTTGTGGGAAAATGGCTTATCATTTAATGAATCGACAGGCCATCGGCTAATCTTCAACATGTTTGCATTTTGGAGATCCTGTTTCATGTCACGGACAATCGGGTGACAGTTAGGATTCAGTTTACGGCACTTCTCATTCATTTCCATGGTGTCCGCAAACGGTGACTGACTGTCGCACAACTCAATGACGTCAAGGTTTGATGTGATTAGTTATCAAGAAACACAAGATCCATGTTATCCATTACACTTTCTCCAATGTTAGAGCCACAGACCTCGTATCTCTCAATAATAAGACCATCTCTGGTGTTCAGATCACAACACTTCTGTCTAGTTTGGTTCGGTTCAGTGTCAGGCTTTCATTCTCCATGTTTTGACACTTGTGAGCACGAGTATTCATTCACTCGCCGTGCGCTCTTGTCTCATGTGTTCTTGTAGAGCACCTGGTTTGTTTTCATTGGCCAGGTGTTCTTGTGTGGACACGCAGTCTGTGAGCTCATTGGCTGAGTGTTCATGTCATGTTTTATGAGCACATGGCTTTGTTTTGATTGTTTTGATTGTTTCTATGTGCCATGTGTCCCGATGTTTATTGTCCAACCCAACCCAGTGTTTCTTTTGTGTCCTGTGTCGTGCTTTTTTAATGTTCCATTCCATTCTATTCTATTCCATTCCATTCCATTCCATTCCATTCCATTCCATTCCATTCTATTCTGCCCTGCCGGTGTGTTTTGGATCCAGATTGTTCCCTCTACATGGTAGTTTTTGTTTGTTTTTGTTTAATTTTATAATTAATAAAAAGCCTATTCTATTCTATTCTATTCTATTCTATTCTATTCTATTCTATTCTATTCTGCCCTGCCGGTGTGTTTTGGATCCAGATTGTTCCCTCTACATGGTAGTTTTTGTTTGTTTTTGTTTAATTTTATAATTAATAAAAAGCCCATCGCCCTGCACCTCATCCCTTCACCTGAATCTTGACAGTCAGTGGCAGTTAAAAATAAAACTTTAGAAGTTAAAATGTTAAAAATCCTACAGCTAAGTTTAAACAACTTTGATAGTAATTAGCAAAAGTATATAGCAATATCTAAAAGTTCCCAAATAAACATATCTTTTTTGGGCTGAGGATTTAAAATATGTTTTATTTATCAGGGTAACATGTCAAACTTGTTCTGACTGAGAGTGTCACGTTAACTAAAGAAAACTAAGAGAGGACTCAAGTGCAAAGGAAAATAATATTTATTGGAAAAAGAAACACTTAAACACAAAACAAAACCCACGAGGGGGAAAACATTACTGAATACCAAAACAACAACTTCAAAAGTGAACATACCAAAACGGGTCACGGGGAAACGGGAGACGTGTACAAGACAACGAACCAGCACAAGACTACAAACACAAGGAGGCTAAATAGGGGAACAAACAAAGGAGGGTAACGAACACAACAGGTGGGGCAAATTAACCAATAACTGGATAACAAGATGGGAGGGGCTAAACGACAGACATGAGCACATGGCTCAAAACAATAAAACACCCATGTGCATAACAAGACAGGACAGGCATGTGACATAACCCCCTCCTTAAGGAGCGGCTACCAGACGCTCCACTAGGACAGGAGGGACGGACCAGGGCGGGACGGGAGGGACGGACCAGGGCGGGACGGGAGGGACGGACCAGGGCGGGACGGGAGGGACGGACCAGGGCGGGACGGGAGGGACGGACCAGGGCGGGACGGGAGGGACGGACCAGGGCGGGACGGACCAGGGCGGGACGGGAGGGACGGACCAGGGCGGGACGGGAGGGACGGACCAGGGCGGGACGGGAGGGACGGACCAGGGCGGGACGGGAGGGACGGACCAGGGCGGGACGGGAGGGACGGACCAGGGCGGGACGGGAGGGAGAGACCAGGGTGGCCAGGGAGGAACAGACCGTCCATCGGGCGACCAGGGCGGAGACTTTCCCTCGGGCGGCCAGGGCGGAGACTTTCCCTCGGGCGGCCAGGGCGGAGACTTTCCCTCGGGCGGCCAGGGCGGAGACTTTCCCTCGGGCGGCCAGGGCGGAGACGACCCCTCGGGCGGCCAGGGCGGAGACGACCCCTCGGGCGGCCAGGGTTCAGGAACAGACACTGGCCCCGGCTCAGGAACAGACACTGGCCCCGGCTCAGGAACAGACACTGGCCCCGGCTCAGGAACAGACACTGGCCCCGGCTCAGGAACAGACACTGGCCCCGGCTCAGGAACAGACACTGGCCCCGGCTCAGGAACAGACACTGGCCCCGGCTCAGGAACAGACACTGGCTCCGGCTCAGGAACAGGAACAGGAACAGACATCACCGGCTCAGGAACAGACACTGGCTCTGGCTCCGGCTCAGGAACAGACATCACCGGCTCAGGAACAGACACCACCGGCTCAGGAACAGACACCACCGGCTCAGGAACAGACACCACCGGCTCAGGAACAGACACCACCGGCTCAGGAACAGACACCACCGGCTCAGGAACAGACACCACCGGCTCAGGAACAGACACCACCGGCTCAGGAACAGACACCACCGGCTCAGGAACAGACACCACCGGCTCAGGAACAGACACCACCGGCTCAAGTGTGTGCGTAGCCCACACACACCACATGGCTGTGGCCATAATGGCCAGTGTCGCGGTCACTGAGGGCTCAGGCTCAGGAACAGACACCACCGGCTCAGACACAGGCTCGACGGCGGCCATCTTGTCAGGGGACACAGGCTCAGCAGGCGTGACGTGAACAGGCTCGGCGGCGGCCATCTTGTCCGAAGACACAGGCTCGGCAGGCGTGACGTGAACAGGCTCGGCGGCGGCCATCTTGTCCGAAGACACAGGCTCGGCAGATGTGACTTGAACAGGCTCGGCGGCAGCGACGACCATCTTGTCCGAAGACACAGGCTCGGCAGACGTGACGTGAACAGTCCCTGGCTGGGCAGACGTGACGTGAACAGTCCCTGGCTGGGCAGACGTGACGTGAACAGTCCCTGGCTGGGCAGACGTGACGTGAACAGTCTCTGGCTGGGCAGACGTGACGTGAACAGTCTCTGGCTGGGCAGACGTGACGTGAACAGTCTCTGGCTGGGCAGACGTGACGTGAACAGTCTCTGGCTGGGCAGACGTGACGTGAACAGTCTCTGGCTGGGCAGACGTGACGTGAACAGTCTCTGGCTGGGCAGACGTGACGTGAACAGTCTCTGGCTGGGCAGACGTGACGTGAACAGTCTCTGGCTGGACGTGAACAGTCTCTGGCTGGACGTGAACAGTCTCTGGCTGGACGTGAACAGTCTCTGGCTGGACGTGAACAGTCTCTGGCTGGACGTGAACAGTCTCTGGCTGGACGTGAACAGTCTCTGGCTGGGCAGACGTGACGTGAACCGTTACGGAGGGAGCCTTTCTCCTCCTCCTGTGTTTAGGAGCCACCGGACTCTGGACCACCTGTACTGGGACCACTGGGACCACCGGCGCTGGGACCACCGGCACTGGGACCACCGGCACTGGGACCACCGGCACTGGGACCACCGGAGCAGTCACAGAGGGGTTCCTCCTTCTCCTCCTCCGTCTGGGATGGCGAGGAGCAGGCTCCAGATCGGCCAGGAACCACGATGAAGAGGGCTCTGGGTCAATCATCAGCGGCTCAGAGTCGATGAAAGACTGAGGCGAAGAGTGGTAACAGATGTCGTCTCTAGACCCTCCTCTTCTGTGGCCACCACGGGTACCAGAAAATCTGGCCAGACGGGTTCCCTCAAAAGATGGTTCCCTCTTGATGGACTGAGATTCGAGGGATTTGGCCATCTTGATCTCCTCCGTCTGCTGGGCCCATAGCGCAAAACACTGGAAGATGTTCAGACGAGGCTCCAACTTTCCAGTTTGAGAAATCCCACTGCTAGACATAGTGTATCCCCTTTTGCGGAGTCCTCAAAATGGCTGGTTCGTTCTGTCACGTTAACTAAAGAAAACTAAGAGAGGACTCAAGTGCAAAGGAAAATAATATTTATTGGAAAAAGAAACACTTAAACACAAAACAAAACCCACGAGGGGGAAAACATTACTGAATACCAAAACAACAACTTCAAAAGTGAACATACCAAAACGGGTCACGGGGAAACGGGAGACGTGTACAAGACAACGAACCAGCACAAGACTACAAACACAAGGAGGCTAAATAGGGGAACAAACAAAGGAGGGTAACGAACACAACAGGTGGGGCAAATTAACCAATAACTGGATAACAAGATGGGAGGGGCTAAACGACAGACATGAGCACATGGCTCAAAACAATAAAACACCCATGTGCATAACAAGACAGGACAGGCATGTGACAGAGAGATGCTCATTATAGGCCTATACACAGAAAAGATAGAGAACGGATGTTTCTTTCGCATAAATTTTGAATGAGGAGTGAGATCAGACCAGTTGTTTAGAAAAAAGAGATACGTCGAGCTAAAAAAATGAAGAAACTTGTCTGATATTCTGGTCTCCAGCTTTTGTCCTACTTAACAGAACTGTAAAATGAGGGATTCGTTTTGAACATGGTGAATCAAACACATGAAGGACATAAGCACATTAAAGAAGGCAAAAAAAAAAAAAAAGACGGTTTATTCCAACTGTCTTAAAGGGAAAGGTCCAAAAATGAAAAAGTCCAAAAATTAAAATTGTTTTTCCACTGAAAAAAGAGTTGCACATTTGAAAAAAATACAGACAAAGTAAAACATTTTTGGGTGAACTATCCCTTAAAGACTAGGTTGTGTAACGGTCTCTGTATAGCGGCAGCGACCTGTGTCTGCTCATATCTCTATGTAATGAGTTTCATAGATCAATGAGCGTCAAGACATTGGATGATAGAGGGACGTGAGCTCACACATCTAACCTCAATTACTTCACGCACACCATTGTTATCCTTTTTCAGCTTTCCTGCTGTCTTTAAAGACTCTCTGAGCGCATGTCACATCCTGCAGATTTACTGTTAATATTGATATGGATAGCCTTCCTTTCAATGACTAAACCATTTATTGATTCGCTTCTTGAAGCGTGACACTTCTGCTGGTCTATACAAATATATATAAAATAATGTTGTGGTGAAAATAATCAATGGCAGTGAATGAAATATTTATGTATGTGGAATCATCTGTGCTGTGATCACTATGTATAGAGTATACAAAAGCTATTTCCATATTTCCATATTTCCGCCAGCAGCCATATCACCCTGTAGCCCAAGACTGGTCTCCCACTGAAGCTAAGCAGGGCTGAGCCTGGTCAGTACCTGGATTGGAGACTCCTGAGAAAACCAGGTTGCTGTTAGAAGAGGTGTTAGTGAGGCCAGCAGGGGGCGCTCTCCCTGTGGTCTGTGTGGGTCCTAACACCCCAGTGTAGTGACAGGGACACTATACAGTCAAAGACTCCTTCGGATGATGTAAAACCGAGGTCTTGACTCTCTGTGGTCATTGAAAATCCCATGGCATTTCTCGTAAAGAGTAGGGGTGTAACCCCGGTGTCCTGGCCACATTCCACCCATTGGCCCTTACCAATCGTGGCCTCCTAATAATCCCCTTACATTGAATTGGCTCTATCACTCTCTCTCCGCTCTCCACCTATAGCTGGTGTGTGGTGAGTGCACTGGCGCCGTTGTACTGTGGCTGCCGTCGCATCATCCAAGTGGATGCTACACACTGGTGGTGGTTGAGGAGAGATCCCCTGATATGATTGTAAAGCGCTTTGGGTGTACAGTAGTACATATGAAAGCTCTATTCTATTCTATTCTATTCTATTCTATTCTATTCTATTCTATTCTATTCTATTCTATTCTATTCTATTCTATTCTATTCTATTCTATTTCTGTTTCTGTTTGTCCTTTTATGGACAGATAATATAATAAAAGTCTCTTATGCTCTCCAAGACTGTATTTATTTAATAAAAATACAGTGCAACATTATTATTGTGAAAAATAATTACAATTTAAAATTGCCGTTTTGTGGAAACTGTGATACATTGTTTACAGGATTCTTTGGCGAATAGAAAGTTCAAAAGAACAACATTTGAACAAGAAATTTTATTTGAAATGGAACAATGTAATGTCTTTAGAATAAAATTATTAATTTCTTTCAATAAGATTTTTTTCTCATATTTCTTTTAAACAACTCTGAAGAACATTTGAGTAGTGCTTGCAATGCAGTTGTTTAAGTTTGTTAAATGGCTTTTAACATGAATAAATGTTGTGATGATATTTCCATGAAGAGGTTTTTGAATACATTTTTGGTGAAGATCTTGTATTGAGAATGCAAGAGTCCAGCACTCTGTAAAGTCTCCTCCAGCACATCCCAAAGACTTTCAATGAACTTAAGCTCTGGACTCGGAGGAGCCGATTCATGTGTGAAAATGATTCTTCATGCTCATCATAACCATTCTTTCACAGTTTGAGCCTGATGAATCTTGACACTGTCATCCTGGAATATGGCCATGATGTGTTTTCCTACATGGTTGTTTAAGAAATGAAAAGCTACACACTCCATCAAGTAGAGTTAGAAGAACTGTTGCCAAACATATAACATGATAGAAACATAATAATCATTGCAATAATGATGCAATCATCGACTCTTAAGCATTTGCATATTTAAATCCAATTTTTTTTTTTTTTTTGGCAGGGTATGTGTCTAACAGTATTGGATGCAGATCACTCTTTTAAAGCCAGCAAACACATGATACGACAGCTCATTAAAACAGTACAATAGTTTCAAAGTCCAATGAAATGTTGTTTCTAGCACTGTTTTTCTTTCTTTTGAACTGATTTAATGAGCTATGGCATCATGTAGGCCTACTTATTTGTTTGTTTCAACAAAAGGCAATTGTTACAAGACAAACCTCATTCCCTTTTCATTTCTAGTAAACGTCCATTAGAAATGCACCATTTATTTATAATAAGAAAAACATTCCAGCTCCCTAATTTGTCTCACATAAAGAGCAACATCATTCAGTGTTTACATCACATTACAAGGCATTTTTATGAGCTTCAGGTAGAAAGATCTTCATCCGTTCTGAGGCAGTAAATGTTCATAAATGAAATGAGCATGACAGTTATGGACATTTCTATCCAAGACATGCTGTAAGCATTAGACCTATCACAACTGACTGGGCTATCTGACCAATCAGAGCAGAGTAGGCCAATCACAACAGACTGGGCCATCTGACCAATCAGAGCAGAGTAGACCTATCACAACTGACTGGGCTATCTGACCAATCAGAGCAGAGTAGGCCAATCACAACAGACTGGGCCATCTGACCAATCAGAGCAGAGTAGACCTATCACAACTGACTGGGCCATCTGACCAATCAGAGCAGAGTAGGCCAATCACAACAGACTGGGCTATCTGACCAATCAGAGCAGAGTAGACCTATCACAACTGACTGGGCTATCTGACCAATCAGAGCAGAGTAGGCCAATCACAACAGACTGGGCCATCTGACCAATCAGAGCAGAGTAGACCTATCACAACTGACTGGGCTATCTGACCAATCAGAGCAGAGTAGGCCAATCACAACAGACTGGGCCATCTGACCAATCAGAGCAGAGTAGACCTATCACAACTGACTGGGCCATCTGACCAATCAGAGCAGAGTAGGCCAATCACAACAGACTGGGCCATCTGACCAATCAGAGCAGACTAGACCTATCACAACTGACTGGGCTATCTGACCAATCAGAGCAGAGTAGACCTATCACAACTGACTGGGCTATCTGACCAATCAGAGCAGAGTAGGCCAATCACAACAGACTGGGCCATCTGACCAATCAGAGCAGAGTAGACCTATCACAACTGACTGGGCCATCTGACCAATCAGAGCAGACTAGACCTATCACAACTGACTGGGCTATCTGACCAATCAGAGCAGAGTAGACCTATCACAACAGACTGGGCCATCTGACCAATCAGAGCAGACTAGACCTATCACAACTGACTGGGCCATCTGACCAATCAGAGCAGAGTAGGCCAATCACAACAGACTGGGTCATCTGACCAATCAGAGCAGAGTAGGCCAATCACAACAGACTGGGCCATCTGACCAATCAGAGCAGAGTAGGCCAATCACAACAGACTGAGCCATCTGACCAATCAGAGCAGAGTAGGCCAATCACAACAGACTGAGCCATCTGACCAATCAGAGCAGAGTAGGCCAATCACAACAGACTGGGCCATCTGACCAATCAGAGCAGAGTAGGCCAATCACAACAGACTGGGCCATCTGACCAATCAGAGCAGAGTAGGCCAATCACAACAGACTGGGCCATCTGACCAATCAGAGCAGAGTAGACCAATCACAACGGACTGAGCCATCTGACCAATCAGAGCACAGTAGGCCAATCACAACAGACTGGGCCATCTGACCAATCAGAGCAGAATAGACCAATCACAACAGACTGAGCCATCTGACCAATCAGAGCACAGTAGGCCAATCACAACAGACTGGGCCATCTGACCAATCAGAGCAGAGTAGACCAATCACAACAGACTGGGCCATCTGACCAATCAGAGCACAGTAGGCCAATCACAACAGACTGGGCCATCTGACCAATCAGAGCAGAGTAGACCAATCACAACAGACTGGGCCATCTGACCAATCAGAGCAGAGTAGGCCAATCACAACAGACTGAGCCATCTGACCAATCAGAGCAGAGTAGGCCAATCACAACGGACTGAGCCATCTGACCAATCAGAGCAGAGTAGACCAATCACAACGGACTGAGCCATCTGGCCAATCAGAGAAGAGAAGACTAATCACAACTGACTGAGCCATCTGACCAATCAGAGCACAGTAGGCCAATCACAACAGACTGGGCCATCTGACCAATCAGAGCAGAGTAGACCAATCACAACAGACTGGGCCATCTGACCAATCAGAGCAGAGTAGGCCAATCACAACAGACTGGGCCATCTGACCAATCAGAGCAGAGTAGGCCAATCACAACAGACTGAGCCATCTGACCAATCAGAGCAGAGTAGACCAATCACAACGGACTGAGCCATCTGGCCAATCAGAGAAGAGAAGACTAATCACAACTGACTGAGCCATCTGACCAATCAGAGCAGAGTAGACCAATCACAACAAACTGAGCCATCTGACCAATCAAAGCAGAGTACACCAATCACAACAGACTGAGCCATCTGACCAATCAGAGCAGAGTAGACCAATCACAACAGACTGAGCCATCTGACCAATCAGAGCAGAGTAGACCAATTACAACGGACTAAGCCATCTGACCAATTAGAGCAGAGTAGACCAATCACAACAGACTGGGTCATCTGACCAATCAGAGCAGAGTAGACCAATCACAACAGACTGGGTCATCTGACCAATCAGAGCAGAGTAGACCAATCAGTACAGCAGCTCTTGATGAAGAAAGTCATTGTCTAGCTTAAGAACGTTTTTTAATTGATTAATTTCTGTTGTTATTAACTTAGGGGCCGCTTACACGACACCATTTTCAACTGAAAACAGAACACTTTTAATGCGTTCTGGCTGTTCATTTACATGACAACAGCGTTTTGGTGGCCTGAGAATGCAAACTTTGAAATAGGTTTCAAAGTGCAAGTTTTTGAAAACGAGTTTTGAAAGCAATACCATTATAAGTGATGCGTTATAAACCGGGACACCCGTGTAAACTTCAAAAACTGAATCTGAGAACGGTGACGGCGTGTACATGCGTATCACATCTATAGGCATACGTGTTTGAATGTGTATGTGCTCGGGCACGTAGTCTTTCTTTACTAAGTGACAATGCCTGGCATACATAAAACGCCGTTTCATCTGATCTGGATACGGCCCGGATTCTGTTGAGTCCGGTAAACCTCAGGATAAACAGAGAGACTAATATTAGCGTAGATGCCATTCTTCTTATGATGTAACAAGTGCATCAGGTGTTATAGAAAGTGTCCCCGGTTCCGGCTGACCTAATTTATGCAGCCTGTCAATCATTTTACATGATTTCATTTTTCAACTGGCCGGAATTTTGAGATCGCAATAGACGTGAAGGACTATAATGCATTAAGAGATCGCTCAAGCACTGCGGAGCTAAACCATGTAGTGCTTTGTAAGTAATCAGCAATATTTAAAAATGTATACAATGTTTAATAGGGAGCAATGCAGTGTTGACAGAAACTCGAGCTGCTGCGTTTTGGACCAGCTGGAGTTTGTTTATTAAGCGTGCAGGGCAACCACCCAGTAGAGCATTACAATAATCTAGCCTTGAGGTCATGAACGCATGAACTAACTGTTCCGCATTTGTCAATGAGAGCATATGGCGTAATTTAGATATATTTTTAAGATAGAAGAATGCGGTTTTACCAATCCAGGTCATGTTTGTAAATGAGAAGTGGTTCTCAAACAGTTTACCTGGATAAATAAAGGTAAAAAAAAATAAAAAATTACAGATGCTAGACGCGTGACTTTCAAATGAAAGATTGGCATCAAAGAGCACACCCAGGTTCCTAACCGACGACGAAGACTTAACAGAGCAGCCATCAAGTGTTAGACAGTATTCTGGGTTAGTATGTGAGGAAGTTTGTTTTCTAATAATTAGAATCTCTGTTTTTTCATAATTAGCAGGAAATTAGTCATCCATTTTTTTTATATCAGCTATGCATTCCGTTAATTTTGTGAATATTAGTATTTGTATATATGGTTATATTATGTATTTACTTATATTTTGAATAGCTTTTATTTTAATAGTTTTTTTAATATTTCCATTCAGCTTATTTCTGTTTTAGTAATTTTAGAACTTCATCTTATTTTATTTTATTTAGTTGCCATAGCAACATTTCTTTTCTTTTTTTTTGTTAAAGTTTTAAGTCTAATTTTTGTATCTAATATTTATATTTTATTTCAGCTATATTTAAATTATTAAAGTTTTTTTATAGTTTTAGTTAACAATAACAACATTGCTTCAGAGATGTTAAATTTAGCAAAATGCATTCTAAATTGTTATACACAATGTCTCTTTACTTTTCTTTTTTACAAATACAAGGAAAGGAAATGTCAAAGAGTAGCTACACTATAGATAGCCTGACGATTCCACTGATAAAAAAGTGGCTAATTCGTACAAATTCGTACGACCTCACTTGTACGACCTCACTCATACGAATTTGTACGATTTGTCTAAACCCACGTGATGGGTAGGTTTAGGGGCAGGGTCAGGGTATGAATTCATACGAATTGGGCAATTCGTAAAATATGTACGATTTAGCAAAAATCTTACTAATTCATACGAGTGAGGTCGTATGAATTCGTACGAATTAGCCACCTCGTAGAATTCGTACGAATTGCCGTGAGATCAGGCTGTATGATTTCATATGGTCTTTAAGAGCTTTGATTATTATTGTACTGTATATAGAAAATGCAAAATGATGATACAAATATTGCAAGCCAGATTTCTTTGAGACTAGATTATAAAACTAATATTGTGCATGTTTCTACCCCTGTGCTTTTGAAATCCCAGTTTCTCAGGAACAAACCAATGATCCACAGAATAAACACTGTTGTAACTGTATTACCATACAATTTCAGATGAGTCCCGGACGCACACAGCGAACTAATGAGCCGATCTCGCCTCACATTCACTGTGTGATATTCTCATCACCCTCTCCAGATACATAATAATAATGCTGCATATATAGAGTGTGACTGACAGAAGGCAGTTTGATGTGCACTGATTATACAGCACACTTATATCACCTGAACAAATGTTGAAGATATGACTGGCTTTTCGCTCTGTACATAAGCCAAAATGAAATCTGTTCATCATATAAAGCGATCGAGTCTCTTCAACCGACTGTTATTTTTACAGTCCCTTTATGAACTTTTTGAAGTGTCAAAGTGGTAGTTGCGTAGCTGTCAATGGAGGGACAGAAATCTCACAGATTTCATCAGAAAGATCTTCAGTTGTGTTCTGAAGACGAACGAAAGTCTTACGGGTTTGGAAAGTCACTCTCCCTTTAAGCGTGTTTAGTTGTCTGTAGGCCTATAGCTGGTGTTGCACTGCATGCTGACTTCAAAGGAGAAGTGTGTAATTTCTGTGCCACTTACAGAAGCAAACAGAATTGCAAAGATTACAGGGTTGAATAAATAATTAAAAAAAGTCTATGTTCTGGGCAGTTGCCTCACTTTTGTTATGTTTGGCTGAATTTCTCTTGGTTTAATCTCTCTAGCCCAATCAATTTCAATTTGTTCAGTTCCGTCTCTGCATCTTCTATTCATGACCTTTGCAGGCGAGTCTGATAAAACTGGATTTACATTTAAAGCTTTTAGGTTGGCTGAGCAAAAAGGGACTCTGCAGTGAACAGTGCGAGTGTTCGAGAGCGAGATGTACGTGTGTTCCCTCTGCAACCATTCAGTCTTTTCCACTTCAGTGCAGTATCGGGCCAGCATCTGTCTCCATTATAACATCAGACAGCTCTGTAAGACTAATGCCAACATCTCAGCGGAGACGTCTTCTTTATATCTCAAGCATATTTATTTCATGTGCACTCCACTTTCTTGCTTCTTTGAGTGTCTGGGGATGAAAGGAAATATGTGTGCGGTTTTAAAGGAATATTTTGAGCAGTGTTATTATTTATTATTGTTAGAAGTTATATTATTTTAGTATCATTGTGGTAGTACTATTATAGGTTTAAAAAAATTGACTACTGTACTCTCTAGCATACTATACTACTCTTGAACATTATACAAATGTACTATTCAGTGCATGCAAATTATCCATATGAATAGAATGCATAAACTCAACAGTATAGTATACTTACAGCAACAATAGTAAGAGTATAGGGTAACGCTTTAGTTTAGGTCAAATTCTCACTATTAACTAGTCGCTTATATTAGCATGCATATTACTAGCATATTGGCTGTTTATTATTACTAATAAAGCACATATTAATGCCTGATTCTGCATGACCATATTCTATATCCCTTAATCCTACCCAATACCTAAACTTAACAACTACTTACTAACTAATAAGCAGTAATTAGGAGTTTATTGACTCCTGACATTAATAGTGAATGTGTTCCCCACACTAAAGGGTGCAGGAGTCAACCAGTAGCGAATCCCTTTCATTTGACCAATTACAGTTACCAGTTAAAGTAACCATGTTTACATGATCATGACAGTTCAAATATTGGATAAAACTTTGCACATGCAAAAGGTTATTTATTGATTCTAGTCTAAAAATAACAAGTTTAATTCATGTGTTTTCCATTTTAAGTGCATTTGAAAAGCTGCAGTTTGATTGTTTTTAACCATGATGATGAGACAAAATGATTGTGTGCGGTAATCAACACAGGTGTCCAAAGAAAGAACATTTACTGAATCTGAAACGATCCTTGTAAACACAGAAGAACCAGAGAAACCGCTGTTCATACATCTCAAGTATGCTAAACTCCTGTAAAACTCCATAAACACACTTCAAATGTCATTGTCGAGCTGATTAACATTACGAACACTGTTGATATTAATTCTGTAATATTCTCATCGGTTTCCATCAACTGGGATTACTGAGGTTATTACATGTCAGAATTTGCACATATTAACTTTTCCAGATGCATAATTCATTTCATAATTCATTAGAGATGCAATTATTTCAGCAAAATAGGCCCTTATTGAAGTGCACTGGTGATATATTGTTTTATGAGCTAATTTGACACTTGATTGAACTTCTGCTGCCCAAAGATTCCTGAGAGGATTTCTCACCAGTGCTGATTCATAAAATACACGGCAGTTTAATCCAACGCCTCTTCTGTTGAATTAGCAATTCAAATCAGTCAATTCGCCTACTTTATTCTCTCTGACTCTCGGCTAATCAGCAAACCTCCTCCTATCTGGGGTTCCTAAAGTGATGGAAAGAATCTGATCTGTCATTTTGAACAGTACAAATGAAATCTGTCTGAACAATTTTAGGCTGGAAATCAATCCATAAACAAGGGTTTGTTGAAAAATGTTATTGAACATAAACCTAAATGTTCTTGCCAAATGAGGGAGGGAACGTTCATAGTACAGTATATCAACAAACTTTATCACACAAGATATTGTATGGCAATTCAGAAGACTTGTTTACTTTTTGTCATTTTTGTGGAGCTCAACAACATCAGTCTTAATTCAGTTTCATTGTATGGAAAAGAGCATCCAGGACATTATGTTATAAAAAAAAAAATCCTTATTAAAGTATATATTTTTTAACTTGAATAAAAACATTAATTTTGTTGTTAACGCATATATTTTTCTTCACAATATATCACCTGATCATTAATTGCATAACAAAAGCTTTGAGTAGTTGCACTGATCATGAGATTAAGGCCAGTCTTTCTTGTTTTGTTGACTGTCTGTCTCTCAGGATTTGTCTTTTTTCCCCCAGAACCATTTGACAGCGTCTTTTTAATTTCAGACATTGAGTCTAAAAGGGAGTGAGATTCATTTTGATTTAACAGCATGATTCTGGTTAATCGGCTCTGTAATCTCTACTTCTCTATGGAGGTGGTTTCATAGGAAAGACCAACTGGTGTGTTTTCATCAGACGCTATTGTCAGTCACAGCTGACAATATGTAAATTGTGCTGGGTCTAAACTGAACATGATCAAAACTACACATCTCTCAGCATCATAAAATGACTCACACTGATGGCATAATGGAAGAGAGACAGTTGGAATGAGGTGAGGAAAAGACCCTAAATCCTTAAAGGAATTTTTTTTTTTTTTTGTCATACTTAGACAAAGTTTGTCATACAAAGTGATCATAGATTGAACATTTAGATTAAACCACAGAGTTGTACGGATTACTTTTTCCACTACCTTTATGTCCATTTTGGAGCTTGAAACTTTTGGATTCCAATTGGACCCCATTGACTTTCACTGAATGGACAAAAAAAAAATCACTTGATAATATTTGTCACTGTCAATAGCAATATTTTTACCATTGAAAAGTGTTGAGACCATAAGTGGAAGAAGAAGTTTTATTTATCGACTCAAGGTCGCTTTACACTGTACATTACACTACATTTACACACCCTCACACACATTACAATCACATAAGGACACATACAGTATAATCACATTATCCAAAATACATGTTAAATAGATATGTTTTTAGCTGAGTCTTGAAGGTAGACAAAGATGAGATAGGGGTGGTGAATCCCATAATTTAGAAGCATGAACACTACATGACCTTCCACCTACAGTAGACAACCGGGAACGAGGGATGGACAAAAGACCAAGCTCAGGGACCGGGCAGGGCAGTAAGAGTAGAGTAGATCAGATAGATATGGAGGTGCAAGACCATTTAATGCCTTAAACGTTAGAAGTAATACCTTAAAGTGAATACGTGATGCCACGGGTAGCCAGTGAAGATCATGAAGCAGAGGAGTAATGTGAGCAGAACGGCTGGTGGAGACTCCTGCTGCTGAGTTTTGAACATACTGTAATCTTGTAATAAGTTTTTTTGTGCAGACCAAGTAATAGTGCATTGCAATAATCCAGACGTGATGTGATTAACGCAAGAATTAAGATTGCAGCATCAGCTAAAGTGAGAGAAGATCGAAGACGTGCAATATTACGAAGATGGAAAAAAGAGTTTTTAACAAGAAATATGAGAGCGAAAAGATAGAGAGTTGAGTCAAATAAGACACCAAGATTATGGACAGATGAAGAAGGCTTAACATTAACATCAATATCAAAGGACAGGTCCATCCTTTTGACTGAGGTAGCAGAGCCAATCACCAATATCTCCGTTTTGTTATTATTTAATTTAAGGAAATTCAGGGACATCCAATGCTTGATGTCCCTGATACATGCCGTAAAAGAGTCAGGCAGGGATGGCCAACAGAACTGGTGGTAAGGTAAATTTCAATGTCATCAGCATAGCAGTGAAATTGAAGTCCATGCATGCGTATGATGTCACCAAGTGGATATACTGAATATAAATGATGAACAATAGTGGACCAAGAACTGAACCTTGAGGAACACCCTTGCATGGTGATATAATACTTTCTGTTGCTGATGTAGGAAATGAGCCAGGAAAGAGCTGAACCAGTGATGCCCATATCAGAAAGCCGAGAGATCCTTATTTCATGGCAGACTGTGTCAAATGCAGAGCTTAGATTGAGAAGCATCAATATGTTTATTAACCCTGAATCCATGGACAGAAGAATGTCCTTAACCACCCGAAGAAGAACAGTTTCAGGGCTATGAGATGTGCGAAATCCTGACTGAAAAGGTTAAAAAAGACCATTAACATTATATGATCGCAATTGCGAAGCCACAACCTTTTCAAGGATTTTGCTTAAGAATGTTAAATTAGATATTGGCGTGTAATTGTCCATGTTTAGATGGTCAAGGCCTGTTTTTTTAAGAATGGGGGTCACCGCAGCTATTTTTAATTCTGCTGGGACAATGGCGGAAGCCAAACTACAGTTATGTGTTATGAAGGGTGCAACCTCGAGGACACACATCTTAAGCAGAACAGTAGGTGTAGGATCAAGCCGGCAGGATGTGGAATTAAACTTCACAATTAGATCACGTATGGCAGCAGGAGTAGTCAGAGTAAAAGCAGAGAGAGAGTTTGTTGAGTGAGCTGAATCAGAGAACATCAAATGGACATTTGAGTCACTCTTATGAGAGGTGTCTTTGGTGATGGATTCAGTGATTGACCTCAATTTGTCTGAAAACATTTGGGAAAAGCTATTCACAAGCACCCCAGAGCCCGAAATAACATATTGTGGTGGATCAGTGAGTTTGTTAACCATAGCAAAGAGTGATTTGGGCCTGCACGAGGAATTCCTAATGGCAGAAGAGAAATATGAGGATCTTGCAATGTTGAGGGCTGTACGGTAGATGAGCAAACATTCGTTTAAAAGCCAGAGAGTGCACAATGAGTCCAGTTTTACTGAATAGTCTTTCTAGGCGGCGACCTTCAGTTTTCATCGGTCGAAGTTCAGGAGTGAACTAGGGTGAGGCACGAGTAGATGAACCAGGCTAGTTTTAACAGGATCATGCCTCTCAAGTATATGAGAAAAAGCATTATTGTAAATGCAGCAGATTTCTGACGGACAGTTAGATAGCAAATATTCTGACAAGGTAGAAGCCCTTATCCAAACAGAGAAAGAAGATGGATTCACAAAATTGATTTTACGATAGGTGAGCATTTTCTTCAGTGGTGCTATAGATATTGGAAAACTGAAGTTTATGAGTTTGTGATCTGAGATCGATTGACCATAGACTGTAAAAAATGGGTTGAGACTCTCTGGAGGGTGAACTTGATCTTCAGCCTCCAACAAGTGGGTGCTGGTGTTTCCCTCTACAATCCACTGCAAACCCACATTGATTCAATCAGGTATGTACCACACACACTTTTTTTCTACCATCTAATCAGTTCCCAATAATAAAATCCAGTTCCTGGCTGCATTTTTTCTTGCTGAATATTGTGTTTCACTAAGAAATACATCACACAATATATATGTTACGGTATGTGGTGTATAGTGAAAACCACGATGAAGACGGAGAATAGGAATAAACAGGATTTAATACAAAACTCAGGAGAACTCTCATTTTAACACAGTATAACATTGACGCTGACATTCAAGAGAAAAGACGAAGACTGAGGGAGAACACCGGGTATAAATGCATGGGCAAACAAAGGGAGCTGATGAGTGAATGACAAGGAACAGGCGAATGAAATGACTAATCAAACAGACTGGGGAAAACTAGGTCACAGGACTAAATCAAAATGAAACATAATGAAGGGAGGAACACAGAACATACATGTTGCAATATAAATATGGACATATTTATAAAGGCTAGAAATTAAAATAAAATGGTTGCCTCCTCAAGGCAGGGTTATGGTCAATCCGTTTGTGCTGTAAAAGACCCTTTGTCAGATATTGATTTTAACTCTTGAATAAAGTGGAAGATAAATGAGTAATATAAAATGCTCTTCACACCTCAATGAGCAGTCTAGAAAAAATATCCTCCCAATTATCTAATATTTTTTACTCAGCACATAATAACTGTTTTGAAAATCCGCAGGGTGTTGCAGCCATAAAATGTTTTGACACATTGCTGTTTTTCTGTTAATGCAACAATGTGATAATGGCCATGGGTTTGAAAGTGGTTTGAATCAATCGGGCAATTACAGAGCCTGTCAGACAGAATGATCAGAGAAAGTTATTCAAATACAAATTCATGAGAGGCTTAGAAGCTGAAACGATGAGGTATAGCAAGCCAGCCAGGAGAGAAATGTGATTTATGATGGCAGAGATAAAGCATTTATGTAGTTATTAGATTCAATCTGCTGTGGGCTCTGTCCTAATATCAGTCTCCACATATTAAGATTTACTTGTATATGATAGCACTATATTGTCATTTTATTATCTCATATTTTGTTATTCATATACAGCAGGATAAAAATCAGCAGTATGTGAAAATATAAATGAAAATGCTCCCATGAGGGGCATTTGCTGAATCTAAAATATGAATGTAATGCACAGCTTGCTTTTTTGCAAATGGAAAAAACAAGGGTCTGAAAAATTGATTCCAGGCCAGCGGTTTACATTTGTCTTGCTGTGACTGACAGTGAGTCAACCTCATCGTCTCCTCTGAGACAAAGGGTAATTGATCTACACACTCGGCTTACCTGGAGAGAGATGCTGTGACATCTCTAGGGAACGTGTAACCCGTTGTTGAAGCAATTGGCTGAAAAGTATTTCCTCTCCGTTCCACAAGACTTGCAGTGAAAGGACAAGATGCTAATTTAAACACTAATAAACCTGTTTCTGCAACACAGCCCTGACAGTTCTGTATTAGTTTCTATGCACTCCTGGCATGTCTTTGTACAACCTTTTACAGTATATTTAAATGTGATGTGTTAATTTTTTCCCCTTTCAAACTTTGAGCATCCTGACCAGTGCAACACATATCCCTGAATTCTGCTCCTACAGCAAATCCTCTATAAACAAGTCAAGAATGTCAAAACAATACATGACAAGAGTTATACATTGTCTTGAGACATTGTAACGGTCAATAGTTAGGTCACATGGTTAGGAAAAGTATTATAGCACATGCACAGAGATGCGTTCTTGTTGCCTTACTCATAAAGGGTTTAATGTGACTTTAAGGGACTGATGTTGTGTGCTCTAATGTGAAAAGAGGCATAGACACAACATATATTTCCCCAGAGGACCATTTAGAGAGCTATTTGGTTTTAGGAGACAATGAGTGTGCAGCGCAGATGAGCTTCATGATTGGTGTTTGGTGGAGGCACTTTGGGGTCCCAGGTGAGGTGGCCAGTGACTGTGTTAGATTACTGAGTGTTTGCATCTCAGATCAGTTGCCAGCTGTATCAGGATGGGAGCATCATGACAGTCCGTCAGCACTGATGTTGGCTGACCCTACAAACACTTTAATGACCACAATTGCAGTTGCATCTGAATGATGAAAGGTATATAAATTACCGTATCAATGCACTGCTTCTTTGTTTGTTGCCTGTCCTTTAATCAATCCCCTGATGGTTTGAAAACCCATGTAACTGGTATTGGTAGACCTAGGGGCTTTTATTTGAGGTTAGCAGATAGTTGAGCCTACCTGAACTCCCTAAGCAGCTTTTGGAGACAAAGTAGATGGCCCTGTTTACACCTGGTATTAAGATGCGTTTTGGTTGATCAGATCACAAGTGGACGACGCTACAGGTGTAAACAGGGTCTAAAATGTTTTGAGCTTGCCCACTTTCGACCACTTCCAGAGGTAGTTGAAAACACATTCGACCAGATTGCTTTCGTAGTGTAAACGCTCATGTGGTCGAATGTGTTCAAACAGCCACAAAAGACCATTAACTCTCCGCCTACTGACCTAATGTGTAAACATTATGGGAAACGCACTAGCCAGACGAGATTTAAACTTTGTCAGCTGGGGACAAAGTGTGGTTTGAAGATGAAAAGTGTACCAAGCACAATGTTCTCTCACCATTCCTGATTTCTAACACACACAGTGTTCGGGCGGGATCTTGCGGCTTTTAGAGCAGAAACGAAACCTGCTGCTCTCTGTATGTTTTTCCATCGTCCATCGTCAAATTGCGCAAGCTTATTTTGTCCATTAAATCGAAAGATCTGAAAAAAGTCATTTACCCGCCCATAGACCCATTGTCCCGAAGAAATCAGGACAGAAGTGGTTGAGAATGGACAAAAGAGATGGATTAAAACACCAGGTGTAAACGGGTATGTGTCTCCCTCATCTACTTGTGATCTGATTGACCTCTGGGACACTTTCCAGTGTGTTTTTTTGTAACACCTCACTTTACTTCATGCAAACTGCCAAAGGACTTCATATATCTGGAAATTACTACACAATGGAAGATGCCAAGTTGCTCCAGGAGCTCCTGATCTACAACAGACACACCTTGTCCTTTACAGCACGTAGCATTGAATAAAAAGTGGTAACGTGCAGTTGTCACCTTAAGAATCTACTTAAACTAATCCTTAAAATTACTTTAGGTGGATTAACTAGGCAGTAATGTAGTCAGGAAGTTTAAGTTACTTGATTTGAACTTTTTCTTTTTTTCTTTTTACAGTGAGCATGCTACATTTAATTTCAGGGGTAAAATCAAAACTCTCAAGGAGTCCACCTGTGTGCAATGGATAATGATGGTCTGAGTGCATGAATCTTCGAACCTTTGTGACAGCACAGTATGAAGAGAACATTTGTAGTACTTCTACATTACCCTTCTCCATTGATGTGCACTTTTGGTGCATGAACTGTCCAAACCAATCCCACTAAAGAAGCAATGGCACCTCATGTCTTTTAGGACGCCATTGGCAAGTTGCCCAGCTTGACTGCAATGGTCACTGGCATTATTAGCACAATAAATTATCTCACAATTGAAATGAGATTGGGATATTCCTAATGCTAATAGTGCCCATGGATTAAATTGTTGGTTGGGCAGGCAAGAAGGTTTCACTGGTCATTACCTTCGACTCCACTGAAACTCTTGCTGGTGGGATATTGTGGATCCTGCTGCCAACTGACCAAGCTTGTCCACAACCCAAATTGGTGTTGGCAGGCGTTATTTCATCCACTGTGCCCAGTGTCATGGTCCCCCTTTCCACTCTCATTCCTTCACCGTATCTTCATCCTAGTTCTTTGTCGGGCCTGGGTTTGTGATCTCCGCAATTTAACTATCGATGCACAGACTGTTACAGTTGCCTGCATCCAAACTAGAATAAAAGAACGGTCAGGCATGAAACTAGGCCACACACCAGGGGTAGACCAATATCTCTTCCATCAGCCTGTCATGATTTTCAACCAGAAGGTTTGCAAGCAAAGAGTAAGCATGGCGCATCTCCTGCGAGGAAGGGTGCAATAATCCATTCTCCTGCTAGATCCAACCTCTTCTCTCAACAATGACCCTGGAGGTGTAGAAATAGCATCCAGCACTCTGTCAGAGATTCAGTAGTGGTTATATATACAGCTTCTTGTCCAAATTGTAGACTGCAATTTTCTCTAAAACCCTTTCTCAGCTGGACATAATAACAAGAGACAAATGTTGTTACAAGAGACAACACATATAGAGCTATTATGTGGTCTTGGGCTCGCAGCACAAGTCAGTGAAACTATTCAACATTAGCACAATCAGAAATGGTAGTTTTGCCAGGGTACATTCTACATTCACTAATGGCCATGTGTTTATGGCTGCTGTATAGTGAGAGTAAAACATATGCTTTTGAACCCTGGAATAGCAACACACGGCAATAAAAGTGAGATTATTATCCATTTACAAATCTCGCCCACGTCTTCATCACTATGGAGAGGAATGAATTTCAAACTCAAAAGATGCAAACAGAAACGCAAACATTTCAGCTTCTGTCTATTTTTTGTGTATTTTTAGCTTGTGAGTCCTAGTGAAGGGGGATGGTCTCTTTTGGCACAGCTAGAGGGATGAAAACAAACCCCCTCTGAGTCATAATACGAGATCACAGCCTCACGCGTGTCTCTGCTGTGCTAACTCTAGTGGGTGAGCACAGTTTGAAATCTCATATGAGAGGTGTAAGAAAAAAAAAAAGATGAAAACAGAGTAGATAAAATGAATCAATTTAAAAAGTTAATAAATATGCATGTGAATTGAAAATTCATGGAAGTTAATCTTGTATAATAGCTGAAAAAATACATGAATGAACAATTAGTATAGTGTGAAGTCAAATAAAATGTATAATACATAAATGTAAACAAGTTATTTTTGTTACTTCTGCTCATGAATTATCCTATATATTCCTACTAAATGGTCCAATGCAATGTGTTCGACTTGACCTTCACCATGATGGACAAACTAGATGTAATCAGCCATGATTGTTAACATCTGCTTCTTGATTATTTGGTCAGACTGCCAAATGCAAGGATGATAACATGACGGTACTTATTGAATTAAAAATGCTATGTTATGAGTCATATGACAACACAGTAGCATAGTATCATTTTAAACATTTAAATATTGCTATCTGTTGCCCTTGTTGTTGTTTTTTATAATAACAATATAATACACATTATTCAGCAGAAAGTAGTACATTTAATTCCAAATATATAGCCATTATTTTAGTGCATAGCATGCAAATTGTGGCCAGAGTGTTTTGAACTCAAATTGCAAGGCAGATGTGCCTTTATATGTGCCTTTATTTATTCATTTATTTATTTCACATCAAATACATTTTGATCGATTTTTGGTTCTTCCACCCCATGTGACTACTAAGAAGAAAACTGCTCTGAAGTCAGCAACTGTAACACACACACACACACACACACACACACACACACACACACACACACACACACACACACACACAAATAGGAAATGACATGTAACCACAGAGATGTATGCTTAGCCTAATTGCATGACATTAATTACAAGATGGAAGCAGGGATGCTCTATTTTTCTCTCGAAGGTCTCTCACTACAAAAGAACAGCCTTAATTTAATCGTGGTCTCTTTGGAGGCTGATAATTATCTGGCTGCTTGTTATAAAGTCTTTGAATGCTGGCTATTACAGGACTAACATGGATATACAATTATAATGTTATGGTCTTTGCCTCAGTTTATGATCAATTGCTCATTTAAATACACCCAAGTAAAAATATGAAATTATACATTGAATTTGGTTATTAATCTCTATTAGGCCCAATCCCAATTCTACCCCTTACCCCTTCACTTTCCCCTACCCCTCTGTTTTGCACGTTCCCATGAAGGGGTAGGGTTGTCTCGATTCTCTTTTGTTTGGAGGGGTAGGGGTAGGGGTAGGGGGAAGGGCCAGATAGCCCTTGAAACGAAGATTTTTCGGGACCACACTTCAACCGAAGGGGTATGAGAAATGTACCTGCATACACCGGCTAAAGAGGCAACGTGGCTGCCAATAATCATTTTCTTTATGTCACATTCAATCTTGTGTTCATATTTACGGTCATGTTCTTCAAAGAAACGTTTGCAAAAAAATCGCTGAAGTTCGCTAACGATAGTCCCGCAACATATTTTCATGTCTGATAACTGGTGAATGTAATTGCGGCAGGGAATTGGCTTATCTTTTATCTTTTCTTGTGGTTATATGTGAACACGATATAAACGAACAGTGCTTACAGTTTTGTGCTTTTTGCAACATGATCAACCAGTCTTGGATGTTCTTTTTATCAAACAGGGACATCTGAGGAAACCCGGAGGCTCATTCGTTTTCGCGCTGACAACGAGCAACGTTTCCTGAAGTCCAAAAATACTTAGGCGTCGAAGATATTGTCATCTCTGTTGTTTTCTGCGAACTTCAGAAGAAAAAAAACAAAGAACACAAAAAAAACAGCTGTAACCCACGCAATTGAGATGACTACAGCTGACGACGACATCTTGGAAGTTTGTGATAACATTGGCGCATCTCCTGTGACCTAGGCGCTAGCGACGACGTATAATGACGTGTAACGGTGTAGTAGTGGTGTCCCATTTCTTAGGGGAATATTTTCACCCCTATGCCTTGCCACTCTGTTTCAAGGGGCAAGGGTAAGGGGTAGGCAAAGGGTTAGGGGTAGGCGAAGGGTTATGAATAGAATTGGGATTGGGCCTTAGGCAGTCTCTTATAGGTATAAAGGCCCTTTCACACTGGACGCGATTTTGACGCACAAATAATTTGCGCGATGGGTTTATTTTTTGATCAGCTGTTTGTGTAATGAGTGCTTCCACACCGAACGCGAATGTGCTGCGGCGAAAAAACGACTTTTATTTTTTTCGCTTCGATGTCGATTTTTTTTACTTTTGCGGCGACAGAAAAGGCTTCAGCCAATCACAAACTACAAGGACAACGATTTGAAAGACAATGTGTGGCGTAGCATTGCCAACCAACTCGGTTATCTCGACTGTGAGTATGTTGTGTGATAGTTTTAGTCGTTGTATAGTCCTGTGCTGTGTAGGCTAGCAGGCTAAACTACATTTGGGATAGAAAGCTAACACTATTATCGTCAAAGATAGAGACAGAGACCGTGTTTACTTTGAACATGTAACAAAATGTAGTGATCACTACATGTAATAGTCTCGAGACTATTTAGGGCTGCTTTTAGTACTCTATACATTCTATGTGTGATATCTACAGTTTCTAGTCGAATGATTTTAACTTACTTCGTGTGTTACATGTAATGTGTAGTGACATTACAAAACTCACCGTGTTTAGTTGAAGACACAAAAAAACCTGTGCACATTAGCATACTCCCCTTCAGACTCTCTGTTCTGTAAGATTGTGTGCACCCAAAACCTTCTTTTCTGTCTTTTAAAGAAAATGAAAATCTCGTCTTCACTGGATGATGATGATGAAGTGTCCATGTTTTCTCAGCTGTCGGCGCGAAAGTTTTGGAATGTTGAAGCTCTCTGAACGTCACAGACGTCGCAAATTCGCATCGCGGCTGATGTGAATGGTTTTGACGCGAACTATTCGCACACAAACTATTCGCTTTTTCGTTACGCATCCGGTGTGAAAGGGCCTTAACCCATATAAAAATCACAATTTTACAATTTTTGTTCTTCTGCTGAAACTCAAACTAAGATACTTTGCAGAATCTCTGCGCTGCTCTTTTCCATACAACAAAAGCACAGTATTGTTAGTAAAACCACTTAACAATGCAAAGCATTGCATCATGCTAAAACCAACCCAAACACCTAAGCAACTGTACATGGCAAGCATTGACAACAACCTAACATCATGGTGTGGAGTAAATAACTAAAACAAGTTCACAGTTATTTCTTTGGTAGTGGCTTCAACTAAAATGTGTGCACCCACTCTCTTCCATAAAAGTATTTCTCAATTATGTGCAATTACACAGCAATCATAGCAATCATGCCCTCTTGCCTGATCATAAGAGAGCTTTGGCAGATGAGCAAACAGTATACAATAGACTTAATGAGCCTTTTCCTGACAGGTGAACTCACCTTACCCCGCAGGCTTGATAAACGAGGCACAGGCGTATGACTCATGCATCTCTGACTGCTTCCTATAACAGCCGAACACGGTGAGCCGGAGCTCTTCTGGGAGTCGATGGGCATAACGTCAGCATGGGGAACAGCCTTGAGGCAGATGTGCCCAGTCTTCGGACACCACAGGGACTGGCTGGACCGCTGTTGACTGCCTGTCACAGACACAAGATGAAGCCCATCTGATAGTTTGCGCTCTGCTGGGATTTGTTCTATCTCAGTTGTCAGCAACATCCAAATCTGAGACTCTCAATCTGCATATATCAGGATATAATGCAGCAGAGAGTGAAGGAAGTGTGAGGCTTTGGTACGGATTTGGTATTTTTGAGAGGAGTGGGATTATGTCTTTGCGTTTGTGTGTTATGCAGGTTTGGGGATTAAACACACTTGCTTTTTTGTGCCAGCTACTTTAAAACTGCTACAAGCTACATATCATTTAAAGTAGTTGAACTACAGTCAAGCTAGCTCACTCACCATATGTTTGGTCTAAAACGCAGCTGCTCTCATGTATTGCTGCAGGACACCAAATGTGAGTATATAATGTCATATTTGCAGGACTGTGATATGAAGAGTGTGCAAAGTAACATATTTTAGCAACTGTGTGAAAGTTAATAGCACATAACAGGCACAATACCAATATAAACATGGATATCTATTGGTACAATATGAGTCACATGACTATGTCATCGTTTTTAAATACCTCGGGTTTCACAGTCCACATAACAATGCGAGAACAGCGTTTTAAAATGTATCCACTTTGGAGTGCGTTTTCAAAAAGCTTCGTTTTCATGAATAAAAACGCAGTCTCAGTGTGGACGGAAGGCCAAAACAGAGAGAAAAAGATGTGTTTTCAAATGAAAATGTATTTGTGTGGACAAGGCCTGAGATGGCAATCATGCAGAAGTTGAAGATGTTGGTGTGTGAACATCAGAGATAAAAGCGGTCTGAAAGGAAGAGAGAGAAGATAAAAGGCTGTGGAGGCTGGGCCCAAACACCACACAGAGAAAAGACAGACCAACCGCAGACTCATCCGCTGAAAAAGCACCATTATCACGAGCCACATGACTCTTTTCTCTCCTTCTCGCTCTCACAGCGTTCTTCTGCTCTGGACAGGCTCTGTCAGAGTAGGCATGGGTCTTACTGAGGAGGCTCTTGTTAAGGACGTTAAGCACATTGTCTCTAGAGGGCTACGAGATTTAATCAGAGCTGTGTGGGATCTGGAGGAAACCCGGGATTGCTAATGGACAAAGGAGGATCAATGCTGATGGATCTGCTGGAGTAAACCAGCATACGTCATTGCATTAATGGCACATGCTCATCAGTGTCATACAACACAAGCAAGAGCAGTTCCCATTATGGACAAGCTTAAATCCATTGTCAAGAGTTTCCATGGCAACCACAATAAAATTTTCAAAAGAACCAGAGCACCAGAAAACCATGCCAATGGTTTGTTTCTATACATATAGCAACAAACTACACACAAATATCACATACATTTCTGCAGCTAATATTGGCTGTTTAAAGTGCCCCTATTGTGCTATTTTAAAGGTTCCTGCTTTGGAGTCTCCTACAACAGGTTTACATGCATCCAAGGTCAAAAACACTTTTATTTTCTCATAATATACATTGCATAAATATCTGAAATGATTCAGTCTCCCTAAACCCCTCCTCTCTGAGAGCTTGCTTTGCTCTGATTGGTCAGATTGCTAAGTCTTTTGTGATTGCTCTGCTCTGATTGGTCAAATGCTTACAGTGCGTGTCAGCAACCAAACGGATGTTACCATATATCAGCTCTGGATCTTCCTCAGCACTTTAAACACACTGATACGAACAGTGACTATGGTGTTGGCTTTACCAGATCATCAAAGTGGATTTACTTTCGCAGTGTCGAAAACAGCATTTTCTCGACATGAACAACACGAACAAAACTCTTCCAGTCTCAGCTACAACTGCAGCGTTAAAGGGTCAAAGTAGACGTTGTTTACAGGCAGCCAATAAAGACCACAGGCTGACATTATGCAAATGTGTTACATTGGCTTTCTTTTGGGAGACAATAACTCCATTTATCGTGCATTTTCAACTTTGAAAATTTGCAGACCTTTTACATTCAAAAACAGCTGTATTACACACTGCATGCAAGGTAATATCTGAAAAAGCATTCATAGAGGCACTTTAATACATTAAAATAATTAACATAATTATTGAACACATAATCATTTATGCTCACCTCGGCACATTCGCTCTGACTACAATTTTTTTACACAAAACAAATTGCACTGTGAACTGCAGGGAAAACACCCTGCACTCAGGACTCGTGGATGAATTATTGTTTTGGAATACACACCATGTATCACGTCTTCAGTCTTAATTATCATCTGACAGGTTTATAATATAAGAGGGGTGTTTTCTGAGGGCTGAGTGCCAAAATATTCTATTTCTGCAGGTGTGTTTTGTCATACAGAGCTGCCAGGCCGTTATACAGAAGACACCCGAGATGTGAAATGAAGATGTTAACCACAGGGGTGAGACTATTTATACCTTCCCATCAGACCTCAGTGTGAATATACATTTACGTGTGTGTGAACTGACAGATAGACAGACAGACAGACTTACAGACAGACCGATAGACAGACCGATAGATAGATAGATAGATATTAAGCATTTATATCTAAAACTGTTGTATTTGGATATTGCTTCAATTTCCAATATTATATTATAATAATCTCCACATATTTAATTTAATGCTTTCTGTCAATTATAGGGGTGTAACAATATATAATTTCACAATAATACAAAAATGCAACATGTATCGTGGATAGTGACTATATGTATCATAGATAGTTCACCCAAAATGAAAAATGACTGTGATAAAATTTAAGTTTACAGAGTTTTCGTGTCAGTACTACATTAAACTACTAGATATAATGTTGAATATAATGTATAATGATGCAATGGGGCAATATTTGTGGGTCGTGATAATGTCAAATGTCTTATGTTACCAGTAAAAAGTGGCCAACATTATTTTAAATATATCAAGTCAGTGAAAGAGTGCAAATATATTCATCTAAAATAATTCTGTATTTTCAGCTTCAGAATCATTAATATTTTATTATTGCATTTGGGTTTCCAGCATCAAGTCCAAGCGTATTCATTCACACCTACAATATAATACTAAATTTAGCATTTTAATCAACAGTTAATTTTTTGTTAACATTTAAGACATATGTCTTGGAGTATCGCAATAATATCGTATCATGAGTTCAGTATCGTGATATGTATCGAATTGTGACATGAGGGTATCGTTACACCCCTAGTCAATTAGTCAATGTCATGTTGTTCCAAACCTTTATGACGTTTATTTTTTTATCCTGTGGAACATTGCTGAATCTTCACACAGCTTTTAAACGGCATCATTGATGATTGACCGAAGATAATTAGAAAATTAGTATCTTTATATGGAAAAGATCTGCATTAATATTCTTCAAAAGACATTAAGTGAGTAAATATAATGACATCATTTTCATATTTGGGTGCACTACTCCTTTAAAGCTTTGCACGCAGTGCTGTGTGGAATGAAAACTGAGGAGCAGATGGTTCACCTCAGGATTCTCGTCGACAGCATTTGCAGCATTCATCTCTGAGCCTTATTTTGGAGATCACTGTCTCTGAGCAAGAGTAAAACACAGTTATATCCCGTTCAGGAAGAGCTTTAAAAAGACACTTCATGGGCTCACGGCTTATGAATAGCAGTGAATCTTACTAACAATGTCATGGCAGCAGATTAACCTGGGGTTCAAAATTAACTGCAATTCACAGTTTTATCTGTATCATCATCCGAAATCACATGTGGGAAGACTGCGCCTCACTGTGCATCCTTTACGGTAACATCAGGTTGCTATGGCAACAGATTAGCAGTCATTTTAGGAAGTGGAGGTAAATGAAGTCATTAATTTATCATGCTCTAACGAGAACAAACCCCCAAAAGTCTATCGTAGTCCATCAAATGTGGCAGTAATCTGTAAAAAACCATGATAATAGTTTCACTGATGCACTAAAAATCAAACTCATTCAGCTAATGACTAGTGCCTTCCATTAAAGGGGTGATGAACTGAGAAATCAAATTTTCCTTGAGCTTTTGACATATAAGAGGTCATCATATTATAAGAATATCCTGTAAGTTTCAGAACTGAAAACGTCCTTGTTAGTCCAATAAAAGCTTTTATTGACACCAGGCTCAGCAAACGACTCGTTTTTCAAAGTGGGGAACAATGACGTCAAAGAGGATAAAACACCGCCTCCACAAAAGAAGATCAACGCCTACTTCAACACGGCCTGTTTAGCCCCGCCCACCGATTCGCGCATTACAGGCATAGCTAAATAACATAGCCTACCTCGTGATGACATGACAAACGGAATCGAGCGACTGAGCAATAAACATCAAACATGCCGTTTACAAAATATTGTGCAGTGCCTGGTTGTGGAAAAAGACAGTCGCTGCATAAGCTTCCTCTGGATTCCAATAGGAATGCATGGCTAAACTTTATTTTTAATGACGTTCCAGCTGATGTGGGTAAAACATTGTCCGTTTGTTCGCTTCATTTCACTGAGGATTGTTTTGTAAACAAGACACAGGTCGAGACTGGATTTGCAGACCGATTAAGATTAAAAAACGGTGCTGTGCCTTCTATATTGGATCCGACAGGAATGGTGCAACACACTTATGTAAGTAAAATTTTTATTTAAAAAATAAAAATAATCTGATAGGCTAGTATTGCATTGTTACAGATCGTTTGATATCTAATATTTATGTGTACGTGTCTAATCAGTCACAGAAGAGTCCAACTATGAAGGATGTAGCTTGTCAAACAGAATTTAATTTAACATCACAGGGCACACAGCTGGCTTTTGGAACCTTAGGACCTAAATTCAGAAGCAAAGGTTTGTGTTTATATCTGTACACTTGTCACTCATGTGAGTAGCATCTCTGTCAACTCAACTTATTATAAAATTTTTAAACACAAGTCTGCCTATAAAGGTTTGTTTTTATACAAAAAAAAAAGTCTTTATTGGTGGCAATGGTCAGACATTTTAATGTATAATGTGGCATTGTACATTGTATTATTTAAAGTCGTGTTAATGGTTGATTGGTTGTATTTTTTCTGACATTTCACATATAGGCTTGTTTTTAAATGTTGAAGTTAATGTTTTTAGTACATAACATATGTATAAATAATAAATATTTTTTAAATTCTTGTATTTATTTTTATAGGAACACAGACAGAGGTGTCATGTAAAAGTGAAGGTGCTCCATTCACAACTTCAACACCTTTGAAGGATTTTAGGCCAGCAAAAAAAGCTTGTCTAGAACTGGAGGAGGAGAAAAGTGTTTCTTTTGAAGTCTTTGATAGCCAGGACACAACATATGAGCCAGCTGAGTCTGTCACGACTGTCACAGAGTCATCACAACTTCTGTAAGTGGATTTTATCTTCTTTATTCTCGTTATAGCCTGTTTAAGAAATCACATAACTTTGTTGGAATGTAATTAGTTTTTTTCTTTCGTTTGAAGATGTACATCGATAGAGCAGGATACAAAATACATTGTATTTGAAAAGTGCCTCCTGCAACTTTTTGAAATCTGCCCAGTGTGCACGAGATGCTGTGACGTTCGGCCTCGAAGAAAAGGTTCTTTTGTTGCAATTGATCAATTGTGCCCACATTGTCAATACTTTAGAAAATGGCAAAGCCAACCTGTTGTTGGCAGCACACCTTTGGGCAACCTCCAATTATCTGCTGCCATATACTTCACTGGCGCATCCTTCTTTAAATTACAAAAGGTACTTGGAAAGGAAATACTGAAATTCGCTAATATAATTAATGGATTAAATACAAAAATGTTTTGTATATGACTTAGGTATTCAACGCAATGCATGTCAAGATGATTACACACAGAACTTTTCGAAAGCATGCCAGCATGTATCTGGAACCTGCAATAATCTATACGTGGAAGAAAGAACAAGAAGAAGTCTTGCGCCAGCTAAGCCAGGGGGACAAAGTGATAGCGGGTGGTGATATGAGAGCGGACTCACCAGGTAAAATAATAATTGTTAGCTGTGTAGATTAATTAAATTTGTATGTACTGTGGTCAGTCTTTTTTTTTTTTTATCGTATCATTTATTATGACCATATATATTAGGCCACTCAGCAAAGTATGGTGCATATACCTTAATGGACCTTGCGAGCAACATCATTTTGGACATACAGCTAGTGCAGGTGAGTACCAATACATCAATTAACTAATTTCAACTGCACTAACTACATATAACATTTGCTGCTTGTATGTACTTTACTTTGGTAAACACCCCCCCCCCCCCAAATAGAGCAATGAGGTAGCAGGAAGTTACCATATGGAAAAGGAGGGATTAAAACGAAGCCTTGAACATCTAGAGGCACATGGTGTGAAGCTTGAATGCATTGTTACAGATAGACACCCACAGATCCAAAAATTTTTGAGGGAAATAAACATACCACAGTTCTACGATGTCTGGCATCTGGAGAAAGGTACCTTTTCTCCTTTATTGTAAATGTTGATTTTACTTGTAATTCCCTTATGTTCAATGATGATGTGATTATTTCCAGAGTACACGTGATATTGTAAATACTAATTTATTCAGGCTTGTCTAAGAAGTTGGAAAAAATCAGCAAAGATAAGGACTGTGAAGTAGTGAAAAAGTGGCAGCATAGCATTAAAAATCACGTCTACTGGACTGCAGCTACTTCAAAAACACCTGTGGAGCGGGTAGCAAAATGGAAGTCCATGGTAAACCATATTCAAGACATTCACGTACATGACAACCCATCATACCCCCAGTGCGACCATGAAATCCGTGAATCGACTGATCGCAGCAAATGGTTCCAACCAGGTGACCACATTACATTTATTTGTTTCAAATTGACAAAATATATTGCTTATCGTTTGTAAATGTACAGAACATTTTTACTTTCATAAATATGTTGGTAAGTGTCCTTGTTACACCTGTTACATAGTAATCACAGTAAATGATGCATGATTACATGCAACTAACCCTAAAACACCCTAATCCTACCATTACCCTATAGTAGGAACATGTAGTTAATTTATATTACTCAGTAGTATTACACTGTAACACGGACACCTAAAATTAAAGTGTACCGGTAACCAATTTTTTTTTATACAATTGTAATTGTTTGTTATTTGGTTACAGGAACCAAAGCACTATGTACTGTAGAAAAGATTCTTACAAACAAGAGAATGATGAAAGATATCGAGAAACTCAGTCCTCACTATCAAACTTCGTCTTTGGAATCTTTTCACAGTGTCATTTTACGTTTTGCACCCAAAAATGTGGTTTATCCTTACCTTGGAATGTTGTGCAGGTATGTTTTAAATTAATATGATTAAAACCTCTATAATGATGTCTTTAATAACTTTGTTGATGTATTTAGTTGTTTTTATTTCAGACTTTATTTGGCAGGTATGCATTTCAACGAGAACTCAAATCGTCCTCAGGCTAAAACATTGACTGGAAAGCCAATGTATAGGCTTTTGTTTCCCAAAGCCAAAAAAGGAATATACTCCATGAGGCCATTAAAATCACAGGCAACATACTGTAAGTTAAACAAATTTATTGTTGTTCACAATAACGTAAATAAAAAATTCAAATCAATAAATAACATGCATAATATCTATTGTGCAATTATTTTTTTCAAGGCTATGTCATCAATTTGATGACATTCCTTTTTGAAAAGGTAATCCCAGACCCTCTTCCCTACATGGAGGAGATACACAAACTAAATGTCCCTGAAACACTCTCTGCCCAGTATGACAGACCCTCCATGGAAGAGGCCATCGCAAGGCATGTATCACGGTTCAATCAAGGGGAGGTCTGAATCCTACGTAGCTGCCTCCAGCGTCTGGAAACTCTTGGCGTATGCGCAGGACAACACAAGACGGGATAACAACCCTGATCTTCCTGCCCAGATAGCCCCAGCACCAGCTCACAAAGGTCCTGTACGCTAAGTGCCTGTAGCGCCTAATGTGAAAGACATTGACAAAATGAGATAAATTGCTTTACCTGCTATTATTGTGAATTGATGACAAATGTTGTCATTACATCTATTGTATTGAATTTGAAAAAAAAAAAACATAAAAACAATCAAACTGTTTTTGTTAAAATAGTGTTTTCACTGAAACATACTGTTGTTATGAAATTTACTGAAACATACTGAAATTTACTTAAATTCTATTCTAATGTAATGACTGCTTTACAAAATAGTTATTGTATTACAAAGTGAATTATAAAGACTTTTTTGACATTACACAAATCTTACTGTTCTATTCCTCTGAGTCTCAAGGCGCCATAATCAGCTCTGTAAACATTAAGTGCGTTCTGCAGAGAATACACATTAAGGCACACTGGTTCAAAGCCTGGGTGATGGGTCATGCATGTAAGTATGTCTGGTACCTGGTTAATCCTTGTAACAATCTACAATACAAGAACACTTTAATTCTCTCTCTCTCTCTCTCTCTCTCTCTCTCTCTCTCTATATATATATATATATATATATATATATATATAATTAAAAACATCCACATAAATATAAGTAAACATAAACATTGTGTGTCTTGTACTTACCTGAGGAATCTCCAAGCAGCATATATTTTCTCTTTCAGTTGGCATAACAGCACAGTTTGCACAGTTACACCTACAGATTATTGAAAAAAGACATGCATGTTTTACACCTCACTGACCATGTTGAACGAAAAACTAAGGTACAACATTCGACAAACTATGTTTTATTCATTAATAATTCATTAACACGAAACAGTAATTTAACCATTATTTATAATATATCAGTGGTAAGTACAAGTACATATACCTGATTTGTCACAACCATAACGTATTACGATTATTTATGCATAATTGTTTTTTCATTATTGGTACATTTTTAGCGCAATTTTCCACCGGACAAATTGCGATTGTTAACTCATGATTTCTGTTCTGTCTGTGCGCACCAAATCTTGCACTTCTATCTCCTCCTCAACCAGACCACCTAGAGACTTCGGGTTTTCGGCATTATGTTAAGGAAGGTCTAATCTCGGGAACGCACAAAAAAAATCCAGGAAAAGATTTACTATCTCTTAGTGTTGTGATCCCATGAGGTGAGAAAATTGCGCTAAAACACTCACTGAGTTTTTATTACTTGTTTAATTTTGACAAAAGACTTTCACTATCATATTCGCTTACACTATAATATCAAATTATAAAAACCTTAAAGATACATTAGAAGTAGCATAAACAACTTACCACGCTGTCACAGGCTGAAGTATCCGTTGCATTTGAGGTGTTGTTGGTTCATTGTCCTGCGATTCGGGATCAGACTCTGGGTCGAACATGTATGGGCGAATCATTCCGGTTGCCATTTTACAACGTTGGAAGTTTTCAAAACAATTTCCCCCACGTGCACTGACGAGTGAGTTGAAACTTATTATAATATGCAAAACTGTTATCCACTCACAGCAGTGGGCGTTTACTTCCAAGTCTTCAATGCGACACGCCCATAAAAACCGAGCGTTTTTGAGCTAGGCTCAAAACTAGGGTCGAAAATAGCCTATTACTTATTCATTTTGATGTTTTTGAATGTAAAAACCAAGCGAACGTCATAAGTTGACCTCAGACAACAATATAAAAAATTTTAAAAAGCCAGTTCATGACCCCTTTAAAACATGCAAGTGTGCAAATATATGAATACATAGAATATATAGAACTCATAAAATAAATGATTACTATTCTATGAGGAAACCTGAGAGGGGTTATCATATACATGAGTGCACATACTCTTCTACATCAGATGCTGTCCATCAGCCTGTGTGAATTCAGGTTTCAGTGCTCAGTATTCACTGTGATAGCAGTCATCAAGTCTGATAAGCTGGCCTGCAAGAAAGAGGCTCTTTGCTATATACTGAATCATCATAGTTGGTTTTGGTTGCAAACATGATGATGCAGTAAAATTGCATTGCTTTCATACTGAACCACAAAGGATTTCTTTCAACACATTTTTCTTTATATGGAATACTGTTGTATTTATCATTCATGATTTATCCATGTACATCTTTATTTCATAAATTCACATTCCTCGCAATTTTTAATCAAAATAAATTCCCCTCCCTCTTGCAACGACATCTCTTCTCCGATGATGTGTTCACTGGCGTGAGGGCGGGGCAACCTGTCACTCACATGAGATCCAGCAGCAATAGCAAACCACAACCATTTAATCAATTTCCCAAGTTCAAAATCCCTACATTTTTATCTTGTTTAAGAATAAGCTGTACGTCACAATAGGGAAGACAAGATTATCGCCACTTCCGTTTCATGCTGACTTAAGTGCTCCTAATTCTGTCATCTCCATATAAATAGATTGGACCATGGTTTTCTAACTACCAACATGGTTGCACTTCATACTGGAGCGTTAACATATAAGCCATTATGGTTGTAAACCACTCTGACCCCTAAACTGAACCAAGTGTGTAGGAGTGGTGTTTAAGGTGGTTGTTTTAAACAGACACTGACGCCGGTTTCACACTGCACGCGATAGCAGAGCGTGAGCAGAGCAGGAGCAGTGCGTATGGTGAGCAGGAGCAGGACACGCGCGTTTTGCTTTCACACTGGCAGCGTTTGTCACGCGCGGCTGAACCGCGGGTTGTGTACAGACAGAGTACTCTATAATGGATAAGCTGGCATTGCTTTATTTCGTTTTCAAATACATTTAAGAGAAAGGACTTGTCAAGAAGCTTATTTTATTAATCATTTCATTTATATAACTTTTGGTTCATCTTTGTTTTTATTATTCGGGCAATACGTTTGTTTTTGGACATTTGTTTTCTTTTTAAATTGCTGTTGGTCATTTGAGTGACTGTTTAAAACACAATAGATATCATCAATGCGCTTTTGGGGTAAAACTGCGGTGTATTTTGGCCTTGATCAATGCGTGTCACTTTAATTCAGCGTAAGCGGCGCGTTAAAAATAGACTGGGCGCCGAAACTATCGCGGCACTGCTGTTCCTGCTCTGCTCCTGCTACGCGCTGCCGCGCCGCTTCTGCGTGCGATGTGAATGCACTCATTGAATAACATGGACGCCGAAAAAAATACGAGCTGCTCACGCGCCGCTGACGCTTGCGGTGTGAAACCGGCGTGAGGCTAAAGGGGGAAGGGATGTGTGGTGCTGTTTCTTGCTCTGGCTGTGTGTGTGTGTGTGTGTGTGTGTGTGTGTTTGGTGTGTGGGTGTCTCAGTCTGTCAGTGGTAATTACAGTGGGATGTGCGGGTGAAGGAAGATTTTCAGCTGCTCAGCTGTCTGGGATAGGCTGATAACAGATAAGCACTACTTTTCTGCTACTTTCTGCTCTCTTTCCCTGCATCTCTTGGGCTTTCTGCCACTCTTTCCTGCATGGGTCTCTACTTTTACCTCTTTTCCTCTCCTCTTCTTGGTAAAAGAGATCCTATGTTCAGCAGAAATCAGTAGTACACAGAACATAATGCATGGAGAGATTTAAAAAAGAAATGATTTTGACATCGTTTGAAGACAATGTGAATTGCCCATGTAAAACTCAACATGGACGGCCACAGTGCTAAGGTCTTGAAATGTGGTTGTTGAAGTGTTATAGGTGGTTGTTAGAAGGTTACTAAGTCAAAATAGTCCATCCTTAAGTCTAGGGACAGTCACGCAATATGTTTCGCTCTTACGCGTGTGAATGCGGGAGACCGGAAACGCAAGCTCATGTGAATTTCACTGCATTTCATAGTTCAAGTTTGGTGAACTCTGACCGATGAATTCTTATCACATGAAGATGTATGATCAACTGAAGAACAATATATCACGCCATGAGTTCCTAGCTAAATTAAAGAACACAAACAATTTTTCAGCATTATGCTAAAGATTGTATAGAGTGTATATTGTATGCTTTTACATTTTCTGTTTATTACTTTTTTATATGTTGAATTTATGCTTATGTCATATCATCAAGTGAAAAATGGTGATAGCTTTAGAAGGTAAGAGCACACTTCTCATCAAAAGGCCAAATGATTTGAGTGTCAGGTTGTATAATTTTTATGCCCGTAGCACAAACCAAGTTAGGAGAAATCAAGGATTTCTGTTCCCGCTTTTACTGACGTGAATTATTGCGTGCACTTGACTAATGATAAAACGTGTGGATGTAGTCAGGCCTTCACACCCTGTCACCTGCAGTTAGGAAAGATAGGCTATATGCCAGTCAGGATGGTTTGTGGGAGGGAATCATACAGCCAGAGTCATTTTTCTCTGTCATCATAAAAATGTCTGGCTCTGCCCTCTTTCTGTGGCGCTTTTCTTTGTTGCCTGTTTTCCATCTGTGAACCTCTCTCTCAATTTGCCTGTATTTTCACTGACTTGAGATCCACATGAAACAGATTCCCAAAAACAATGCAGGATCAATGACAATAAATCCACACCAAGAACAATAACTAATGTATTAAATTGTGCACTCCAAGAAAATAGGACACAATTGTCAGCATCATTTGCAATAATGATTTTTTTTTAACTCAAACTCAAAACAAAATATTGGCAGAAACAGTGAGACGACCGACCTCGACGCAGGGACAAGCGGCTAAGATGAAGCCAAGATGCCTCTGTCCCAAGGACTAAGGTGGAGCCGGAGGTAAGGTGGAGCCGGACAGAGCAAAAGCTATCAGTCGAATCACAGAGAAAGGCCTGTAAGAGCATGGTGGAGCTGGAGGGACGAGGAAGCCTGGTGGAGACGTAGGGACGGCGGTCCCAGGTGGAGCCGACTGGTCGACAGGCTGAGGTGGAGTGATGGGCTTCAAGGTTCCAGGCGGAGTAAACGAGTCAACAGTCCAGGGCGGGATCACAATGCACCGAGCAGACAGCACTGGGGGAAACGAAGGACTGATGAGAGGCAGTGAAGACAGAGCTGAAGGATTGTACAGTGCAGGCAGAGGATTAATAAATATCCCTTCTGGCCAATAAAGGCAGATTTCTTCCGAATGACCCACTTTGTGGACACGGAACAGACAGAGGTGGGAGTGGGAACATCAAAGACATCATGGGCTCTGGGTTTCAGCCAAATTCTGAGCTCGGCGCCCTCCCATCGGACAGCACGGCAAATACGCATTTTTTATTCTATATCTGCTTACCATAAAACTTCAAATAATAGCCCGGGCTTTTATTTTCCCAAATCGCCGAACTGCACAAGCTGTATTTGAGACAGGCGTCTATATGAGACAGGCCTTTAATTTAGTGTTGAGATAAGACAGTAGGAGGTTACCATATCTGTGTTTGTGTTTAACAAATCAGTTAATGTCAGAATTAGCCTACCATATTTCTGTATGTCTAAAGGGGGTCGCACACCAGACGAGAAGCGCAGCGGCACGTCTTTAAAATTCCAACACATTATTCTCTATGAGTGAACTTTGTCTCAAATCGTCGTTATACAACCCGAAACAAAAAAACAGACCGGGCCTCTATTTGAGACCGGCCTTTATTTATCCAAACCTGTAGCCACACCAGGCGTGTAAAAGAGACAGGTGTCTATTTGGGACTCGGCTATTATTTGAAGTTTTACGGTATATGTAAGTGCAAACTCGTGAAACCCCATTGTAAAGCTGTTGCGTTTCCTGTTTCGCCTGTGGATCTTCCCTGCACACCGTACCAGGAATCTTATTTGTTGAAATCGAACACCTACAGTATTTATACAACTTTGTCTGAACTACATGTAATAGAACATTTTAATAGTTTGAGCAATCAAGTAATCTGACTTCTGACTTTTAACTAAGCTTAAGGACGCAGTGAAGCTTTTATTTCCAACCTAAAATGGCACTTTCTTTTGCGGAAAGGTCCAGATTGGACTTTAGTTCAGTACTTTGTTGGTGGTTAAGGACTATAACCACTATGGGTTTGATAAAAGAAAAATCTTCTTGGGTTTCTCAAAATATCACCTTTATGAAACCATCTCACAAAATGCATGTTAATGCCCTATTTGTGAAAACCAAGGTTTTTGCGTCATGCTTGTTTAGTCTACTCTTGTAGAGGGGGGAATAGTCTCTGTTTCAGAATTAGAAATGTGCCACTTTTGATACTCAGATGAGACCCCCGCCTTTTGCATCAATAGGAACGTATCTGTGTTTGTTTGCGTGAGTGAGTCATCTTATAAAAGCTTCACAATAAAATAAAGAGGAGCTGACCTATATTGCTGGATATTGTGCCTGAGTGTGTGTCTACAACCACGTTTATGCAAGTAATTAATCCAAGCTTACCCTGTGTAGGTGTACACATACTTGTTTGTATCCATGTACCATGTAGCACAATGCAATTGTGTTCCTGATAGTATCTTGACCTTTTTCTTCTGTGCAGAGCCTTGAAGCCTAGAGCTAGTGTGTGTGTGTGGAAAACAGTAATGCTACGAGACATTTCCTAGGCAGGTCAGACCTAGCAGCGCACACTAGGGTTGGGCGGTATTACGGTAATATCGGATACCGCGGGATCTTAAAATAGCACCGGTATCAGTTTCAATACCGTCATTACCGGCACTTATATAGCCTATAATATATATAATTTATTTATTGCCTAAAAAATGCTTATGTGTGGTTGCAGTTTGGTAATATTTCTGGTTCCAACCGAATGAGAAGGGAGAGGCGGTAAATACTGACGAGGCAATTTGTAAATTGTTCCATAAAAATGTGACCGCGAGAGATGTAAACACCTCTAACCTAATGTCGCATCTCCGAAACTACCACCCACTCACTGCTGCCAGGATGCATTTTGTTCTCGAGTTCATTAAATAAGCGCATTAAGTTTCGTATTTGTTAAAATACTATAATGTTATTTTTTCCATCTTTCTTGATTATGAAAAGTGAACAGCACAAATAAGATGGGATGCATCGGGAGTCAGACGATTTGACCACTTCAATAAATTTCGTTTTGTAAAAGGCCTCTTTAAAACGAATTTCGTTTTGTATAAATTGTATCTTAATTTTAATACATTTTTCATCAACCAATTGCCTATATATTTAATATAATCATGACATGATGGGCGATGGCATGCCGCGGTCACTTGCATTGAAATCACCGAAACATGGAGATGGCGATCGTCAATTTCTTTAAACAAAACAATTCAAAACGAAAAGAAATATAGGGTAGCCTACTCTCTGATTAATCCATGATGTGCATTTCTCTCTATGGCGTTCAGATGGCGATCGTCAATTTCTCAAAACGAAAAGACAAAGGCCACTCTGATTATTTGATGTGCATTTCTCTCTAGGCGCGTTCATACGGAGATGTAATCATCAATTTCAGCAAACGAAACCATACAAACCGAAAATAAATAGACTAGCCTACTCTCTGTAATCCATGATGTGCATTTCTCTCTATCGTTCACTATGGAGATGGTGATCGTCAATTTCTTTAAACGAAACAATTCAAAACGAAAAGAAATATAGTCTGATTAATCAATGATGTGCATTTCTCTCTATATGCGCGCTCACTACAGAGATGGCGATCGTCAACTTCCACCTTTGCAGAAAAGTTTTATTAATAAAAATCAAATGGACACGCGTCACCGGATTACAAAGGCACTTCTTGCTTGTTGCACGCACACAGTTTTATGTTGAATAATGGTGGGCTCGGGCTCATAATAACAGTTAATGCCGTCGACCGGACTCAGACACAACGTGCACGGCTTGATTTTTTTTTTTTTTTTGCCCGATCTGGCATTCAGTTTCTGAACTGTGTAGGCACAAACCAACAGTTTGGTGACCCCGTCTGAGCCCATTATGTCATAATTTTTAATTAGTCACGGTAATACCGTATACCCCGGTAAAATAGGGAGGGGGTTTGACGGTATCAAAATTCGAATACCGCCCAAGCCTACACTGATGGAAGTGTCAAAGCAAATATGTCACACATGTACAGCACACACAGTTGGCCACCCCTGAGTCCCATTTTCCATCTACTCTTATTCTTGTTTAAAGATGAATGAATAGAGAGCTGAAGGCCAAAGAAGGAGAACTCACAGACTAGTCATAACATATTAAGTCGATGTTCATCAGTGGTTTTAAGGATTCTTGAGCCAATGGGTAAATGGGTAAAAAAAAACAAAAAAAAACACCCGATGCGAAGTGAACTGATGAGAGGCATTGAAATTGTTTATACTGTGGGGCTGTTGAATGCTTGAATCTGATTGGTTGACAAACGTTCTAAGGTGTGCAATTATTTTAAGGGAAACGCATTGCTAAAGTAGTAGTAGACTGCATTACAGCTCCATATCACTTCGCCAAATACAGAGTATTCAATCCAAATTATTTCCATGTTTTTTGCTACAAAATTATGTTTCACGATGTACGGATGTAAGCACATACTCTCTTTCTCCCGGTCTCTCTCCCACTCAAACGCACACACATACAGTACGGACATGCACACAGAAACGTGTTGTCAAGCACTGCTTTGATGATATTATCAATAAAATAGTTTAACAACTTAAGAGCTACATGACATTTCTCTCTAGCGAGGTAATAACGCCACACTTACAGCTTACTATAAACTTACAGCTTTGCTATATTAGCAGAGACGCTGCTGCCGAACACTGTTGACAGACACACAGACTCAGGTATTTCACTCTCTCTCTCTCTCACTTCCAGAGTGGTTGTTGGGTACTGAGTGAAAGGAGTGGTGTGAGAGTAGGTGGATTTGCATGAGTGAATCTTTTTTTTTTCTTTTTCTTGTTGTGTTTATTGTTGATTATTGTTGGGATGTCTTTAACAGGGATGCGTGACGGCCCCAGGTGTGCCGGTTTTGGGTTCACTCACGCGACACCATGTGATTAAAGTAGCGTCTGCGACAAGTGTTGAGGAATGTTGCATGGCTGTCGGAGAAGTTGTGGGGCACGACTCACAAGTGTATTTGATCTGCCTCTAGAATGAATAATGTCATGGTGATTTTCCTCAACAGCAGCCTATTAAAAAAGCAAATTAATTAGTTGAGCATGGAATTGTTATTGGTGATGAGTTTGTTACTCTCATTACCATCAAAGACAGTTATCCCCTGTTCCCCCTTTTCTTAATGATAACATATCAACTCAGGCGGTCTCATTATGGAAAACACTGATCAGCAGTGAATCCCCGGTTATGAAACACAACGTTTCTTTTTTAGGCGTTTCGCATTCATGATAGGCTAGTTCAAGATGATGTCGAGTTAAATCGTTTCTAAATTTTCGAGTCGGTGAATTTGAATATGGGATTTTTGTTACAACCGCAAAAACTAAATGTTTCGGTTGTAGAAAAGTAGGAGATTTAGGTAGATTTTGTAGGAGAAAGCATTGTCAATGCCGTTCCCGGTTCGAGCGACGCAATCGAGGCCGAACTTGTGAACTTGAGTCAGTCAGGGCAGAGCCATAGAGAGAAAGAGTTGCGACACTCTTTGATGTCGCCGCTATGGCTGTCACGTGGTTCATGTAAGCCCCAATAGTTCCAAAACATACGCTGGCTGTCATGCTCTTCTATGGGACAGACAGCAGCGATTGCATTATTGAACGGTAAATATAAAATAAAACACACACACCCAAGTACTTTTTCAGCTGTTATTGCATTATTGCATTTTGTTAATGTCAGTTTTGCATTTGGAGATAAGTTTTAGGCTATATTTTTGGAGGGAAAAGCTAAGTGTTCATGTTCGCATGGGTAGTAGCACTGGCTTTAGCGGCTCTAACTTAACTTTTCCATATCATTCATCTGATGATGGACATCTCATGATATTTATTTTAGCACAACTGGGCTGTATTAGGCTATTGATTCCCGTGATTTTGCTTATAAATTTTGATTCAGCCATTAGCCTACCTTCGTGATCACGCAAAGAGGTCTGCCGTGGCGGTCCGTTCAGAGTTCGCGTAAATATTTTTTATTAAACAATGACAGACAACAAAAATGTGTGCTTGTGTGGGTGTGTGTGAACAAGAAAAACAAAAACCAGGGGCAGGTGATCCACTGGACTGGTGATCCCATAACAATCCTAGAGGTTCAGCATTGTTCTCACAAGCCGCTTCACTCAAGACAATAAAACATAATGAAAAGTTAATATATCCCAAAAAATTAAATTAAATAAAAGTTGCTATAAAGGTGGTAGTGATTCATTACCGAACTCTTACTGTCACAGCTGACGAAGTCGCACTAGCTAGCAGGCAGTGCTTGAAAATTGGTTGAAACAACCAACATAAAATATAAATAATTACGCTGTGCATATACAAATGAAGACCAGTATAAGCATCGCAAAGGGCCTCTGATACAACATAGACAGTTGACAAATCAAAAGAGGTCGATATTTCAGCAACTTAACTCTAGAACAACTCGACGCGCAGCAATGTAAGTGAATGGTGTCCAACGGCAAAATGACAGTGTTTAGAACTATTTGGATCTTCAAATCCCGGAAGTAGGCGGTTAAAAGCGCCGCCATTATTTACAACGGAGGTCTATGGGAGTGTCGCAACTCTTTCTCTCTATGGCTCTGAGTCAGGGAAGTCAAGTCAAGTCAACTTTATTTATATAGCGCTTTTCACAATACAGATTGTATCAAAGCAGCTTTACAGTATTAAATAAAATAGTACATCAGTATTTGTTTCTAGTGTAAAACGTCCACGTTTGGTAATGCTGATCAATAGTATTCTTGATTGATTAATTCAATTAAGTATCCCCAGCCCGGAGCCAGGAAGGAGCCCGGAGTCTCTAAAATTGTCTCTAAATTTTCGAGTCGATGAATTTGAATAAGCGATTATTCACATATACACATATTAAGGGACCAGACGCTGCTAGCTTCGCTTAGGCTCACTGTTAGAAAAATCTGTAGAAATTACAGTATTACTGGCAGCTACTTGCCAGTAACTTACTGTAGATTTAAATTGATGTTATTTACTGGCAATAATTTGTTTAAAATTAAATGAACATTAAACATTAACAAGTCTTTATCTTTACAGAATAAAACTAAAATAACATCCTAATGCAAAGCATTCTGGGAACCAAAATCTGAAGGAAAAAAACAGAAAAAGGTTGATGAAGATTTCTGGTTCCCAGAATGCTTTGCATTAGATTGTTATTTTATAATTTTATTCTTTAAAGACAAAGACTTGTTAATGTATAATGTTCATTTAACTTTGAACAAACTGTTGCCAGTAAATAACATAAATTTAAATCTACAGTAAGTTACTGGCAAACAGCTGCAAAATTACAGCAAATTTTTTACAGTGCTGGTTCAACCTCGACGTATCGAGAGCTCTCAGGTACGACACACATTAATGACAGCAAAAGGATTTCAGTGAATATACAGTTTTCTGGGAACCTGGAAAACAAGAAACAGCTATGTGGTGTGTTACAGAGAATACTGCTTTGCCAATGTTGAGGTTGATTGTGTTGATACAGAAATAGAACGAAATGTGTTCAAGGTACCACAGAAAAAGAAAAAGTGTGATAAATCTCCGGCTTCCAACAGGAGACAGAAAGTGACGGCGAATTGTCTGACTCCAGTGTTGTTTTTTTCTGGTCGAAGGTACAATGATGAGGATATAAAGCTGTTTCTTAAAGCAACTGAAAATAGGAGAGGTGTGTGTGTTCAAGAATATTTCCAAGCAGTTTGTTGAAAAAACAGAGGGCTGTTTTACTGATAAAGAAGTCTATCGTTTGAAGAAGATTGTGAGGAACTGTAATTAGGATTGTAAAGAGTTGAATAACGATGTTTAAAAAAACTAAGAGATATGATTTCCAATGATCTGTTGTGTGTTGGAGGGCTGTTTTTATTTCTGTTTATTTTTGCCATGAGTGAAGTACGCCTGGCTAACTTGAATGTGAATGGTGCCAGAGACATTAGAAAAAGAGCCATGTTGAATGAAGTAATTAAACAGAAGAACCTTGATGTTATCTTGCTGCCAGAAACACAGTGATGGAAAAAATGTTTGAGGGTAAGTTTGAGGGTATATCTGTACTGAGCCATCTTACTTCAACAAATGCAGGAGTTGCCGTTTTGTTTGCAAAAAGATTTAGTCCAATTTCACGATTTTGATGAAATTGTCAACGACAGACTTTTAAAAGCGAGAGCTTGTTTTGAAAATAATGTGTTTGCTTTTTAGCGCAATTTTCCACCGGACAAATTGCGCTTGTTAACTCATGATTTCTGTTCTGTGCGTCTGTGCGCACCAATCTTGCACTTCTATCTACTCCTCAACCAGACCACCTAGAGACTTCGGGTTTTCGGCATTATGTTAAGGAAGGTCTAATCTCGGGAACACACAAAAAAAATCCAGGAAAAGATTTACTATCTCTTAGTGTTGTGATCCCATGAGGTGAGAAGTTTGCGCTAAAACACTCACCGAGTTTTTATTACTTGTTTCTTGTGTTCTACTCTGCAAAATTGTTCTTCATTAGAGTGTGTATTTTTGGGTGGTAATTTTAATTGTACTGAACATATATTGGACAGAAACCACACTGAACCTCATTTGCCTTCAGAAAGGGCAATGAATTATGGAGGCTTTATTGGCCAGAAGGGCAGAATGAAAATGAAAGGCAATATACATGGGCTCATACAGGAGATAATGTAATATATCTTTTGCCAGATTGGATAGATTTCGAGGATTTAAACAATCTTAATATTTTTAATAGCTGCTCAATTATTCTTATACGTTTCTCAGATCATGGTATGGTGCAATGCAGTTTTATTTTAAACTCTATTAAACCTAGAAATGCTTACTGGCATTTTAACATATGTTTGCGAAGTGACACATTTTTTAGGGACTCTTTTAATTTTTTTTGGGAGAACTATAGAAATACAAGGCCTGAGTTTAAAGGGGTGGTATAATGCCCTTTTCACAAGATTTAAATAAGTACTTGATGTCCCCAGAGTGTGTATGTGAAGTTTTAGCTCAAAATACTCCACAGATATTTTT